>NW_024704746.1:7103692-7676192 GCF_018977255.1 Callorhinchus milii | reverse complement strand
AGAGAGAGGGAGTGGGAATTCAAAGGATCAATTGCGTTGGACGATTCAGTTGGGAGTAGGGAAGGGAAGTTACGTGTGAGCAAATCTATGTAACAATAAATAATAATTTCGCTTTGATTGAGTCTTTTGGAGAAAGAGAGAGAGAAAGAGAGAGAGAGTGTGTGTGAGGAGTGGACGAGTTCGGGACAGTGCTATGTGTCACAGGTGTGGGTTGCAAGTCCTTTTGCCTTGCAACTAAGTTAACCCAAGATTGCAGACACATCAAGGCATTTTGGTCGATGTTGTAATATTTTTTTATGTGTGTGTGTGTATTTCCCCCCTCAATCAGTGATCAGAGATAATGAGAGAGAGGGAGTCTGTGTGTGTGTGTGGGGATGTTGGGGGGGGGGGAGATTGCAGAATCACTCGCTACTTACCAAGATCCAAGGGGGGGCTGGTTGGAGAAAGGCAGCATTATTCTCAGATGTTTGTATTGAATTCTCATTGGCATTAGCTGTGAGTCAGGCTGGAGCCACTACCTCTTCGACCAGACAAGCAGAGGAGCTCTTTAAATCAGCAATTCGCCTCTCCCCATCCTCCCCCCTCTCCACACACGTGGATCTCTCTCTCTCTCAACAGCCCCCCCATCCCCTCCCCTTTTATACTCACACACTTAACTCTCTCCCTCACCTCCCTCTCTTCCCTCAGCAACTGCGCAGAAAATAAGACACACATACGCACGCACTTAAACGCTCACGATCGGGATAAAGGCAAGCGGGGGGGGGCGGGGGGGCAGAGAGGGGAGATAGATTCAGCTGGGAACGGATCTAGACCGTGCAGGGTATTTCCCACTTCTCCCCCCCCCCCCCCCCCCTCCCATACACACAAAAATCTCACCTGGGCACAGATCCCCCCCGAATGTTTCCCTTGGATCGCTTGTGCTGCTAAAAAGAAAGAAAGGATTTTGTGTGTCTGTGTGCATTTGTTTGCTGACAGCGCCAGGCAACATACTGCAAGTGCATGTCAGCAGTGTGTGTGTGTGTGTGCAATCCTATTGCTTTGTAACCCAGAGGAAGTCTCTCTCTCTGTGTCTCTTGTCTCTCTGTGTGCATCTTAGCAGTGTGTGTGTGTGTGTGCAATCCTATTGCTTTGTAACCCAGAGGAAGTCTCTCTCTCTCTGTGTCTCTTGTCTCTCTGTGTGCATCTTAGCAGTGTGTGTGTGTGTGTGTTGTGTGTGTGTGTGTGCAATCCTATTGCATTGTAATCTAGAGGAAGTCTCTGTCTCTCTGTGTGCATCTTAGCAGTGTGTGTGTGTGTTGTGTGTGTGTGTGTGCAATCCTAATTGCATTGCAATCCAGGGGAAGTCTCTCTCGCTCTGTATTTCTCTGTGTGTGTGTGGATGTGAGCTGTGTGTGTGTGTGTGTGTATGTGTAGGTGTGTGCGTGCAATCCTAGTGCATTGCAATCCAGGGGCAGCTTCCTCTCTCCTCTCCCGGTCTCCCTGACACACACAGACACAGACACAGCCACACACAGACACAGCCACACACAGACACACAGCCGCACACCATGCATTTGCCCTTGTGTTGGGAGATGGTGGTGTGGCTGCTGTGGGCTCTGAGGCCGGTGTGCACGGTGCTGGGAGCCAGGCTGGGAGCGGCGAGAGGCGAGACCCAGCACTCCGCCAGCAGCCACTACAGCAAGGATGCGGAGTGCAAAGTGAAGACGGTGTCGGTGTCGGCTCTGCCGTTTCTCCGGGAGAACGACCTGAGCATCCACGCCCCGCTCTCGGCGGAGCCCAAGCTCCTGTTCTCGGTCAGGAACGATTTTCCAGGCGAGATCGTGGTGGTGGACGACCTGGAGAACACGGAGCTGCCTTACTTTGTCTTAGGTGAGTGTCATGTCTCTCTCTCTCTCTCTCTCCATCTCCATCTCCATCCCCTTCTCTATCCCTTGGCTTCTCTTCAGGGGCAATGGTAGCAATAACACCGATAACGCCCAGGGCTGTGTGTGTGTGTGTGTGATGGGGTGATGGGGAGGGAGGTGGGTAGCATGGTCTCAATTTGTATGTGTGTATGTGTGTATGTACTCATAAGACATTTGATTTTAGTCTGTATGTCAGGGATGTGTAGGTGTGGGGTTTGGGGTGGGGGGGTGGGGGGTGGGGGGGGGAAGCATGTGATTTCAGTCTCCATGTCAGGGATGTGGACAGTGGGTACCATCTCATAAGACATGTGATGTCAGTCTCTTGTGTCAGGGATGTGTATGTGTGTGTGTACAGTATGTGATGACACATTTGATTTCAGGCTGTAAATCAGGGATGTGATATGACATTTTGATTTCATTCTCTGTAGGTTCAGGAAGCTTTTTTTTGTGTGGGGGGAGGGGATTGTGTGTGGGGGGGGGGGGTTAGGATGCGATGGATGCCTTAAATATAACTTGAACTGAATGAGCCCAAGGCATGTTTGCCATTGTGTGTGTGTTATTTATCTCTCTCTAAAGGTTCATCCTGTGATTTCATCTCTCTTTCTCGCTCTCGCTCTCTCTCTCTCTCTTAGAACTGGGATGTGGTGGGAGAAAATGCTTGCTTTATCTTTGAAAGCTGGTGGTTTCAGTGTATGATGGTGTGTGTGTGTTGGAGTGAGGAAGAGGAGAGTACAGAGGTTGTGTTTGCCAACCCCCTCCCCCTCCAAAAACACACACACATCCTTAAACTCCAGGTTGCAAGAGCTTCGCTTGCTCAGCCTCTCAAAGACAATTCCCACTGACACCTGAAAGTAATAAGTTGTGTCAGGCGCATTTGTGTATATACAGGGAACTCCTGATAACTCATTGCTCCCAGGGAAAATGGCTCAGTGATGAGTTATCAGAAATGGCAAGTTAGGCATATGTATGAATGCATCATTAAATGCTGCTGGGATATTGACAACATGGTGACTCAAAGTGGGCATGATAAGTTATGTCGAGTTATCGGGCGTTTATTGTATGACAAACCACCTCCTATCTCATTCGGTTTAGTGCAAAACAGATGAAAACATGCAGCATTTCAAGCGGCTTTGGGAGATGAACTGAGCTTTACAGAACAAACAGAAATGAAAATGAATGTTATTTGAACTTTTTTGGGGCCAGGGGACTGTGTGTGGGGGAGCGTGTTATTACAAGGCAGCAGGCACATCAAGAACATGGGTTTCCGCACAAATTGTATAATAATGATAGTAATGCTTGCATTTGATAGAGCGCCTCATCCTGTTGTCCAGGCGCCTCAAAGTGCTTCACAGGGAATTACAGTGACTGTGTATTTTGTAGGCAAACAAGACAGCCAATTGTGCACAGCAGCATCCCGCAAACAGTCACGAGGTGATTGATCAATTTTTATCTGGCCGAATTGTTGACCTGGACATCAGGAGAAACTCCCTACTCTTTACAAATTTGTGCCATTGGATTTTTAATGTCCACCAGAACAGGCAACTGGGACCTCTGAAATACAAGCACACCCTAAGACTTGTAATAGGTGTTAACAGAGGTGTGATTGCAGCAACAGTCACACCAAACCTATGCCCATTGGAACCCATCCCACGAAATGAAAATGTAGATGCAACAAGGTAAACACAGTCTGGCCCAAAGCAGGCACAACATATATAAAGGCATCTCTAAACACACTAATGAACAGTAAACACATTTACATGTACAATTACAACATGAACCAGGGTCATTCAATCCACGACTGTTTGTGGGATACTGCTGCATGCAATTAGTTGCAGTGTTTCGCCCGCAAAATACTCAGTCAATTCACTTTACAATATATTCTGTGATGGGTTTTGAGATGTCTCAATGATGTGATAAGGTGTGATATATCAAATGCAAGGATTATTATTATAATTAAATATGCAGATCCACAGACATTAGAAACATGGGCAGAACATACTAAGACGCATGCTTCTGTCTCTTATGTGTATATATAACCACACATGATCACACACGTGATGATAGATAGCCCACTTTCATTCCTTCCTTACTTCACCCAGAGGCTTTTTAAATTTGATATTTTGATTGAAAAAGGACATAATTTTGCTCACAAATATACAGCTAATTCACTTTACAGTATATTCTGTGAAGCGCTTTGAGATGTCTAGAAGACGTGAAAAACGTTATATCAAATGCAAGGATTATTAATATATTATTATTATATATAATATATGTGTTCAATGTACACAACAACTTGCACTTGTATAGTGCCCTCCTCACAGGGTAGCGTCTCAGAGTGCCTAACAGTGGTGGAGCCTGGCTCTGAGCCAGGAGTGTGTGGGGAGGGCAGTAAGTATGGTCGAAGAGGAAGGTCTTCAAGCAGGACTTGAAAAAGGGGAGTGAGGGGGCAAGGCGGAGGGATTGAGGGCGAGTGTTCCAGAGTTTCCTGGTGGAGTGGCTGAAAGTGCGACTTCCAATGGTGGGATGCTTCCCAAACCCAAACCCCTGCTTCCTTTTAATAAGAATAATAATCCTTGCATTTGGTGTAGCACTTGATCACGCCATAAAGTGTGATAACCGTGTATTTGTGGACAAATGCATCCTCCGCGCTTGAAAACACTTTGCTACTTTCAATCATGCCCCAGATTTATCCAAGTAAATCCAGCGCCAAATTGGTTCTGTTGGTTAGAAATGATGTGAAGAGTTTGTGAGGCACACGTGCTAACCATAATGCTATGTGGCTCCACAATGTAGAACCTTGCAAAAGTGAGCAGAATGTCAGCCTTTATAAAGTAAGCAGTGCAGCCTCTCGAGGGCTTGACTGCATTCTATATTGAGCTGCCTCCTGTGGAAAAGCCGTGTGAGAACGGTATCCAGTTGGCAGCCTCAGTGGTGTGGTGGATGGAGCTGTGGTTTATGAACCAGGAGGTTGCTGGTTCGAATCCCGGTTAATACTGTTGATCTCAGACGGGGCTGCTGTGGGGCTAAATTAACCCTGGCCTTCCCAGGATTAGCAAAGGTAAAAACGGAAGGGATCCTAATCCTGGGCCCTCTTCAGCATTCTCTACTGCTTGTGCAAGTGTGTGTGGCGGCCGTGTGGGGAGAGGTGAGGCTTAGTTAAGGGTTGAGGCCCTTTACAGTTGAGTGGCTTGCCGACACACACTGCCAAGAGCTCGCACGTCAACAATGGCCACTCATGGTGGGGAAGGGGATACCAAAGGGCAATCAATAGCTGTGTACCTGCCCCCCAGCGAGGCCAGACCAGGAGTCGAGAGGGAGATGTAAGCCAGTGGGGAGAACACGAGAAAAATAATCAATGACAGCTCAAGACCACCCCACCTGCCAGTGTAGATGGATAGATTTGTACCAGGTATTAAGCTTAATGTCTGTCAGATTAAGCGAAACAAGCCACACACACACACACACATCAAGCATTTGGATCATCAATGTACACACAGGTGTTTGTGTATAATGATACTCTGAGTTCCAGATGGAACTGAAGTGGAACTGAGTGCCAACTAATCAGAACCAACTAATGATGTTTCGGGTGAGGTGTGGGCTTGAATCCCACCCTGCTGAGATCCTGATACATTGTGTGAGGAGTCAGTGGCACTGAATAGGTCATATTGTGTCTCCCAAAGACAAGGGGAGAGAATCATACATATATGATCCCTGGCAATTGGCTACAGTGGGCATTGGCGGTGAGATGGTGTGTACTTCTCAACTGTGGGTTTTAAGCCAGGCAAATAAAAAAAGCAATACCAGGGAAATGTACCACATATCATCATCAAATATAGAACGTGGCATGGCACCACTTTAATACCACTTCACTCACATTGACCCAATGCTCTTATGTTGTCACCAACAATAAATAGGACTGACTCATTAAGACACTTACTGGCATTCTAAAGGTCACATATGCCCACAAATCTGGTCGAGCATTTGTAACGCATTATTGTTGTAATCTAACAAAGGAATCATTTAATTCTCTGTTGAGGGAAGAAATGCACAGAAATAACTAGGTTGCCACAATGTCCTGTTACAATGTAAACTAATATAAACTCCAATGTACTCTCAGACCTCCATCTCATTGCATTTCTAATTCCCTTTGTCCTGCATCAAACCAAATGAACTTGTGCCCTCAGTCAGCAAAGTGACGTGAAAAGCAAGCACCACAACATTATGAAATAAAGAATGTGAATGAGGCTGGTAACCCCCAGTGAATGTAAGGAACTCTGGGTTCAGGTGACAAACAGAAGGCTCTGTCGTCGCTGTCATGGCTTGCAATGTCCTTTCAACTCTGGGTCAGCCTGGCTCAGTTGGTAGCAATTCCGTCTCTAATTCAGGAGGTTGTGGATTCCAACCCCACATCAATCCTTAGAGATCATATAGTCTAAACTGACACTCTGATGCAGTGCTGGGAGTGTGCTGCATTGTCAGAGGTGCTATCTGTCTGTTCAGGTTGACATTAAAGATCGCACAGCATGATTCAAAAAGAGAAAAGAGTTTCCACTGATGTTCCTGCCAACAATCACCCATATAAATCAATCATTCACTTCATGGCAGTTTGTGGGATATTGCTGTATAAATATTAGTTGCTCCATTCACCCACAAAAAACACAGTCGCTATACTTTAAGGTAAATCCTGTAAAGCACTTTGGACCTCGTCACAATGTGAAAGGCGCTATACTAAATGTAAAGATTATTATTATTTACTAAAATGACTTGGTTGTAGCCCACTTAGGGGTCAGCTAGGTGTCTGATGCATTTAGAAACCCATCACCAAGCTGAGAATTCTGTGCATCCCACCTACACATGGAAATTCCAGAGATAGATTATTGGAATGGAAGGCACACTCTCTCCCTCGAGGGACGTATCCTGCTGATCTGATTCCGGAAAGAATTAGGTGCAGTTTGGCGAGAGCCCAGGCTTGAGGAGTCTAACAAACTGAAACCGCATAGTTTGGCATTGATTTTTTTTTACCTCGTCATTGATAACCCTTGAGAGGTGCTGTCTGGTGTATCACATTGCGTCCGGTCTGCGTACAGTATTAAAAGAGGAGAGCCTAGCATTAAGTAATATTATCAGCTATTTGGGCAAATTTACTTGGAATTGCTCTTCGATATTGTTAAAGCAGAATTTCCTGCAGAAATACGTGGGTGTAAGAACCAGGAAGGCAGCAACTTGTTTTCTTACTGAAAACACTGCCAGTGACGTCACTCTAAGCACAATGGCATTTGTGAAATCACACCAGCCAGTGTGTGTGTTGCCTTTACTGCGGTTGATCTTAGAATCCTCTCCCATTAACAAGGCAGCAAGCAGCTTCTTTGAATATGGATTAGAGCAGGTTTCCGACAGAAGATAGTGTCTAACTGAACTTTCCTTAATTCAATTCAATGTACATGTAATGTCTGTCATGGCGGGAGGAATTCTCAAAGCGCTTTCACAGTTCTAGATAATAAGAATCCTTGTATTTGATGTAGTGCCTTATCACGTCATTGAGATGTGTCAAAGCGCTTCACAGGATATACAGTAAAGTGGATTGACTGTGTATTGAGTGGGTGAAATGCGGCAGCCAATTGCGCACAGCAATTTCCCACAAACAGCCATGGAGTGAGTGACCAATTTTATTTGGGGGGTTGTTAGCCAGAAAACCAGGCGAGAAAAACTCCCCTCTCTTTTTTGAATAGTGCCGAGGGATCTTTAATGTCCACCTGCACAGGCAGACGGGGCCTCAGTTTAATGTCTCACCCAAACGATGGGCACCCGAGCTGGGAGTGGGGAGCCGAAGGCAGTGGAGAGTGATAAGATGACTGGCTGAAAGGCTTGCCTGCTGATGGTGTGGCAGATAGGGCGGGGGACATGAAGCAGACTGGTGTTCGCTGAGCGAAGGAAGCGGCCGGGTTGGTTGAGTTTGAGGAGGTTGCAGATATAAGGGGGGGCAAGACTTTGGAGGGATTTAAAGGCATGAACAAGGATCCTGGACTCAATTTCTTGCGGGATGGGGAACCAGTGGAGCCGAGCGAGGATGGGGGTGATTGGCTCCTGAAGCCTGGTATCGGAGAGGACACGAGCTGCAGAGTTCTGGATAGTCTGAAGCTTGTGGTGGGAAGAGCCGGGCAGACTGGCGAACGGAGTTTAGCTGTAGTCAAGCCTGGATGTGATAAGTGTGGATTAGGGTCTGGCATGGCCAGGAATGGCGGAGGTGAGCAATGTTTCAGATATGGTAGAAGGCACTTTCTGCTAACTCACTGCTATAAGGCCTACAGAATTTCATATCAAATAAATAATCGTTGCCTTTAAATAGCAAAGGAGCATCTCCCTGTGTCCTGCCAACAATCCCCTAAATAAAATTGATCATTAATTCACGGCTGTTTGTGGCACACTTTGTGGGCAAATTTGCTGCTGCATTTGCGTACCAAAAACAAAAGTCATTAGACTTTAAAGAAAAATTCTGTGAAGTGCTTTGACAGGAGCTATTGTATCTGTTTTCGTACTGTATATCAAATGTAAGGATTCTTGTTGCTCTAGATCTTTATTATATTGTCGAACAGTCTCAAAGTGCTTCACACGATATATTGCAAAGTGTATTGTCTTATCTATGAGCAACAATTAAACAAGCTAGAGTTCTTCAGTCTTGAGAGAAGGCGACTAAGAGGGTAACTCATAAAGGTGTACAACACTTTCAATGGAATTGACAAAGTAAACCCAGATCAATACTTTAGGAAGGACTGAGACAGTAGAACAAGAGTTTGGAGTTTCAAACTCATTTAAAAAGCAGCTGGTGCTGTGATTGGAGGATGGTAAAGTGGGTGTCCTGGAGGGATGAGATCAGATGGGTCGAAGGCCTTCTGAATCCAAAACAATCCTGTGACTGTGTATTTTGCAGGCAAAAGCAGTGGTCAATTTGCGCTCAGCAATGTCCCACAGACAGCCATGATGCAAATGGAAAATTCTGTAATATTGACCACTACTTATAATGTTATCAATGAATTATTAATTAATGTTAGTGCAGCTTTGAATCAATTCATGTTTTGTATGGATCGCAATTAATCATATTACAAATGGGTCATCAATTGCTTATGAATTGCAATTTGTTTGCAATCTCAATGAATTATTGATGGGCATGGGTCCCCAAACTAATCATAATTTGAAGGAGTTATTGGTGAGTTATATTTCACAAACTAAGATTATCATTGAGTTATTGTTGATGTACACAATACAATTTACATTTATATTATGCCTTACACTAGGGAGAAGGGATTCCTCCCATTCAGCTCCTGTTAACCCTGCAAGTCAAAGCCCTAATGGATAGGGTGGTCCTAGCTGGACAAGCAGTGGGAAAGCTTGCCAGACCGCAAGCTATGCGTTTTTAGTTGCTTAAACTCCAACAGTACCCCAATGCAGACTCCAGCAGTTCCCCAAAGTCTTGGGCTGCTACCAGCCTGTGGCTAATACTCTGCAGAATTAGGTAAGTAGAATGCATTTCTCCAGGAGAAAGTCCACATTCCATTCCATGGGAATTTCCATGTGTAGGTGGAATGCATGGAAATCTCAGCTTGCCTTGGTTACTCTTAACCACAGTGATGGGTTTCTGCATGTATCAGATACCTGGTGACCACATCGAGAGGATGTCCCAAAACTCTTTACACTGTTGGCACACCAGAGCAGGGGGTGGGGGTGGTGGGGGGGGCACATGTGCAGGGTAAATCCCAATTTAATCATGTTAAACATAAATGGAATAAATAAGCCATATTAATGGGTTATTGTCCAATATTGTTTACAGCATGGGTAAATGATTCATTGGCTGTGGGTATATTGGGATTGCATTATAACTGAGGTATTGACTGTTCCAAAATAAATAAAATTATTGTTGAGTTATTCATTGGTTGTACATGATCAGCTCATTACATTATTGGTAAATTATCTATTGTTGTTTGGAGCTCAACAGGCCATGTTATCAATGAGTTGTTACCAGGCTATGTATAATAAAGTAATCAATCAGTTGCTGATGGATATTATCACAAGCTGACTAAATTACCGATTAATAATTCACAAATTGTAGTGAGCACATCACAGTATATTGTGCTGAAGTCTCAACCTCCATCTACGCAGGTTTAGAGCTGCTCAGGGCAACTTCAGGGCAGATATCAGGAACTACCTCTTTACCGAGAGGGTAATTAATGATTGGAACAGGGTTACCAGGAAGGGTGGCTGAGGCCAGGATGCTGGACTCCTTTTAAAAAAAACAGCTGTGATGGGTGGGTGGGAGGGTTAGGAGGAATGAGATCAGTTGAGCGGGGTGGGGGGGGTCACATGCGAGGGGTAAATCCCAATTTAATCATGTTAAATATAATAGGGCCTTCTTCATCAGAATCAATCTTGTGATATTCCATCCTTGAGACAAGATAACACAAACCTTCTTTAACAACAAGGATTTCTTCTCCTGGATTTTCTCAACTAAACAGCTTGCAACGCCTTGAGACGTCCTCCCGACATGAAAGGCGCTATACAGATGTAATCTTGTTGTTGTTGTTTTTAAAGCTTTAGTAAAAGATTATTCTGCACTCTAGGTTAGAGGTGCCAGTGAGTGTGTGTGTGTATTCTGATTTTTGACATGACTCTTAATAATAATGAAATAATAATCCTTGCATTTGCTATAGTGCCTTATCACATTGTTGAGGCGTATCAAAGAGCTTCACAGAATAGTGTAAAGTGGATTGACTGTGTAATTTATGGGAGAATCGTGGCAGCCAATTGCACACAGCATTGTCCCACAAACAGTCGTAGATTGAGTGAACACATTTTGTTTTTTGGAGGGATTATTATTCCTGGAATGCAATCCGCCATTGACTAACAACCAGGTTCCGACTTACTGCTTGGTAATCAGAAAAGCATAGACTAAGGAAACTTGCCCAAGGTTTTGCCCCGCCCAGAAATCGAGCCCGGGTCCTCTCGCTTACGAGGCGAGTGCGCTAACCATTGCTCTACCGGACTCCCAAGACTTGTGTGTCGTAATAGATTCCAGTATCAGCGCCTTGGGACATCCTCCCGACATGAAAGGCGCTCTATAAATGTAATTTTGTTGTTGTTTCCTCCCTTTCACTCACAGCATGAAATATTACAAGGGTCTGCAGACCCATTACAGATCCAATGCTAATTATATTGCCAATAGCCAATTATGTTATGGATCCAGTAATTATTACACCTCTGGGTTATGGTCTCTGAATCCAATGAGTTATTAATGATCATGAATCTCAACCTCATTCGAGTTGGAATTATTTACAGGCAGCAATCATATGTATATATTATCAATAGGTCCTTGAAAACTACAACTTGCATTTATATAGCGCCTTTCATGCAGGGTAGCACCGTGGAGTGCTTTGGCCAGGGTAGCACCGTGGAGTGCTTGGGCCAGAGTTACATAGCAATTCTATTACCTGCAAAAGGCCTACAAAAGGCATTCACTTTACAGTGAATCCTCTGAAGCATTTTGAAATGTTGTCCTGATGTGCTGCATGAAGTGCAAGGATTATTATTAATATATTATCGTTAAGATATGGATCAAGTTAAATACTGGAAGGACACTATGAATGGGATGGGGGAAGGAGGAGGGGAATGGGATGAGAGTGGGTAACTCCAAGAGGAGTTAGCATGAGAACAGATACAATAGGCCACATGACCAACTTCTTTATGTAAGAATGATCCACAAAGCCAATTGATGGCTGATTGATGGTTATACGTACCATGCTGATAACATTACATCATCTACAGATTACTGATGGGTTGAAGATAAAACCAATGATATTTGAATTATTGATGGCTTATTGGTCCCAAGATTGTCATATTGTCATTGAGTGGATTTTTTAATTTTTCTCAATTTTTCAGCCTGGCGTCAGTCTGGCTCAGTTGGTTCCCTCTTGTCTCAGAGTGTCATGGGTGCAAGCACCACATTGGAGCTTTAAACTCACATGGTCTAAGCTGACATTCCAGTGCAGTGCTAGGGGGTGCACTACATTTTTTGGAGGTGCTGTCCTTTGGATGAAACGTTAAACCCAGGTTCCATCTGTATCAGTTTAGGTGGTGTTCTGAAGCTCATGACAGGATGCAATAAAAAATGGGAGTTACTCCACGTGTCTGGGTGCACAATCCCCGAGTTACATTGATCGTTTACGTCCTTGCTGTTTGTGAAACATTGCCTTGAGCAAAAAGCATGCCGCATTCTCCTACAAATACACAGCCACTGCACATTACAGTAGAACCTGTGAAATATATTTTGAGGTGATAAGGCGGTATACCGAGCACAAGGATAATTTTCAAAAGGTGCCTTTGGGACAAATTGGCCCAATGATATTCCCCTGTAAGGTAATGCATTCCATCCATTTAACTCGATACCTGCATTGAGCTTGAAGGGTTGAATATCAAATCCTGCTTAGCGCTAATGTGAAAAGCTTACTGTTAAAACATTTATTAGATGTAAATCACAATTATATTGCTGACGTGTTACAGCTATGCAAATCACATATATTTNAAAAAAGGAGAAAATTATTGAGGGTGGGTATTTGTGCTGGAGATTTTACACTACAGTTTACATATCTATAGTGTCTTTCATATCAGGAGGATGTCTCAATGTCATTTGCTGTGCTGGATGGGCATCTGAGCTAAGTGGGGTGAGAAGGGGAAAGATGACTGAAAGCATGGTTAAAGTGATAGACATTGAAAGAGGGACTAAGTCAGAGGGATTCTGGGATGGAGTTCCAGAGAGTGGGGCAGAAAGACTGAAAGCCCGCCCCACGATAATAGGGTGGATAAGGCGGGGGACATGAAGTAAGCTGGTGCACACTCATTTTGATGTTATCGGTGCCTTTGGTCTGAATCATAGAATCATACAGCACAGAATGAAGCCATTCAGCTGATCGTACCTCTTTGAAAGAGCTATCCAACTAGTCTCTCTCCTGCTCTTACCCATAGCTCTGCAATTTTTTCCTTTTCAAGTACCTATCCAATTCCCTTTTGAAAGTCACTATCGAACCTGCTTCCACCACCCTTTCAGGCAGCGCATTCCAGATCATAACAACTTACTGGGGGAAAACAAGTTCTCCTTGTCTGCTCTTGAGTTCTTTTGCTAATTATCTTCAATCTGTGTCCTCTGGTTACCAACCCACCTTCCAGAAGAAACAGTTTCTCCTTATTTACTCTATTAAAACCCCTAATAATTTTGAACACCTCTGCTAAATCTCCCCTTAACCTTCTTTGATCTAAGGAGAACCATCCTAGCTTCTCTAGTCTCTCCACATAACTGAAGTCCCTCATCCCTGGCATGATTCTGGTAAATCTCCTTTGCACCCTCTCTAAGGCCTTGACATCCTTCCTAAAGTGTGGTGCCCAGAATTGGATACAATACTCCAGCTGAGGCCTAACAAGTCTGATGTGTTCCTGCTCTGGTGGAGACAGGGAATTAAATTTCATCACTTTTTTCTTCTATAACTGCTTCTACAGGAGGTTCCTTGTCTCTTACACTCTCTTATTGACTCAGCGTGGGGCTGTAGTAATGTGGATTTTATTGGCTCTCCATAAGCATTCGCCCGCTGCAAGAAATTCAGAATAAATAATAAAATGCGATCACCGGGGTGAAACATATTGGCTTGGATTGGATACTGGAAAAAAAATTACAACCTTGTGAATCTTAGAGGCCGTATACATAGAAGCCAGGAGGAGAATAAGACATGTTAAAAGACATTTACCTTCAGAAACATGGGCCCTAAATAAACAAAATCTCATTTATTTTTACTGCAAAGGGCATTGAAATTAAGAATTGTTACACGTTTAAAATGACAAAGTGTCTTGTACTGTTTGGGTGGTAATGAAACAAAATCTAGCAGAGGAGAGTTAAAATAATTTCTGTACATTTTCCTTTCTGGCAGCATTTGGAGCGAGCGTGGCAGGGCCAATAAAAAGGACTTAATAATACGAATCCTTGCATTTGATATTGTGCCTTATCACATCGTTGAGTCGTCTCAAAGCACTTCACAGAATATACTGTAAAGTGAATTGACTGTATATTTGGTAAGCGAAATGGAGCAGCTGATTGCGCACAGCAGTGTCCCACAAACAGTCGTGGATTATTACCCCCAGAAAGCTGCCAATCGACTAATAACCGGGTTCCTACTTACTGCTAGGCAAACAGTGGCGTGGGCAGTAAGTAAACTTGCCTAAGGTTTCGCCCCGCCCAGGAATCAAACCCAGGTCCTCTCATTTCTGAGACAAGTGCTCTAACCGATATGCCACAGGATTCCACTTGAAAATAATATCATATTCAAATAAGATAATATTAAAGGGTATATTATTTGAAGCTCTTTGAGCTTTCGCAGCAAGGATTATTATTATCATTATATCTGTGCAGTTTGTTGTCAAAAAGGAACTTAATGGGCTCTGAGTACTGCGTATCAATTCAACACTTTTGTTGTCAAATTGATGCAAAGAGTGCGGTCTAATTGACTTTTAGGGGGGTATCGATTTGATTCAGGGCCCCAGGAAGTCATTTCAGGAAACAAATCAATACATTGCCTGCAATACAAATCATGCAATCAGTGAAAAAATCCAGCCAGCTTGGCACTCGGTAGCAGAGATCTGCAGATACTCTCCTTTGCACATGGAAAGAGCTCTGACTTTATTACCTCAGGAGATTGGAGGATCGCTTTTCCAGGGGTAATAATCCCTGAAAAACTTTTTTGAAAAAATGAAGAATTTGGTCACTCAATCCACGACTGTTTGCAGGACACTGCTGTGCACAATTGGCTGCCGCGTTTCACCCACAAAATAAAGTCAATCCAATTTACGGCATATTCTGTTAAGTGCTTTGGGATGTCTCGAAAACGTGATAAGGCTCTATATCAAATAATTAAACTCTGTTTATTTAATTATTATTAAACAGAGTTCCCTTTTGCCTGTTCAGGTGGATGTTAAAAATCTCGTGGGCACTATTCAAAAAAGAGAAAGGGAGTTTCTCCCGGTGTCCTGGCCAACAATCCCCAGAGAAAATAGTTTGTTGGGTTCCTGCTTACCTGCCCCATTTAGAATGGTTCATAGATCGCTGGCATAGCAGGACTGGCTGCAGCTGCATTGCCAATGACAGACGACAGGTTGCCCTGAAGGGCCCACGTGTTTGTGTAATGTGATGTAAATTTGCAATCAGTGTGCAAAAACTGCAGCAATTTCTGATGGCAACAGCTGACAGGAAGATTACACTTTTCAGAAAATAATAACATTTGCCTTGCGTAGAACACTCCTGCACATCTATTATGTATTAATAAGTGACATTCTAATGCATAACAATGCCTTACTGTACCTAACGTTAAGTGAAACGGTACATAAATGAAATACAAGGCATAAATATATGCCTGGAAGTGTTTCACTTGCAGATCTTTATTTAAGGTTCACAACAACAAATTGCATTTATATAGTGCTTTTCTCACAGGATGATGCCTTGGAGCTCTTTACAAAGACAGAGTCAGACCACAGGCAAGGTTGAAGTGGTAGGTTTTTAGGCAGGATTTAATGGCAGATAGAGAGGGGGGAAGAGAAGGGTGAGGCGAGGTAGAAGAATAGAAGAAGGGAGTTCCAGAGATTAGGAGCATAATGGCTTTGACCAGAAATCTAACTAATATAATAATAATCCTTGCATTTGATGTAGCAGCTTATCACATCATTGAGACGTTTCAAAGCTCTTCACAGAATATATTGACTGTATTTGTGGGCGAAACAAAGCTACCAATTGCGCACAGTGGTGTCCTACAAACAGTCGTGGATTTTGTTTTGAGGACTAACAACCAGATTCTTACTTACTGCTAGGTAAACAGAGGCATGCGGAGGAAGGAAACTTGCCTAAGGTTTCGCCTCACCCAGGAATCGAACCTGGGTCCCTTCACTTGCTAGGCCAGTGCTCTAACCAGTACATGAAAGGACTCAATAATACACTACAGGACTCCTATCTGTTGGGAGACAGTGGAGTCTGGTGAGGACTGGCATGATGGGTGTGTGGAGATTGGTGCAGGTGAGGATGTGGGTGGTGGAGGTTTGGATTACTTGGAGATGTTGGACAGTGAAATGAGGGAGGCAAGCAAGGAGCAGATTTGAGAAGTCAAGACTTGTGATAAAGGTATGACTGAGGGTTTGAGGTGCATTTGATGTGAGGTGAAGGAAAGCAGTCTTGGTCGGGGACCGAATGCAAGGAAGGAAGGAGGATTGAACTGGCACCCAGAGGTGGCACTGAGTTTGAAAGAGGAGCCATGAGGTTGAGGAAATCGGAGCCAGGAATGAGAGGTTGGCGGGAGCCAAGGAGAGTGGGCTCAGCCTTGTCCATGTTAAACTTATTTCATTATGAGTCGCTACAATTTGGAATGCACTGCCTGAAAGGGTGGTGGAAGCAGATTCAATAATAATTTTCAAAAGGGAATTGGACTAATTGAATAGCTATTCCGAAGAGCTGGCACAGGCATGATAGGCCGGATGGCCTCCTTCTGTCTTGTAGCATTCTATGATTCAAAATTGTAGTTCATCAGGCCATGATGTCTGACATCAATAGACCTGGAATCAAGAGTAGAGGTTTAACATAATAATATACACACACACACACAAACAACTACATAGTTGATGCACAATTGTGTACTAATTGGCTGCCACAACTGCCTAGAAAATACTCACCGCACTTTACAGTGAATCCTGTGAAGAAATTTGAGATATCCTTGACATGAAAGGCACTGCATCAAACGCAAGGATCAATTATTAATTATTATAGGATTCTCCATTGTCTGACTGATCTTTCCAATGTATGAAAGGGAGATTCTATATTCTAAGTGCCATTGTAACCCAGTAGTTCAATTTTCCAGCTGTGTTGAAGAAACTCAACAGGAAACAGTGGTACAATGGTACTCCATTGTTGAAGCAGAAATTGCTGCCATTCTTTCCTATACCTTACACGTTCATCATCACTCTTCGACGATAATCCATCCATGTAGTGTGCTGTGAAGTGCACTTGGCTATATAAGAATCGAACCAGTTCTCCATTTCAGAGCACTGGTTTTGGAGAAAGTCTCTGGCTCAGCACTTCAGTTTTTTTTTTTTGGGGGGACAGAAACAAAAAAGGCCACAAATGACAGAAACTAAATTCAAATGATTGCCAGTTGTTCTTGTATGTGTGTGTGAGAGAAAGAGAGAGAGAGAGAGCATCTGTCATTACTTCTGCAAATTGTCCTGCAAGGAAAAACGCAATGCACATTGGAAATGGATGGCTCATAGCCGAGGTGGGAAGCTACACTTTACCAAGTGTTGAAATTATTGAGCTGGCATTCACTGAAAGAAACAGCCAGATCACAGAACTCCATTAAAGATGAGGTGCATTCAAAGGGGAGAGTGGAATAGCAGTGGTCTGCCTGAGAGTGGTGCAGTTGATTAAAATAAAAAAACGGGTTCTGTTCAGAGCTCAGCTGCTCACTCACTGAATCAGTCTTTATGATGACTGAGGCTATTGAATAAGTGATTACAATGAACAAAGTGATCATTAGACAGTGCTACGCCAGGGAGACTTGATCAGTTATTACAGTGAATACAGAGGCCAGGTCAGTGTTATCATGAATACAGAGACTGTGGATGTATAAACTGGATCAGAATTATTAAGAAAAAATAATCCTTGCAATTTATATAGCACGTTTCATAGTCAAAGCATGTATCAAAAGGCTTCACTTGCTTTAATGTAAATAATACAATACAAAATTACATTTGTATAGAGCCTTTCACATAAAGAGGACATCCCAAGGCAGTGGACAGTCAAGTATTTGGGAATAGGGAGGGTGGAGGGTAGGGAGGGTGGCAAAGGCGCAGTCGAAGAGGAGGGTCTTGAGACTTGCCTTGAAGGAGGCAAGGGAAGGAGCTATAATAATAATCATCTGAAGGAAGGCATTTTTGCCATTGCAGCACACCACCAGAATTGTACTGGAACATCATCTTAGATTATCACTTTAAAGTTTCAATTTGGGGCTTGAACCTACACCCTTCGGACTCAGAAGTGAACCTAACTGAGCCAGACTGGCACATATAAATACATTGTTAACCCCTCATTGGTGCATTGACATCCCAGGGAGAGGTGTGGTTAAACAAAGCCTCAGTGTCGATATGTTAAGTACCATCAGCCTGGCTCAGTGGTAGCACTCTTGCCTCTGAGTCAGAAGGTTGTGGATTCAAGGTACACTTTGGGCTTTGAACTCGCAAAGTCCAGATTGATACTCCAGTGCAGTGCTGGGGGAGAATTGAATTGTCGGAGGTGCTGTCCTTCATGTAAAAGGTTAAACTGAGTTCCTGCCTGTCTGTAGATACTAACGATCCCATGGCACTGTTCGAAAAGAGGATTTTTTTTCCCGGTGTCCTGGCCAACAGTCCTCAAAATAAAACTGATCATTCACTTCACTTGTGGCACATTGCTGTGTGCAAATTGGCTGCCTCGTTCATCTACAAATACACAGCCACTACACTTCACAATAAAATACTGAGAAGCGCTTTGGGACATTTCAACAATGCGATAAGGTGTGAGCCCCACGCTCGCCTGGCTCCAGGGCTTCCCATCCCTCAGAGGATAGTGTTAAAAATCCTCGTCCTCACTTTCAAGGTGCTCCGTGGCCTTGCCCCCGCCTACCTCTCTGACCTGCTGACTCCCTACCAACCTGCTCGCTCCCTCCATTCAGCAGGCTCTGGCCTGCTCCATGTCTCCTGCCCGACCCGCTCTACCATCGGCGGCCGGGTTTTCAGCCTCTCTGCCCCTACCGTTTGGAACTCCAGTCTGCAATACCTTCATCTTGCTCCCTCTCTTGCCTCCTTCAAGACAAGACTCAAGACCCTCCTTTTCTACCGTGCTTTTAGCTGCCCTCCTACCTCTCTGCCTTCCATCATCACAAACCTTCGCCCCCACGCTTGGGTCTTGATCCACGACGGTCAGCTCCTTGGGATGTCCTCACGACGTGAAAGGCGCTTTACAAATGTAATTTTGTTGTTGTTGTTGTAGTAATCTCAAATGTATGGATTACGATTATTATTTTTATTAAGTATTACGTATTTTCCATCACTTTCATTTCTCATATCATTTTGGGCATTGTCGCTTTATGTGAAACAAAAACATCAATGCATTGGAAATGGTTCAAAGAAGAAAAAGCAGAGCCAGCACGAGACAGAGAGAGACTGTGGGGGAATCATTTTTGGGGCTTTGAGAGGATAACTTTGGCTTTCAGTCTGTATTGCACAGAAATTACATTTGGATACAATGCACTGCGGAGCCTGGGTTCACAGTCACTAAACCTGTCAGATGGAATCCTCACAGCTAATGCCTAAATAACAACACTCTAAGCAAACGCTAAACCCTGAGGGATGCAAACTCTCAGCTCTAATGATGACATGCATTGGATGCAGCTTTCTGGGAAACGAAAACAGAAATTGTGCTGAAGACTTGATGCCAAAATGCAGTCTCTCCTCTGCTCAGTTGGTGCATGGTTTTATTGTGATGCTTTGAGGTTCATTGGGCTGAGTTATGGAAGTCAGTGCTACCCATTTAGAACCAGATGCCAAATATGACAGTCAGTGCAGGACGTTACATTACCCCTGGTCAAGCATTCGATCACCTGAGCGAGTAATATGACGTAGGGACCTGTATGGCACATTCACCACCCTTCCTGAATCCAGACATACTCAATCCTTCACCCCCTCCCTTACCCAGACAGCACTTGTTACCTTAAGTTCCTCCAGAGTGTGGCTGGGGAGGTAAGGGGGTCTCCTTGAAGCTGATCTGTCTTCAAGGTCTCGTGCTTGACAATGGAACGTTGTTGGAATTGAGACAGTCCTGAGTTGGTTGAGTCCATAAGACTCCAGGGCACTGCTGATGACAGTCCAGGCAGCCTGGCTCATCGGCAGGATTTGGAGGAGTAGACGAGTCACTGGGGGGAAGGGACTCTTTCCATTCAGATCTGGTTAACCCTGCAAGCCAAAGTCAGAATTGAGCTTGCCAGACAGTGCTCTCAATAGCAAGCTATGTGGTTTTAGCTAGTTAGACTCCAGAAGTACCCCAACACACACCTTGGGATCCCCAAGCCTTGGCTTTTACCAACCTGTGCCTAATGCTTTCAGGTAAGTAGGGTGCATCCTCCAGGGAACAAGTTTGCATTCTGTTCCAGACACACAGAAATATCCATGTGAGGCTGGCATACATATCTTTGGACTCTCAGCCCGCTTTGGATACTCTTAAGTGCGATGATGAGTATCCGCATGCATCAGTCACCCAAAAGAGTAAAGAAAAAAATACTTATATATCCAGGCAATCTAATGTATTTCCCTATTTATTTCTGCTTTGGCATCATGTTGTCGTGTAATAATAATATTTACATGACATGGTTTAATGTTACGGTTTCATTCTCTTGACAAAAATGTGTAGAAATCCTTCGCAAAGGCCAATTCTCAGCGTTTCTGATGGGATTTCACTGTTTTTAGTGATAGGCATGCAATTGCCTCACAATACTCAGAAGGTTCTTATGTGCACTTTGATAACCACTTCAGAAGCACTCTCCATTTTGCAGGGATATTGAGAAGACAGTGTACTGTAATTTACCTTGAAGCATGAGCAGCAAAATTAAACCAGAAATTGCTCCAACATGGATTACCTCCAATCAGAACACAACGACAACCCTTGCATTTGATGGAGCAAGCGCCTTTCACATCAAGAGGACGGCTCAAAGAGCTTCATGTGTCAAACGTAGCGATCGTGTTTCTTTGGCGATACCCAAAATCTTTTGGGCAACCGCAAAGAGGGAAGGTAGATTTTCAAAGGGTGAGCGAGCAAGTAACTGTAGAGCAGATGTAACCACGAGATAAAGGAGGAAGCCATGAGGGAACTGCAACACTGTAGTAGAAGCAAAATGATGACCATTAGAGGATTCTCTTGCAGTTGGCTGTGAAGATCCTGTGTTCATTTTACAAGTTTCATTCTAGCCCTGGCTAGTAAATTTGAAAGTTTCACACGTCAAGAAGACGCGTTTCACAGGAGTTACTGCAGGATTGAGTTTATTGACTGTGTTTTAGGTTACGAGAACTCAGCAGCAGCCAATTTGCGCTCAGCAATGTCCCACCAACAGCCACGAACCAGAAATGCACCAGATGGGAATATATTGAGACCGAACTCAGTGGGGTGCCATTGCTCTCATGGGACGACGAAGAGAAGAAGCAGTCCTGAGCCCCAAAAGCAAGTCATCTGATGGAGTCAGGGGTTAAGAGACACCAATGACTTTTCCTGTAGAGCTTTGGTTTCACTGCCAGGCTTGGGCTCAGAGAGGAAGCTTGAAAACAAAGGATAAATGATGAGAACTAATGTATTTAGAAAGGAGAATGATGCAGTGGGGAGAAGACAATAGCCTTCCCTACATTAAAACAGTATTGTCTAATTTCTTCAGTTTGGTACGAGGAGCAATCGTATAACAATAAGAATAACTATATTTGTATCTGATATAGCGCCTTATCACATTGTGGAGACTCAAAGCCTCAAAGTGCTTTACAGAATATATTGTGAAGTAGATTGACTGTATTTTGTGGGTGAAACACAGCAGCCAATTGTGCGCAGTCATGGATTGAGTGACCACATTATTTTGTGGGGGGGAATATTCTATCCACATTATCTAGAAAGGAGTAAAGTACATGGGTGACGTGTGTGTGTGTTGTTTGAGTGGGGGTGGGGGGCAGACACAATGGACAAATTGACCTTCTTCTGTAAATTTCTATGATTCTCTACCTTCTTTGGTGGATGAGACTGAGCAGGGCAGCAAAGAGGGAGCTTTCCAAATGCAGGTGTTTGGGTGTTGCACATAACATACATGTGCAAGAACTTACCACATAGTACTTTTCCAGAGGACACTCCAAAGACATTGTTTTGAAAAAAATGGTTCTTTCCTTCTTCCAACACCAAAACTATCCAGACTACACTGCTGGCTAATCATATTTTCAGGATACTCACAGCAATGTTGAAGTGACCTTATTACCCTGTCAATTAAAGGAATAAGGTATCATCTTCATGGGTCAGCTACCAAGCTAAAATAAAAAATTCTTACAGTTTTGTACACGTTTTCACCTGTACCTCTCTTCAAATGCTGTACCCCACTTCACCAAATGTACAGTGACACGCAGAATTTAGACCCACACTTGCTCCATGCTGGGTTACCAAAACTGGGACTGTTCTGTTGCATACCAAGGAGCAGTAGGTGCTGCGTAGCACCCTTCAAATAGCATAGGCTGGGTCTGAGTGATTACAGCTGAGCAGATTTGGTTATATGATTGATACACCTGGATTGATTAGAGCCTCTTTGGGAACTGGTCAGGCTGTGAAACCTTCTTTACCGAAGAGGTTTGCACTATGGTTTGCTTTTCAAAATGTTTCGAATTTTGTTTTAAGTGACTGAAGTTCATCCAATATTCAATTTTCACCCCAAAACACTGATGTTCCTTTCGCTTTTCTGGGTCTCTCTGAGCAGAAACACGATTGTTTTTGCAGTGGTTCTCAGTGGGTGAAACCGGCTTCTCAGCCAAGTCTGAGAAGCTGTTTGACTTTTGCATTTTACCTGTGATGATATTCTGTATTACCATAGTTTCTGCCTTTCAAGACACTCATCCAGAGTCTTATTCGTTCAGCTTTCCCTCACCTCCTTAACATTGCCCACTTCAGTCACTATGTCCACCCACTAATCCTGTTTGGAGTAGAATATGTTTTTTTTTCACTGTCTCTGGTGGGAGACTGGCTTTTTGGTGTCTTGCACTTGTCTTGAGGATTCCTGCTGTTGACTGAAGATCCAGAGAGTGTGACGGTGTCCATTACTCCATCCTGAGTGAGGGAAGGAGGTTTTGCTGAGGTGAGTGAGCAAAGGGAGGGCTGGTGGGACTGGTGAACAGCAGAAGGACTTTATAAAGGTAAGGGGAGACAAAGTGATTAAATAGTGTTAACTGGAATGACGTATTTATTGATTACAATGTTCATCTGAGACTACTAATTTTGTGTGTTTGTACTTACTTTTTGATGTGACTCTTTGTTGGTGAAAGAAAGGATGCCCAGGGTTCTGGCTCTGTTATAGGGTGCACTATACGAACAGGAGAGTGTGTGGTAACTTTTGCTCACGCACAGCTACTACCGCTATTACTATGAATAATTATAATAATAATTCCCGTATTTCATATAGCGTCTTTCAAATCAGGAGGATGATACGCACTCCAGTGCAGCGCTGGGGGTGAGTTGCGTTGTCGGAAGTGTCATCCTTTGGATGAGATGTTAAACTGAGGTCCCATCTGCCTGTGCAGGTGGATGTTACAGATCCTGTTGCACTATTTAGAAAGAGAAGGGAGTTTATTCCGTTGTTCTGGCAAACAGTGCCCCATTTGGTGGATTCAGTGTGCAAAATTAGCTGCTGTGCTGGCCCACAAAGTACACAGTTATATCACTTTGCAGGAAAATCCTGTGAAGCGCTTTGGCATCTTTCCAACTTGCAAGGCACCATGCCAAACGTAAGTATTAGTATTGTTATTATGATTCAAAGCACACTGCAGGATATAGGTAAAGTGTAGTGAACTTTACAGTGAATGCTGTGAAGCTCTTTGAGTCATTTCGACAACGTGATCAAACTCAAGTATTATTATTATGTCCATAATGTTTCACTAAGTGCCCTCTTCTGTGTATTGAACTCCACATCGGCGGCCTGTATCTCTCAATGGCAGAGTGAGATAGCAAGTCTCCGGAACAGGCATTGTCACAATAAATCACGTTCTGACAAAGAATGCACAAGCTCTTTTTAGAATTACATTCTGTCTGGCAAATCTGGTCAGATGATGTTCTGACGTTCAACAGAATTACCTTCCAGTGTCCTTCACGATTGGTGATTCTAATTGTTAGCTTTTCCTTTTCTTTTTGGTTTCTCTGCAGCTGTTTTTCTCCAATTTTCCTTTCAAACAATATATTGATCCTGTTTTCTCTCTTACAACTGTAAATAAGGTCAGAACAATAGTTAAGAAAACAGTGACCTTTGCTGAATTGCCACAAATGCTGTTAGTTCGATCTCAGAGTTGGGATTCTTGTGGAGAAGTGGTTAGAGCATTTGCCTCACAAGCGACAGGTTCTGGGTTCGATTCCCGAGGGGGAAGCCTTAGGCAAGTTTCCTTACTCCACACATCTTTGCTTACCTAGCAGTAACTAGGAACCCGCTTGTCAGTTGATTGGTGGATTGCTTTCCGGGGTTAATCCTTTCTGCAAGGATTATGAATTCCTATTATTACCTGCTGGCTCATGCCCTAAGCATTGCGTTGTCCTGTGACTCTCTTCAGGGCACCCTGTTTGATTTGGAATGTGAGTCTGGTCCTTGCGAACCGTATGGAAGTGTCACCAAAGTGTTGGCTGGTGACCATGTTGTGCATCGGTTTTACTGCCATTTTGCCCACTTCCATCCTTTACCTTGGGGATGTGGGCACTGTGTATGCCGATTGGAGCCAAAGTGCAAGAGTTATAAATTGTGAGCTGACATTGAATAAAATTTTCGATGAGATGGGGAATGGATTAGCAAAGCTGTATCTTTTGTTGTTTTGTGTGCAATTGTTTTTCTATTTCCCAGTATGCCTTTTTAATCAGTTGTTTGGTTCTTATGTAAGTGGATTGAACTATGCAAATGGCCAGCGCTGTCTGAGATTGATTCTTGGATTGATTCTGTCTTTTTTTGATGACCAGCCTCAACTTTGATCCAGTCCATTTTATAAACTTGGATTAAACCCAATTCGTTTCCTAATCCTTGTGAAACCACTTCTGATGAGAACTGTGGCATGCCAGCCCATCTCTACAGCCATATCTGCCACAGTTAATAGCATCCGTGTTCCCCAAGAATGGGCCTTGAATTCCTGATGGGCCTGAGCTAACTCCTCTTTACCTCCCTTTATTGGGAGGTTCTGAAGCTCCACTGTTCCACACTTCTCTGTTGCATTCTAACTTGCTGCTGTATTCATAATTATGGTGACTGTGTGTGTGTATGTATTATATAATAATAACCGTGGCACTTGATGTAGTACCCTTTGATGTAGCATTTTACAGGATTTATTATAAAGTGTAGATGCTGTATTTTCGTCCACAAAATACGCAGTCAGTTCACTTTACAGTATATTCTCTGAAGTGCTTTGAGACATCTCAATGACGTGAAAAGGTTGGCTTGCTGGTCTGTCATTAGCACTGCACTAGAGTACTGCTGACCTGCCAGATTCAGGAACTAGACTAATGAGACCATCATAGAGGGTTGACTCCAATCTGCCATCCATTGGTAAGCATGTTACCTTGGAGCTAGCTAACTGCAAGAGACTCCACTTGCCTCTTTTCCCACCTCTCCCAGAAGATTAGTAAGATAGTCCTTGTTGGTTGCACTTAGAAGTAAGTTGGAATATTGGAGAGATAACCGATGATTCTCATCTTTCTCTCTACTTCCCCCTCACCTCCCTTTCCACCCACATCTGATTATACCATAGACTTTACTAAACCAAAGCTGCTAATTTTGAAAGCCACTGAGAATATCCAAAATTATCTTCTCAAAGCATTTGCGTGCTGTATAATTACAGTACAGTGTGTGCTTGAAGTTGACAATCGGTTACACATTGTAAGTTGGAATATTGGAGAGATAACCGACGACTCTCATCTTTCTCTCTACTTCCCCCTCACCTCCCTTTCCACCCACATCTGATTATACCATAGACTTTACTAAACCAAAGCTGCTAATTTTGAAAGCCACTGAGAATATCCAAAATTATCTTCTCAAAGCATTTGCGTGCTGTATAATTACAGTACTGTGTGTACTTGAAGTTGACAATCACATTTAGAAGCAATAACCGTGCATTATATATATTTTGCCCAGAAAATATACAGTCAACCCATTTTACAATATAATAATAATAATAATAATAATAATAATAATCCTTGCATTTGATATAGCGCTTTTCACGTCGGGAGGATGTCCCAAAGCGCTTCACAGAATATACTGTAAAGTGAATTGACTGTATATTTGTGGGTGAACGCGGCAGCCAATTGCGCACAGCAATGTCCCACAAACAGTCGTAGATTGAAAATGACCAATTTATTATTGTTTTGGGTTTTGGAGGGATTATTATTAAGCGTGTATATTCTGTGTAAGGCTTTAAGATGTCTCAATGACGTGATAAGGTGCAATACCAAATGCGAGGATT
Source organism: Callorhinchus milii (assembly GCF_018977255.1). Lineage (NCBI taxonomy): Eukaryota > Metazoa > Chordata > Chondrichthyes > Chimaeriformes > Callorhinchidae > Callorhinchus > Callorhinchus milii. Next base: position 7,649,973 of record NW_024704746.1, on the reverse strand, counting down.
ATTATTATTAGCCTAATACAATGCATGGAGTTTTAAAAGATGTTGGTGTAATGAGATTGCTGATGTGCATTACATTGCTTCCACATGTTCGCATATAACCCAGTTTGCAGTGCACTGTAAAGCAATTGCACACTATTTTACCCATCCCAAAAGTCTTCTCGCCCTCTCTTTTCTTTAAAACCATCCTAAGATGATAATCATAATGATCCTTGCATTTGATATAGCACCATATCAAGTCCTCTCGATGTCTCAAAGAATATACTGTAAAGTGAATCAACCGTATATTCTGTGGGCGAAACATGACAACAAATTGCGCATAGCAGTGTCCCATAAACAGTTGTGGAATGAGTGACCAAATTATTATTATTACATGTGTGTATATATCCATATATATTTTTTGTAAGGGATCACTGGCCCCAGAAAAGTGATCCGCCAATTGACTAACAACTGGGTTCCTACGTACTACTAGGTAAACACTGTATCAGATGCAAGGAGTTATTTTCCTTGGGGCTGACAATGAGCATTCCTTTGATGGAGGATTTTGCTTTGCGGCTAAATGGAACAAAAAATTATATTGTGTAATTGATGTTGAGGTTCGGAATTGAAAGAGTTCTGCTGCTAGATAGGACCAAATATCTTGTTGAGGTGGCGTTGTCATGTAGGCATAGTGGCTGATTCTATTAGATGACAGCCCAGCTCAGTTGGTAGCACTCTTTGCTCCTGAGTCAGAGGATGGTGGATTCAAGCCTTACACAGGCCAAACTCACAGTTTAGTGCAATGCTGGGTGGGGTATTCCTTGTTGGAGATGCCATCCTTCGGAAGCAACATTAAACTAAAGTCCCGTCTACTTCAGGTGGACATAAAGATCTCCCGGCACTCTTGAAAAGAGAAATTAGTTCCTCCTGGTGCCGTGGCCAACAGTCCCCCACAAAAAATAAAGTTGGTCATTTGTTTCATGGCTGTTTGTGTGACGTTGATGTGTGCAATTGGCCTGTCAAATTCACCTACGAATACAGTTGCTGCACTTTACAGTATATTAAAGCACTGTGAAGCACTTTGAGATGTCCTCCTGATGTGAAAGGCTCTATTATTAGCAATATTATTATAATTATTATGATTTTTACCTCCAAACACCTTAACTTATATTCTGTTTATGGGGCAATATATTTTACTCCTTCATAATTCTTGGTGTGAATAACCTGATTCAGGGATTTGGCCATAAGGAGATCAGATCGTCACGGGGAGAATGTGGGATTGGTGGGGGCGGGGGAAGAGTAAGAAAGTGCCCTGCTAACTATAGGTGACCTGACTCGTCTATTTCATGGTTGTCTTCCTTGGGCTGAATGCCAAAGCTACTACAGTGCATGAAGGATATATTATTAGGAGATGCCCTTGCACTAGGTTTCTATTCTTGCTCTTCCCCTACATATTCAGCTCTCTCATTAATATTTACACTTGAAATAGCATCTTAAATTACCTTGTATGTATTTTCTTATCCAAAATAAGTTTACGATCAATAAGGAAATCTGCAAAGAAATGTTGACTGGAGAGAGAGAGAGAGAGAGAAAGAAAGAGCACAAGCGAGTGAAAGAGATTCTTGCCAGATTGGTGTTGATACGAGTCGCTGGGGATATCCTTGATGTGTTTCTCATCAGTTGGGAGATGGACATCTTGACTTGTTAGCTCTGACAATAGTACAATAAAAGCGAAATTGTTGCCAGCTCAACAAAGCAACTAAATTGATATTGCAGTCAACGCAGCTTTGATTAATATGCTAACTGCTTACGCCATCAGCCTCATCTCCCCACTGAATGCCAAGCAAACTCGCTTGCTTCACGATCCCCCAGTCATAGGAGCTTGCTTCTAATTGGGGAGCTGATGGCTGGACGGGACGGGAGAGTTATGGTTTAATTAGACGAAGGCTGTGATTGACTGCAACTGGCAAACGGCCTCATTAGTATCGCTCTGGAAATGAGTGCTTTTGCCTGGGGATGTTACTCTCTTTGGGAAGTTTTGCTTCGGGTATGACAAGCCTCGCTTCAAAGAATCAAGCAACAGAACTCAAGGCTGCTACTTTTCTGCAAATGTAACCAATAAAGAATCAGTGGCAACCTGCACATTGCACTCTTTGGATCTGTAGACATTGATAGCCAGAAGGAAGGCCATCTTGTCCATCATGCCTGTGCTGATTCTCTAAGATTCATCTTTCTCTGAAAGGTGTCAGTTGGTGGTAGACTGTCACCTCTGAATCTGATGTTAGAGATCCCATAATAATAATAATAATAATAATCCTTGCATTTGATATAGCGCTTTTCACGTCGGGAGGACTGCGAAGTGTAGTGACTGTGTTTTGTAGGCAAATGCACAGCGATGCCCCACAAACAGCCATGGAATGAGTCACCAATTTTTATCTTTGTGTCAGCCTAGCGCAGTGGTAGCACTATGCTTCTGAGTCAGAAGGTTGTAGGTTCAAGCCTCACGTTGGGACTTGGAATCACATCGTCTAAGCTGATACTCCAATGCAATACCGGAGTGGGGGGGGGCGAGGGGTTGCATTGTCAGAGATGCCGTCCTTCGAATGTGAGGCTGAACTGAAGTCCTGTCCTGTCTGCCTGTTTAGGTGGATGTTAAAGATCCCATGGCACTGTTCGAATAGACAAGGGAGTTTCTCTTTCCTCAATAATAATAATAATAATCCTTGCATTTGATATAGCGCTTTTCACGTCGGGACGACGTCCCAAAGTGCTTCACAGAACACACTGTAAAGTGAATTTACTGTATATTTGTGGGCAAACGCGGCAGCCAATTGCTCACGGCAATGTCCCATAAACAGTCGGAGATTGAAAATTTAATTATTGTTTTTTATTTTTTTGGAGGAATTATTATTAGGCATGTGGAGTAAGGAAACTTGCCCAAGGTTTCACCCTGCCTGGAATTGAACTCAGGTCTCTCACTTGCTCTCACTCTAACCACTGAGCTACAGGACTCCATGGCACTTACAAAGCGAGTGCTCTAACCACTGAGCTACAGGACTCCATGGCATTATTCGCAAAGAAAAGACAGTTTCTCTCTCCCGGTATCCTGGCCAACAATCTCTGAAATAAAATTGGTCACTCACTCCATGGGTGTTTGTGGGAAACTGCTGTGTGCAAGTTGGTAGCAGCATTTGCCTCCAGTATACATAGTCACTACACTTCACAGTGAAATCCTGTGAAGTGCAGTGGGCCTGTAAACCCAAGCGCTCTGGGACACTACCCTGCATGAGAGGCGCGATGTAAATGCAAGTTGTTGTGAATGGCTTTACGATGTGCTCTGGATGTGAAAGGTGCAATGCAAATTGTACTGTATCCATTTGATCCCATTGAGATGTTCAGAAGACGTGATGAGGCACTCTATGAAATCCAAGGATGATTATTATTTTCCTGCCTCCTCTTGTGCTTTGTCGCTGTGTTCTTTCTCCTCCTCCACACACGATCTTCACTTGGTCTTGCTAGCTGACGAGGAAACTCTGAGGCTCGGGATGACAGCTGCTGGAAGGCGTTACCTGGAGCCCGAGTTTGTGAACGCTGCAAACCTAGTGAAGGCGCAGATGGAAGAAGGCTGTAGAGATGACGTGGCTCTAAGAAAAGAAATACGGGGGTGGGGTAAGGGGAAGGAAGGCTCAGCAAGAAAATGTGAGGATATTAAGTTATAAACAAGTGAACAGATGTTTCTGAGAAACCAATATCGGACGGAAACTGCAGAAACTCGCAAGATCCACCTGCTGTGGCCTGTGGAGAATGACGGGAGCTGTCTGTGTCAATGATGCTGATGAGTCACGCGGCAAAATGAAGCCGCATGTTTGAGAACAGGCCGAGGTTTGCCGACTCGGATGCTGCGGAGAGGAGCAGATGGGGAATTGGGCTGCCAGACAGTGCTGGATCAACCAAGTTCTGGGTTTCAATGAGCGCTGCAAATTGAGCACACCATGAAATAAAGTGATTTACAGCCCCGCACTCCCCCCCCCCCCCCAATCAAGTTATTAGGTGCTCTATATTATCATCATAATGTGGAGTCTTAGAGCGCATTGGTTACAGCATTATCCTTGCAAGCGAAAGAACCTGTGTTTGATTGCCGGGAAGGGCGAAACCTTAGACAAGTCTTCTTACTCCACCCGCCTCTGTTTACCTAGCAGTAAGAAGGAACCCTGTTGTTACTCGATTTCAGCATTGAATTATAGCCTGAATTCACTATTCACTTACACTATCTCACTGTTACACAAGATTAAATACACCAATTACTGTGGAATTGGGCCATTCGTCCCAACTAGTATGTGCCTGTGTTTATGCTCCACATGAGCACCTTTGTAGATTTTGTTTGGTTGAGTGCAATGTGTACCTCGTGCAGTGTTTTTCTTGATGCTACAACTGTAGTGAATTATTTCGCTGGCAGCATTGTTAATTATTTCATTCACACCACCACAGTAAATTCTTCTGTCTCCTTGTCCGCATCTGCTCTCTCTTTTCATTTATACTGACTGCCCACAGCACACATTGCAATGTGCTCTAATTACAGGGCAGCGATTTATGGCACAGGTTTAAGCGTCCCTGTTTTCCGGCTGCCCAGAGTGATCCAATGTAGTTTGCATTGTTAGCCCTGTTATTTGTTACAATAATAATCCTTGCATTTGTTATAGCGCCTTATCATGTCAAGGCGCCTCAAAGCACTTCTCAGAATATATTTTAAAGTGGACCGACTGTATTTTGTGGGCGAAACGTGGCAGCCAATTGCCCACAGCAATGCCACACAAACAGCCATGGAGTGAGTGACCATTTTTATTCAGGGTCCTGACGTGGTGGGGCTTGAAACCACAGCCTTCTGACTCGGTGAGAGCGCCATCACTGCGCCACGCTGACGCACGATGTTGCTTTTCCTCTGTGAAGCCTCGAATCATCTGCTTTCACGTTCACAGTAACATTCTGGACTTTTGTTCCTATTGAGGTCAGTGGAAGTCTCTTCCATAGTTTATAACCAGATTTTTATGTCAGGTTGAAAGCCTAGTGTGATTGAAGCACTTCATTGCAAAGTGGAATCGTCAATACCCGCAGCACTAATAGAAACATCAGACAGATTTTGCAGATCCTGTCAGACTTTTATTGCTTTGTTTTACAAGCTCCAGTCAAATCTCATTACAACATTAATGTGATAAACTTTAATATCTTGTATAATTTATCATGATACTTTTCCATCAGAGTTTTTAAGATGCGTTGAACCCTATTGAAATTTGCACACGACACATTCCTGTGAGGAGAGGAGGGGAGAAGATTCAGCGAGATGTCAAGATAGAGTTTAAAGTAGGTTTTGCTTCTGCGCTGAGTGCTAGGATGCCTGTGTTAGATCATACCTTGCACTGGATGTACCACCTTTCACATCGGGAGGACATCTCAAAGTGATTCACCAAGATTTGTTGTGCAAGTGGAGTGATTGTTGTTTTGTAGACGAATGCACAGCAATGACTCACAAACAGGCATGAAGGGACTGATTAACTGTGTTTGGGGAATTGTTGGCCAGGGCATTGGGAGAGAGAAATTCCCTTCCCTTTGCGAATAGTGGCATGGGATCGTTAACATCCACCTGAAGAGGCAGACAGGATCTCGGTTTGACAGCTCATCAGAAGTTCGACACATCCGACAATACAGACATATGTCCAGCTTTATATTGGAGTGTAAATTACTCTGTAACCTGTATATTGTCTCTGTGGTCTTACCTGTTGACGACAACAACAACAAGATTTCATTTATAGAGCGCCTTTCACGTTGGGAGGACGTCCCAAAGCGCTGGACAGTTGGGTCGGGACCCGAGCAGGGGGAAAATGGTCAGGGTGAGAGGAGGGAAGGGAGAGAACGAGGAGGGGGTAGAGAGTCGAGAGGGGAGCTGAAGGCACGGTCGAAGAGAAAGGGCTTGAGACCGGCCTTGAAGGAGGAAAGGGAGGAGGCAAGGTGAAGGCACTGGGGGATGGAGTTCCAGAGCCTAGGGGCTGAGAGGCTGAAGGCCTGGCCACCGATGGTAGGGCGGTTAGGGCGGGGGATGTGGAGCAGAGCGGACCGGACATTCTGTTAACGTAATAATAAATAATAATAATCCTTGCATTTGATATAGCGCCTGATCACATTGTTTAGACGTCTCAAAGCGCTTCACAGAATGTATTGTAGAGTGGATTGACTGTGTATTTTATGGGTGAATCTGTATAGCAATACACACACACACACACACAACAACAACAACAACAACAACAACAACAAGATTCCATTTATAGAGCGCCTTTCACGTCAGGAGGACGTCCCAAGGCGCTGCACAGTTGGGTCATGACCCGAGCATTGGGGGGAAATGGTCAGGGTGAGGGGAGGGAAGGGAGGGAGAGAGGAGGGGGGAAATGGTCAGGGTGAGGGGAGGGAAGGGAGGGAGCGAGGAGGAGGAAGAGAGTCGAGAGGGGAGCTGAAGGCACGGTCAAAGAGAAAGGTTTTGAGACCGGCCTTGAAGGAGGAAAGGGAGGAAGCAAGGCGAAGGCACACACACTCTACGTAACAGTCCAGGGTTAGTGGCTTGCTCTGCCCATTCTCTCACTGTTCAGTCGGGTTTGTAGTTGACTCGCACCTGTTTCTGGGGATGGGTGGGTTCCAAACAGTGCAGCCAGGGTGTTTCACTCTCCTTTCATTCTGTGTGCAGTGTCATTGAGCCCCAGTTTATAAAGCTCAGGAAATCTGTGCCTGGCACGCGCACAGAAGCTAGCTTGAGCTCTCGGTAATTGATGCTGAATGGCTTGACTCCTTTTGATTTACACTTCCCACTTGGCAGTCGGTATCTGTGGGCGAGTGTGTTGCCTGACTGGTGAGCTCTGAATCCCTCAGCGATGGGTGTAGAGGCTGAGCAGCTGCGTGAGGTTACACTGTGTGGTCTGTGTAATGTCAGTGGCGAGAGCAAAGCTTTTTTTTGTGTGTGCGCTGCATCTGATGCTCCCAGATCAGGCGATTGAATGCTCCTGGGTGGTCTGCCAGCTCTACTAGTGCAGACCTGATCCCAGCGGCGAGTGTATTTAAATCCATCTCCTCATCTCTCCCCAGTGTTGAAGTCTCAATGATAAACCACTGCAACCTCTGCTAAATGGCCTCGATCAGAAATGGATCATCTACAGAATGATCTTGGACTTGGGTTTGCATTGGGATTGCATCTCGGCCCCTACATCACGGAGCAACTAGCTCTCAAGCAATGTACTATACAACAACAGCAACTTGCATTTGTATAGCTCCCTTCATGTAGGAGAGTGTCAGAAGGTTCAAGTCCCATGACCATGGCGTTGGAGATGTCCAATGTGAGTTTAAAGTCTCGACTTGCGGCTAGCTCCACAATCTCCTGACTCGGAGGCGGGAGTGTTACCAACTGAGCCAGAATGACAGCATTGAAAATGAATTTTCCCTCCAAACCAGCATCTATCATTTCTGATTGTAAGAAAATGGTTGGGGCTTTAAACGTTGAGTGGGAAGAATGGATCTTGCAATGGTGGTTCGGTTCTTCCCAGTGCAGTGTTCCTTCCTCCCAACTAGTTCTGGATCTACCGCCGCTATTTATTTCAGTGGATAAAAGCTGGAGAAGAGCCGGGGAGAGAGAGCGGAGGAAGAAAAAAAATGTTAAACATAATTCTTCATAACTGATAATTTCCTGACGTTCCCAGTGGGAATGCAAGCTGCGAGCATGAGAACTATTTTTAGACGGTGGGAAATTGTTACAACCCAAACTATCTACTGACAATTTCTCCAGAGGCAATACAGTATTGCTACACAGACAGGGTTTCCTGCTGCTGCTCCCATATAAAAGGGGATGTTACAGCCAGCCTCGAGCTCATATTACAGGCTGACTCTCCAGCAGGCAAATCCCTGCAATGTGGGGAGTTGGTGTCGTTTAGATGAGATGTGAAAGTGCGTGTAAACAGCCTGGTGTCTGACACATGTGGGATGTTGAGGTGATGGTTGAAGGTGCCATCTCCAGCGTATCGAGATGAGGAGAGGTTCCCTCCTAGTGTCCCGGCTCAATTGCCCCAATTAACTCCTCTGTAAGTGGGACCTTGCTGCGTGCAAAATTGCTGCAGTGTTCACAAACAAAGAGTCTGGATTCTTGTCAGTAATTACTGTAAAGGCCTTTGAGACGTCTCAGATGTGAGGAGGTGCTTTAAAAACGCAAGTTGGTCTTAATGCGCTGCTTCCTGTACGTGCATGCTTGTGTGTTTAATCTTTTAACTACTGGAGCTGTCCTCTCTGAAATAAAACCCACCACATCAGCTAGCTGAAATCCTTGCCAGCGGCACTTAGACCTCGGTTTAACAACGACAACAACTTGCATTTATATAGCACCCCTCACACAGGGTAGCGCCCCAGAGCGCTTGACAGTGGGCGTAACACAACCCCGAGCCGGGGAGGTGACCGTAGGTAGGGTCGGATAGGAAAGGTCTTCAGGGTGCGATCTGAAAATGGGGAAGGAAGGGGAAAGGCGGAGGGATAGAGTAAGAGTGTTCCAGAGTTTTGAGGCCTGGTGGCTGAAAGCACAGCCACCAGTGGTGGAATGGACTAACATCTCAGTCGGAGGACGGCAGCTCCAACAATGGAGCTCCAACAACTCCCCACGAGCACTACGTTGAAGTATCAGCTTAGACTAATGTGAGCTCGAAGTCCTGACTTGTGGGCTTCAACTCCCAACCTCCTGACTGAGGCACTGTAAGCGTCTCACCAGCCTTGTGCTTTACTCCTCATCCCTCTTCATGATATCTTGCGTCTCCTGCTGATTTTCTCCGTGAAGATGACTGAATGTTTCAAAGACCCAGAGTTAACGACCTCTAAATGAGACTGCCATCAATTACCACAGGGAAGGTGTTCTGAACACGGAGCGGATTCAGTCTCGTGTTAAAACGTATAGGTTTCAGTCACTCACTGATCTATTTCCGAAGTCTGAAGGGGAAAGAGTGGAAAGAAGGAGTTGTTGAATTAATGTCGGAAGCAGTTCATCTCTGCGCTCCTAAAGAGACTCTTTTATAAGTGGGTTTCCATTCTCATCCATTACCATCTGCGAGAGCCTGTGTTTCTGTGTTTTCTGGTTTAAAATTCAGGAACTGTGGTGTAACAAATCATTGCTCTGTCACCTATTGAAATGCCAAGAAGCGTTCTGCCTCTCCGCAGTTTCTGAGAGGCCAGCCTTTCTCTCTATCTCTCTCTCTCTTTATGAACATCATTGGCGCTCCGAAGAATGAATGGGTCAGACGCACTCACTCCCTACAATCAATTCTCCGCTCAGCAAAGAGCGAGGGGGCTTTGCAGTAAGTAAGCGCCACAGCATAGTCTTATTACCATGAAGGACTGAGCTGACTTGGGGAAACAGAACCCACTCCCCCTAGCAAATGAGAGGGGATTGAGAGGGGACTGACAGAGGTGTTCAACGTTATGAAAGGAATCAATAAGGTAGATGTTTCCACCCATTGCTGAGTCCAACACTAAAGGGCATAAATATAACAATGACTTGCATTTATATAACACTCTTCATGCAGGGCAGCATCTTGGATCACTTGTAAATATAAGAGAGACAGTCGTAGGTCTATTAGAGAGTTTAAGAGGAACTTCTTCATGCAGAGGGTGATGAGAATGTGGAATTCTCTGTGGTCAAAGCAAATGGCAAGAATGTATTTAAGAGAAATCTTGATGCACCCTTGAGGGAGAAGGGAATAGAGGGGTTTATGTGAGAGGGATGGGAGTTTGTGTGGAGTATAAATACTGGCAGTCTAGGGGCAAATTGAACCAACTGTAATGCCACACTTTCTTCCTATTGGTGTCAATCTGGCTCAGTCGGTAGCACTCTCGCCTCTAAATCAGAAGGTTGTGGGTTCAAGGCCCCACTTCGGGACTTTGAATTCGTATGGTGTAGGTTGATGCTCCAGTGCTGTGCTGGGGGAGCAACTGTATTGTCGAAGGTGCCGACCTTTAGATCAAACGTTCAACCGAGAGCTTGCCTATATCTGTTCAGGTGGACATTAATCGGCAGGGCAAAACTTTCCTTACTCCACAGGCCGGATAATAATCCCTCAAGAAAAAAAACCAATAATAAATTGGTCACTTCAATCCACGACTGTTTTTGGGACACTGCTGTGCGCAATTGGCTGCCGTGTTTCGCCCACAAATACACAGTCAACTCACTTTACAATATACTCTGTGAAGCACTTTGAGACGTCTCGAAGGCGTGAAAAGCGCTATATCAAATGCAAGGATTATTATTATTATATTATTATCCTGTGACCCTATTTATAAAACTATTTATTTCTCCTGGTGAACATTCCCCCAGATAATATCATTCATTGCTGTGTGCAAAATTAGCTGCCACATTTGACGGAAATTCCTTACAAAGTCCCTTGAGATGTTTTGGCATTTATAGCAGCTGTCTCACATGCAAGGAGGACTGCATGCCTACAAAATACAGTCGCTACTCAACACTATATCCCGTGGAGCACTTTGAGACGTCCTCCCGATGTGAAAGACGCCATATGAAGTATAAGGTTATTATTGTTTGATGTAGGAGGAGCGAATATTGGTACTTCTATGCAATGGGTTCTATTACGGCATACAGACTTAATATGAATGCTTGTTCTTTGTTTAGCACATTGTATCACAGATCTATACTGGGAGGTGTATCTGGTGGAGTGAATAGAAAGGGAGGGAATGTCTAGCAAATGTTTAGCTCTTAGAAGGGGGTGAGAGAAATCAGCACCGTACCGTTCAATCTTACTCAAATAAGATATGCCTTCACAAGTGCCCTAATTCTCTCTTACTTGGTGCCTGACCTACTCTAATGTTAGAGATGTGCAGAATACGTACTTAAATAATGGTAATTACCTCAATGTGTTGGATTGCTGCCAGTTCAGCATTTTCAGGACTGTTTCACAAGATCAATTCAGATGAAGAAGGCTCTTAAATCCACCTGATCTCATTCCTCCTGAACACCCACCCTACTTTCCCCCAATTACAGCATCAAGCAGCTTTTTAAACTACTCCAGGGTCCTAGCCTCAACCACTCTTCCAGGCAACCTGCATTGGACTTGGACTTTGAGAACATCAAGGTGATAAGCACATCACAAGCTATCCTGTAAAGGTCCTCGCACCATGCTGAAGGCAGATGCCCGCCAGATAGCTGATGAAGAAACTCTGAGGCTTAGGGCAGCAGCTGCTGGAGGTAGGTAAATGGGGTCTCCTTGGCACTGAACTAGCTCCAAGGTGACGTGCCTAACAATGAAATGTCGGAATCGGTAGAAGTCTCAGCATTCTGGTTCCTGAGTCAGGCGAGTCCATAGTATTCCAGGGCACTGCTGATGACAACACAGCCAGCCTGGAATTTCCACGTGTAGGTGGGATGCATGGGATTTTCAGTTTGGTTTGGATGCTCCAAAGTGTGGTGATGGGTTTCCGCAAGTGTCAGACACCCGGCTGAACAAACAAATAGTTTATTTTGCTCTGAGTAAAGAAAAGCTCTGTTCCCCGTGAACGAATTGATGTGTTAGGCACAGTCGCGCGCTGTTACCTGCCGACGATTGATCTGGATGAAAGGACATGTGTGTAGTTTTGATGTTAACAGAGACCTTTTGGACTTCCTAGGGGGCAAAGGTCTCTTGGTTGCAATGCAGTCTCGGGTCGACTGAAGTCACCGTTTGATCTTTGACATAACACGCTCAAGTCAACACATCGTCAAAAATCCCTCTTGATTTTGGTCTTGACCTTGCCCGTGTGTGACTCGCGATTGAAGCTATATATAACATAGCCCAGGATTAACATCTCTGTCACATGTTCAATGTTCACCTGTGAGAAACGTTCTGAACATTACGTATGGCTTATATTTTGTTCATTGTTAACAGTAGAGAATGGAATTTTCCCCCCTTTTTGGGGGGGGAGGGTGTCCTGCACTATCAAATGCAAGGATTGTATTAATATTATTTAATTAATCATGCTATCTAGTGTCAATATCTTACTGGTCAGGTTGAGTGAGTTACAGATTATTGTATCCTGCACTGTCCAGTGTCGTGTTAGCTGTTTTTAACATAAAGCATTCTCGGGTCTTGTAGTAGTAATAATGGTAATCTTTACATTTTATTTAGCGCCTCATTACATCGTTGAGACATGTCAAAGCGTTTCACAGGACACACTGTGAAGTGGATTGACTGTGTATTTTGTGGGCGAAACATGATAGCCATATAGCATAGAAGATATTCTACGTATAGTGAAGCTCCCTCTTTGCTGTCCAGCTATTTTGACTGTGCAGTCCTAGGCATGGCTTGCCCAGTGGAGTGTGTGACAATTTAATTTCTAACTAGTATTGTAATCCCTTCGATCCATCAACCTGGATATGAGCCCAGGTCTCAAATGTGAAAGTTCAGAGTCTAATTTTGTTGCACCATGTTACGCCTCTTGAGAAATGCCTTGATATGTGTATATATTTTTTGGGGGTTGGGCTAGGTGTCTGACACATGCAGAAATCCATCATCATGCTTTAAGAGAATTCAAACCAAGCTGAGAATTCCATGCATCCCACCTAGACATGGAAATCCCAGAGATAGATTGTTGGAATGTAATGTGCTCTCTTTCCCTGGAGGGATGCACTCTGCTTACCTAATTCTGGAAAGTATTAGGCGCAGGTTGCCAAGAGCCAAGGCTTGGGAACTCCAGCGTGTGCTTTGGGTACTGCTGGAGTTTAACCATCTAGATCCATTCATGTTGTAAATTAGCGATATTGTGGGAATGATAGTTCAGGTAAATGCCCGGAGGCAGCCTGGCTCAGGCCTCTGAGTCCGAAGGTACAAACCCCATGTTGGGACTTTTAGTTCACAGTCTAGGCTATCGCTTCAATGCCTTACTGGGGCAGCCCTATTTTGTTGTTGGTGATATCCTTCAGACAAGACAATAAATCGACTTGCTGCCTGTTCAGGTGAATGTAAAAAATTCCATCACACAATTCAGAAAACGAAGGGATTTTCTGGTGTCCTGGCTAATTGGACATTCACTTCATGGCTGCACGTGAACCATTGCTGTGCATGATGCTGTGCTGCTGCATTTGCCTACAAAATACACAGGAAATCCTGTGAAGCGCTTTGTGATGTTCAACAATGTGATAAAGTGCTATATCAAAGGCAAGAATTATTATTATTACTGCCTCGTAGCAAAGAGAGTTTAATTTTTCTTACACCTCATGATGTTGAAATGTAGCGAGCACTTCCCAGGTAATTACTGTCAAGTGTGGCGTGAGGAAATTTCCACCAACTACAGTCTCCCTCCCGAACAAGGCCCAGATTGATGGGACATTAAGCTGAGGTTCCGTCTGCCTGAACGGGTGGATTGGAAAGGAGTTATTTTCCAGTTCCATGTCTGATTGATTGCTGTAACGCTTTGCTTCAAAATGTAGGTGTAGGGTGTATTAATATCTTTGGTAAGTGTTGTATCCATTGGCTTCCCCATAGCTCTGTAGTTAAAGGCACTGCCTGGTGTAGCCCTACGCTGTACACACAGCAAGGTTTCTGATTTGAATCTAGTTCTTATTTGAATCTTAATTCAAAAAGAGAAGGGAGTTTCTCTTGGTGTACTGGCCACCAATCCCCCAAAATCAAATTGGTCACTCTCTATTTGTGGGACAATGCTGTGTGTAATTGGCTGCCACATTTTGACCACACAGTACAGTCAATTTACTTTACAGGATTATCATGTGAAGCGCTTTAAGATGTCTTAACGACTTAATAAGGCGCTGTATCAAATGCAAGGATCATTATTATATTATATTGTTATGATTATTATTATGGCTACATCCCATTTTAGCTGATTTCAAACCAGCAAAACAATTTGGTCAACAATCTCCCAGGTAAAATCGGTCATTGTGTTCTAGGTAGGGTAACTCGCTGTTCGTGGCTGTTCATGGGACTTTGCTGTGTTTAAAATTGCCCGCATTGTTTGTCTACAGGTCCGAAGGTACTAAGCTCAAGAGCAATTATTTGTGAGGTATCGCTGTGTTTATAGATGGCACATTGAATGGGAGGATTTATTATTGAGCAAACGGTGACTGGGTTTCCACAACTGGTCTCAGTGCTGCCCTCATGGGGAAAGGAGTGGAGAGATCAGTCAGGGTTTCCCACTCCTCATCACTAATCAATGACTCCCTGTTCTGGAAAGTGAGTGCTCAGGGGAGAGCTGGACCTGGCTGGGCTGTGGTGCACTCAATTCACCCCCCCACCCAACATGGATGAATTAGTTTGTCAGAAAAAACTGAATAGGTACCTCCCGTGCTTTGGTACATGCCGGGAGCTTGGGTGGAGAGGGTGGGATATCTGAAGCTGGTCCAGTGTGCTGGCTTTGTGCCAACTGAAATCTCTCATCAAAAATGCCATCATATCTCTACTGTTTGGCTTTATATAGAGAGAAGGTCATTTCCCCTTGTGTCCGGGCCAACAATACCCCTAATAAAATTGGTCATTCACTTCATGGCTGTGTTGCCTGTGAAAAACAGTCACTACACTTGACAGTATATCATGTGAAGCTTTCAGCTGTCCTCCTGATGTGAAAGGTATTACATCAAATGTAAAGATTTTTTACTATTATTATTATTATCCTTACATTTCATTTTGCGTCATATCAAGTTGACAGTGCTTCCCGGGATTTTTACTGTAAAGTACAGTGACCATGTAGTTTGTAAGTAACCCAACGAGGGGGGAAATACAAAGCCTTTTCCTTCCCATTCATAAAGCGAGTGTTGGATTTTTTTTCCTCTTTTCTGCCAGTGTGACTGTCGCTTTCAATGAAGCAGATAATCATGGAGTTCAGAAGAGAACGCCTGACCTATTGACCGTGCTGTCAGGAGCAACCCTACAGGTGACATTTGCCTGACATAGCTAGGGCTGAGTTGCTATACTCATATATATAAGTTCTGCATTCTGTCTAAGCTAGAATTCTTCCCCCAAAGCCCCTTCCCCTCCCCTCCCGGTGTCCTGGCCCCAAATCCTGCAGGTTAATTGGTTGTGTGCTTCGTAACGGTTTGTTTGCGTGACGTTGCTGTGTACAAAGATTTGCCCACTGAAAGTCACTACGCTCAACAGCAATTACCCAGGCAGCGTTCCCAATGCTATAGGCGGGCGCTGTATCAAATGCGAGGATTGTTACTTTTGACGCTGTGCACCAGATGGCATTAAAACCACCCACATACCCTTTGTGCTGAGTCTTTCCCCTCACACATGACAATAGGAGGCTGCACCAGTGTGATGCCAGGCTTGAGCACCGACTAGCGTCAGGAGCAAAATCCCTGCTCTCTTCACTGCCATCAGTTAGATTGCTACAGCAAGCACAGATTAGCAATGTGACTTCAAACAGCAGGTTGGAGAAACTGCTCATCACCATTTTCTGCCTGAGATCTGGAAGACTTTGAGCATCGCTCCTTATCGCAGGATAAATGCACTTCTAATACTGTGGATGTACTGAGGCTGCTTCCCCCTAATCTGGGCTCAACACGTCAAACTGTGCAGTAAGATTAAGCCAAACTCTCTGCTTGTTCACAGGTAAATGGGAGTTTTGAGTTCAGGTTAAATTGAAGCAACTAATTTATTATTTTTTAAAAGGAATTATTACCCCCGGAAAAACGATCCGCCAATCGACTAACAGCCGGGTTCCTACTTACTGCTAGGTAAACAGTGGAGTAAGGAAACTTGCCCAACATTTCGCTCTGCCAGGAATCAAACCCAGGTCTCTTACTTATGAGGCGAGTGCTCTAACCACTAAGCTACAGGGCTCCACAATGGTGATGTTGCTGATCTTGTATCTCCCCGCTGCACAGATAGCACTACCTGTCATCTGTTGGAATTTCCTGAAGTCTGAAGCCATTCCATTGTGAAATAACCCAGAGCACCCCAAATGCCAATCAAGCCAATTGCTCGCATTCTTCATTTTATCCTTAATAATAATAATCCTTGCATTTGATATAGCGCTTTTCACGTCGGGAGGACGTCCCAAAGCGCTTCACAGAATACACTGTAAAGTGAATTGACTGTATATTTGTGGGCAAACGCGGCAGCCAATTGCGCACAGCAATGTCCCACAAACAGTCGTAGATTGAAAATGACCAATTTATTATTGTTTTTAGTTTTGGAGGGATTATTATTAGGCGTGTGGAGTAAGGAAACTTGCCCAAGGTTTCGCCCTGTCTGGAATTGAACTCAGGTCTCTCGCTTGCAAAGCGAGTGCTCTAACCACTGAGTGCTCTAACCATCCTTAACTGAGTGTTTAACTGCAGATTATTTCAGAGGATGAGAGACTGGAAATGAATTGAAGGGACATTATCCTGTGCATTGAGTGGCTCTACTGTGTCCCATGCAGAAGCCTTTTGTGTAACTTTTGTTCCACAAACAACTGTTTGTGGGACACTGCTGTGCGCAATTGGCTGCCGCGTTTCGCCCACAAATATACAGTCAATTCACTTTACAGTCTATTCTGTGAAGCGCTTTGAGACATTGTGAAAAGCGCTATATCAAATGCAAGGATTATATATTATTATTATAACTTGTAGACAATTCCAATAATTTGTATACATTGCAAATTACTTTACAGTATATGCTGTGAAGCACTTTGGAACATCCTTCTGATGTGAATGGCACTAGAATAATTGCAAGTGTGATTTATTATTATAAATACATCCTACCATCCAGTTCCAGTCTTTTAGGAACTTTGTCAGATCACGTCTGTCCCTACTGGTGACACTTGGATTATGTGGTTCCGCACGGAGGGCACTTGGCTTGGTAGTGCAATGTGCCACTGTTGGGATGTACACTGGTGTCAGTGTGAAGGATTTCACCACATGCGCAGGAATGAGATTGTGTTGAACATTGCTTTTACATGGCGTTACATACACTATAAAGGACTGACAGGCCAGTTGGCCCAACAAGTCCATGTTCGTGTTTATTATTATAATAATACTAGTATACCTCTTGTTTATCAAACAAGAATAAATTGGTCATTTTTAATCCACAACTATTTGTGGGATGCTGCTGTGCACAATTGGCTGCCGCGTTTCGCCCACAAATATACGGTCAATTCACTTTACAGTCCGTTCTGTGAAGCGCTTTGAGATGTCGAGAAGACGTGAAAAGCGCTAAATCAAATGCAAGGATTATTATTATTACTAATAATAATTCTTGCATTTGATACAGCACCTTATCAAAGTACTTCACAGAATATACTATATTATAGTAGTGTTTGTATATATTTTATATATATATATATAGGATATACTGTAAAGTGATTAACTATGTATTTTGTTGTTGAAACGCTGCAGCCAGTTTGCGCACAGCAGTGTCCTATAAGCAGCCATGGAGCAAGTGACCTTTTTTTTATTTTGGGGATTGGTGACCGGGACAAACTCCCTTCTTTTTTCAAGTAGGGACCGTGGGATCTTTAACGTCCACCTGAACAGGCAAACCTGGGACCTGGGTTTAATGTCTCATGTGAAGGACGTTCCTTGTGTGGGTGTTCTCTGCTGAGTGGCGTCTCTTCCATCCTCTAGTCCTGGTTACAGGCTTGAAGCAGTTTGAAGATAACTGCAGCTCAGCGTTCACTCTCACTGCCTTTAGACATGCAGCTAAAATGTTTAATTAGCGTCCCGTTCTACGGCTGTTTCCCTTCTGAAGTGCACTGCTGATTAATCTCTACCACTTCTCTTTGCTGTGTGCACACTTTTTTTTCATCGTGCGGGAGTGGGGAAGGGAGCTTATCTTTGAAAACGGGATCAAATGCTTTCCTAAATTAAACAGCCAAGTGCTAAGATTTCATCAAAATTCTTCTTAATGGAAAACATTCAATAATCACCTTCCCTCGGTCTAAATAGATTTAATTAATGGTGGGTGGTGGGGAAAGTTGAAAGTTAATTTATACAGTTAAAGGATTTCATTCAACTGCGACAGTTGAATTTGTATTGCCTACTTTCTCCGCAGTGACTCCTGTTCTTGTTCTGTCGTGCCACGTTGATCAAAGTTCCTCATACCCTCACTTTGCCTTTCTCCTACATAATAATAATAATGCTTAGTAATGTCATTCTTCTCGTTCGATTTTCAACATTGAAAATGAGCCATGTGTCCTGGCCTCCACTACCGTTTACTGGTTACCCATTTTGTTCTCTGCGGAAAGAAATGCTTAGAAAGATAGGAACAGGAGGAGGCCATTCAGCCCCTCAAGCCTGTTTCACCATTCTATTAAATCATGGCTGATCTGTACCTCAACTTCATTTACCCGCCCGCTCTCCATATCCTTACCTAAAACGTCCTTACCAGAGGGTATCTCGTTGATACCCTGGCCTAACAAATATCTGTTGACCTCAGTGTTAAATTCCAATTATCGGTATTTGAACTCACACAGACTAAGCTGTCACTCCAATGCATTGGGGATGTTGCTGCATCGTCGGAGGTGCCGGTCCTTCAGATGAATCATTAAACTGAGGCCCCGTCTGCTTGTTCAGGTGGACGTTAAGTAATCCATGGCACTATTCGAAAAGAGATCTCTCTCCCGGTGTCCTGGCCGACAATCCCCAAAATAAAGCTGGTCACCCTCTCCATGGCTGTTTGCGAGACATTGCTGTGCGCAACTGACTGCTGCGTTTCGCCCACAAAGTCCCGTCACTCCATTTCCCAGTAGATCCTGTGAAGCGCTTTGGGACGTCCCTGCGACATGGTAAGGCGCTATATATATATATGATTAACATTTGAAAGGTTCTCTGACACAGCTCGTATAGGCTGTAAGAGATGGATGGAATCGATGGCGTTGCATTCGGCTGTTACACGGTGCTGCTGTAAACTCTCATCTGCTCATTAGCTGACCCGAGGGTGGATTTGGCTTTGTGGAGGGTTGGTCTCCACCCACATTGATGTGTAACTGAGCCACTACACATCCACTATAGATATCACTGTCAGTGCCTGACACTTGAAGTGCCTTCTACAGTCATCTTGTGCTGAATCTGTTGTGTTTGGTGTCTATAAAGTGGGATGATATTTTACAGCACTGAAGGATCCTATTTAGCTCATGTGCTGGTGTTCCCATTGGAGCGATCTGCTCTCTTTCTCCTGCTCTTTTCCTGATGCTTTGAACCTCCAATTCCCTTTTAAATGCATTGAACAGCTATTTGTCGTCTGCATTGCTGCACCTACCTGTGTTATACTGACATTGCTTCTCTTTATCTGCTACATAGGAATGATGCACTGAGCAGCAGGCTTGCACGCCTAACAATAATAAACCTAAATCTTTAAAATTATTAACTGATTATGCTTACATTTGTTATGATTCTTTCACAGTGGGAGGACATCGCAAAGTGCTTCACAGGATTCCCTCTAAAATGTAGTGACTCTATTTGTCGGCAAATGTGGGAACCAATTTGCACACAGCAATTTGCAACAGCTATAAATTGAGTGACCAATTTTATCCGGGGGATTGTTGACCAGGAAGTTGGAAGAAACTGCCTTCTTCTTCAGAATAACACTACAGGATCATTAACGTCTACCTGAACAGGCATACCTTTTTGGTCCCTTTTGATAATTTTTCCCTTCCCTTCCTCGGCTCCCACGCCCAGCTCAGGTGCCCAGCCAGCCCTGTGAATGTGTTCTGAGACATCCTCCCGATGTGAAAGGCCTTGTATAGGTGAAAGATCTATTCCATTAGATTGTACAATGCTCTTTTGCAATACCTTCCAGTGCCCCAGAGCAGAGTGATAGGGAGCAACACACTGTATATTAAAGTAATACTAATCCTTGCATTTGATAGAGCATTATCATGTCATTGAGACATTTCAAAGTGCTTATAGAATCATAGTATCATAGAATATTACAGCACAGAAAGAGGCCATTTAGCCCAGCGTGCTTGTCCCGGGTCTTTGGAAGACCTACCTAATCAGTCCCACTCCCCCGCTCTTTCCCCATACCCCTGCAAAAGTTTCCTTTTCAAGTACCTATCTAATTCCCTTTTGAAAGTTGTGATTGAATCTATTTCCACCAGCCTTTCAGCCCATAACAAGTCTCTGTGTAAAAAGAAAATTCTCCTTATCTCCCCGCTGGTTCTTTTGCTTCACAGAATGTACTGTAAAGTGAATTGAATTTTGTGGGTGAAACGCGGAGCCGAATTGCACCCAGCAGTGTCCCACAAACAGTCGTGGATTGAGTGACCATATTTTTCAAAAATATAATGCAGGTATAACAGCTCACAGGGGTGTCCTGTTCTTTGCATTATCAGAGCAGTTCAAGTACAGAATAAGAATATGTCTGTATGCAAATTGCTGAATTGCCTTCAGTGAGACTATTTTCCCAGAATGATCTTCTGTGTAACGGGCACAGACCAGGGTGGGAGGCTTCACTGGGACTTCTCACCAGCCACTTCTACATACAAAGGCTGTGAATAAAGGCTCAAGAACAACCCATGCAAAGGGACTATCAGACAGGGAATCAATGAGCAGTGGAGTGTAGCACTGTCACGTGAGAGGATGAGGTGCCTGGCGGCAGGTCACAGCTACCCAATGTGCCGTGAGCAGCCGGGCGCTGGCAGTTCATCAAATGCAATCGATTAAAGTCATTAAAGATGTTAATGGCCAGAAAGTGATGGAATCTACTAACGATCCTGCCGTGAGGCCAGCTGGCGCCCGTGCGTTTGAGATGGCAAACGGGCGTGTGTTTTATTGCTCAGCTCCTGTCCGTACCCCCGGTCAGGCACCAGGAAATCTGAAAATAATAATTATTGTTAAATAATAATTATCATCGCCATTATATTTTTCGGATTATCAATTCAAATGGGTTGCCATGTTCACCTACAATAATAATAATAATCCTTGCATATGATAGAGCGCCTTATTAAGTCATTGAGACGTCTCAAAAGCACTTCACAGAACATACTGTAAAATGGATTGACTGTATATTTTGTGGGCGAAACACGGCAGCCAATTGCGCCCAGCAGTGTCCCACAAACAGTCACGGATTGGGTGACTGTATTGTTATTTATCATCGCCGGAAAAGCGATCCACCAATCGACTAACAACCGGGGTCCTATTTGGTGCTTGGTAAACAGAAGCGTCTGGAGTAAGCGTGCGTGGAGTATATTCACCTAAGGTTTCGGCCCGCCAGGAAATCCAACCCAGGCCCTCTCGCTTTACAAAGCGAATGCTCTAACCACCACTCTGCGGGACTACAAATACAGTCTCTGCACTTGTATTGGAGCGAATTCTGTGAAGGAACAACAAAAGTAATTTGAATTTGCTTTTCTGCGCACTGCAGGTATGTGCGCCGTCTGGTGCTCCGTGGGGCTGTGTCGTTTGGTGCATGTGCGTCACGTCTGCCTGTGCCCCACATGCCGCGTGCTGCGATGCCACATGCAGGTTGTTCGGAAATTTGAAATCTGCACGAAGCAGGGGAGACACTTATAAGACTTTTTGAGTAATCGTCAATTTGACCCTTTCACTATGAGGCAGGCTCGCACACCGAGCCATTAAAGTAACAGATGATTCAATTATATTAAAAAAATCGGCTGAAATACACTTTACTGCTACTTTTCGAGCGCATTAACACTGAATAGTGTTTCCGCACGGGTTGTGTTTGAGTCTGATTCAATCGCAGCTTGTCAACACCTTGACTTTAAGTCTCTATTAACTTGATTTGCCCTGTCTTCACCAGTGTTCCACCTTCTGATCTTCACCCATGAGGTTAAGCTGTCTGCTTGGCTCAGTCAGTAGCACTCTTGCCTCTGCGCCTTAGAAGGCTGTGGAATGACCTGGACTAAGCTGACACGCCAGTGCAATGCTGGGAGAACGCTAGCATTGTCGAAGGTTTCGTCCTTCAGATGAAATGTTAAATCAAGGTCCCGTTAGCCTGTTCAAGAGGATGTTAAAGATCCCGTGACACTGTTTGAAAAGAGAAGGGAGTTTTCTCCCAATGTCCTGGCCAACAATGGTCCAAATAAAATTGTTCACTCACCCCATGGCGTTGCAGTGAGCAAATTGGCTCCCGTTTGCCTGAAAAATACACAATTCACTTTGCAGTAAATCCTGTGAAGCGCTTTGATGACACAATAAGACTCTGCACCAAATCATAGAATCATAGAATTATACAGCAGAGAAGGGCCATCGTGATTGTGCCGGTTCTTTTAAAAGAGCTGCCCAAATCAATCCCACTCCCCCGCTCTCTCCCCATAGCTCTGCAAACTTGTTCTGCCCAGTGTAAGGAGTATTAACACCCTCAGAGGAAAAGGAACCGATCCCTAGTGATTTTGGATGACCCAAATTACCTTCAGAGAACATTCCAATGTTTTGCTCCGAATAAACTGTTCGACATTCCTTTAAATCCATCGCCATGGCTACCAACGGAAGGAGAAAGTACTCGTTAATTTGCAGTAGTTAATAGACGACTAAGAGGATGATTGGAGAGAGCTTTTGCCGTCTCAATGGGAAAGCACTCTCTTGACAGAGAACAGCGATTTTAAAGCATTACATTGTGGAGCTCAAATAACACAAACATTTGCTGCATAAGGAGAGCGGTGAAATCTGTAGTTACAGGATTGGTTGGCATTTCGGCTGATTTTTTTTAAATGCTTGATTTCTGACTGAGCCAGAGTGTGCCACACAGCAGCTTCCTCTTCAATCAGTGCAATACTTGACCTTCCTTTCACTGATTTGCTCCTTTCTAAGAATGCATAGTGTTTTTTGACTCGCGGTCCTTGAGCCCCAAAAAAGTTGGGAACGCCGCAAATTTGGAACAATAGATGGGAATTATCTCATCGGCCCTTTCACAAACTTCTCCGAATCCCATCTTTCCGACGCAATCCTTCTGATTTTACTTCTCAAATATCCGTCCTTTGGATGAGATGTTCAACTGAGGTCCTGTCTGCCTTCTTAGTGGATGTTAAACATCCCATGGCACGATTCGAAAAGAGAAGGGAGTTTCTCTCACTGGCCAACAATCCCCCCAAATAAAATCAGTCACATGCCTGTTTGTGGAACGTTGTCGTGCGCAACTGGCTACTGCATTTGCCTACAAAAAACACAGTCATTCAACTTCACAGTAAATCTGTGAAGCGCTTTGAGGCATCATGATAAGGTGCTATATCAAATGAAGAATTATTATTATTTATTTTGATCTTTCCACCTCTTTCTTAAATCCCTCAACTAATTTCTCACCCGTGGCTTTCTGAGTTCCACATTCCTATTGCTCTCTGTTAGAAGTTCTTCCCTCTGGCCCAAACCTTTCATCCCAACTTAATAAGGTGATGTGCTCTCAATTGTTGCAATCACGTCTCAAGACCTTCCTCTTTGACCGTGCCCTTGCTCACCTTCCCACCGCCCCATCTTGATTGCAACCCATAGCTCGGGTGCAAACCCTTAATCTGTCCAGCGCCTTGGGACGTCCTCCCGATGTGAAAGACGCTACAAAAAAATAATCTTGTTGTTGTTGAACACCTTGATTCATATATTCCTAAACTGACTCAAACAAGTTTCATCTTTGCCTAATCTGTTGTAAACATCAGAGTGAAGGAATCACTTTGCTATGCTCCTTTTTGACCTTGCACTGTGACTGTAATGCCTCTCTCCCCTCCTATTAGCCTGGAAGGTAGCTGCTTAAGTGTGTCTACAGAGTCTCAAGGCTTGTGCTCAGTGTGGTACAGAATGCCTTTTGCATTTCATTACCAACTGATTCAGAAAATGGACTTCTATGCCAAGCTTTCCAGCTGCAGTAACCCATTCATTTCCCTCTGTGGCTCCTGCACGTTCCAATTGCGTTATTAAATTGGATAAATTCAGGTCGCTCTTTCCCTTGCCTGTTACAAATTACCGTGCTTTTATCTCTGGTCCCGCAAGCCCGCCTGGGATATTAAATATCTCAATATTATTCCGAGGCCAATGTGTTGGCTGTTTTAAATAGAAGAAACGCTCGCTTTCTTGTTGAAGCAAGTGTGACTTTGATTGATGGCGGGGCCTCCTATTCTCACTGATGGAGAAAATTAGCACAGTCAAAATGGATATTCTTCACAGTGTGAGCTACCTGTTTTGCATGCTCTGACACTGTCCCACAGGATGCTTCTCCGCTACCTCTGAAAGCTCTTTTTAAGCTTGATTTATTCGGTCAAAGAGCCCTACTCTCTTTGAATGCATTTTTTTTCCAAACACTTTGTTGTCTTTTCATATTGCTGGCCTGGTACCCAACACTTTTTTGTGCTGGTTTCCCACCAGATGGACAGTGTGTTTCTACATTTACATAGACTGTTTAGCATGGAAACAGGTCACTCGGCCCAACCAGTCCCTGCTGGTATTTATACTCCACATGAGCCTCCCCCCAATCCTTACACTTATCCTCCCTTATTTGTTTCTCCCTCTATGCTTCCTCTTGAATGAATCTACACTATCTGATTCAACCACTGCTTCAGGCAGCAAGTTCCACAGTCTCACAACCATGTGCCTGAATTCTCTTTTAGATCCCCTAGTCGCTATCTCATACTTGTGCCCCCGGGACAACCTGAGCCTAGTACTTCCTGGATTTAGGTAACCAGGATCCATCCCTCCAGGGAGAGAGTGCGCATTCCAGAGTAGAAAAATCCGGACTATTCACCTCAAAGTAACTCAATTTTTACTATTAATACTTTGTTCAAAAATAAACAATCTAGGTTTATTTTTAGAAAGAACGTTGCAAATTACCCCTGACCACCCTACTGTCTGCGTAAAGCAAGACACAGCAAGTCTTTCCTGCCTCTGTCTGTCCAATATCAGGTAGTCTATTGTAAGTTTGCACCAGTGTTCAGTGATGCTTGGGTTTACAGTAAGATGTAATTATTGTAACTCCATCATTTAAATGCCCTCAATAGTCCATGACTTGCATTTAACTACATTGCAAATAACACTAAAAATCAGGAACACTCTGCTTCAATCCCTCTGGCTTGCTCCCTCCCTCCCCATCCATCTTCAACTATGTTTACAGTTACTTCCCTCTGGCTTGGTGTCGGACTCTGCCACTGTTAAGCGCTCTGAGACCCTACCCTGTGTGAGGGCGGTATATAAATACATGTTGTGGTACATTTTCAGGATTAAAAGGATTGATAGACATGGTTAGAATGTGATAAGAATAATATTAATTAAAATGATTAATTAATATTCCCTGCATTGGATACCTCATCACGTCATCAACATCTCAAAGTGGTTCACAGACTTTACTGTAAAGTATAATGACTGTGTATTTGTAGGCGAACACAGTAGGTGAGTGGGTAATGGAAGGGCATACATGCTGGGTGTAATGGCCTTCTCTTCTGTTTCTCAAAACTTTGCACACGTTTGTATCCGACCATATAATTTACTGTACTCTGAAGCCACTGTCTGCTTATCGTTCTGTGAATCTGATGCTGAGTAAGGTCCTGCTCTCGGGAGTGACACCGCAGGATAATTTGTACGGGCAACACAGCATGACCTCTTGTTAATCAATTGTGTGATGTTTTATTGATTGGAAACTCATCGGCTTTCTATTTATCAGTGATCTAACATCGAACTCTTATTGATCAAACGCCCAACCTTAAGTATCAGCTTCATGCTGCGATAGAAGGGATAGAAGGGTGCGTGTTTGGAAGGATGAGATCAGATGGGTTGTAGGGTTGTAAAATCGGTCATTCACTTCAAGGCACTTTGCGGGACATCACTGTGCTCAAATTGACTGCCTCATTCCTTGACCAAATACACAATCGCTCTGCTTAATGGTAAATCCTGTGAAGAGCATTGAGGTATCCTCTCATTGTGAAAGTTACTGCATCAAAATGCAATGATTTATTTAGAAACATTTATCCACCACCTCCTGTGGCAAGCAGTCATTCTAAGGCACTAGCCCACCCTGGCATATGGGGTGAGCTCAGCTGGTGAGCGTGACCTCCATGTGATTAGACTTTATTAGAGTGATTAGATTTCTGTAGCGGATTGGTCAGAGGACTTGCCTAACAAGCGAGAGGACCTGGGTCCGATTCTCAGGGCATCAACTGAGCCAGACTGAGACCTGAGGGAGCAATCTTTTTTTTATCATTAGTATTATTCACGATTAAATTTAAAATCAAAGTAAACGTATAAACAGGAAGGAGTAATAAGTCCAAAGACTAGGTTGATTTGCATGCCAGTGATTGTTCTGCTGTTTAAACTCCACTCGCAGCGAAGTGGAACACGTCTAAACTTCTGAAGCGAACCACTTTGATTTATGTCTGCTTGTGAGATGGAGGCTGTATCCTTCATTTCATATTATCTTCTCTCTCGCCACCAGTTTACACTCTTCAGAGTTCACTGACGAAGATGTACAAGCTTTCATTCCTGTGATCATTATTTCAGAGGCTGGGCTATGTTTAGAAATGAAACCTAATACAATGATAATTGAGATAAACTATGCAATCCAATCCATTTATCTTCTGGATATATTTTTTTCTGCAGGGGGACAGAGAGAGAGGGAAAAAAAGGAACGCACTGAGATAGCTGGCGCTTATTAAAATGCGTTGCTCTGCTCTTTTCCCATCCAGCTGTGATCATAAATCTTCAAACTCGCTGGGTGAAGGGATTTGGTTTAGAGGATTACACCTGTATAGTGGGGAGGGAGTGATGAGTCTTCTCTTCCTCACCCTCTTTAGGGAATTTCTCTTCTTAACCCTCACTCCTTGCTTGGGAAGTTCAGATGTTACTTACACTGAGTGTTAATAATATTAATAATCCTTGCATTTGATACTGCGCCTTAACATGTCGTTGAGACATTTCAAAGCACTTCACAGAATATATTGTAAAGTGAATTCACTGTGTATTTTGTGGGGCAGCCAATTACGCACAGCAGTGTCCCACAAACAGTCGTGGATTGAGACAGAGTTGGAACAGGCCCATCTAGTCATTGCCAATGTTTATACTCAACACAAGCTTCCACACCTCCCTTCTGTTCCAGTTCCTATTGTCCTGTTGTACAGACTGGTTGGTCTGAATGGCCTGTTTCCATGCTGTATCATTCTATGTAAGTTACTCCATGGGGAATGGATACCGCACTTAGTGTAAGAGTTGGATGGGCCGGGTGGTTGAGCCTCTTATCGTGGGTGACGGGTTACAACAGGAGGTGCTGCGGTAAAGAGTGAAAAACACTCAATCGCTTGTTGACATTACCAGCCGTAATGCTTTGCACATCTGTGTGTTGCCAATGGAAACAATGGCTCTCATTGGATGATGCACTGAGTGTAGAGCAAGATTGGGTTAACCAGAGCCCCTTCCCCTCTGCAAAGAGCATTGCTGCTCCTCTTCACACCCAGGTTGACAGCACCGCTTTGTAAGATCAAGTCTCACAAATGGAAGGTTAATTCCTGGCTCGGGTCATTCACCTCTGCACATAAGGTATGTGGAATAAAGGGCCAGATTCGAGAGGCATCTCCTGACTCAGCAGTGCCTTAACACCTTGATATTTTAGATTTCATCCATTATTGACTCCGCCAATCCCTCTGACAGGGACACGTTGTGTTCAAGTGAATACTGTTTAACTTGGTAACAATCCTTGCATGTCATAACGCAAGATTGGTTCGGATGAAGAAAGTCCATCTGATCTCAGCCCTCCAGAATATCAATCCTTACCGTCACCCCATCACAGCAAGAAGCTACTTTTTAAATGAGTCCCAGTGTCCTGGCTTCAAACACCTTTCCTGGCAATCTGTTTCAGGCATCAATTACCCTCTGAGTAAAGAAAGCCTTCCTGGTGTCTGTCCTGAAATTGCCCTGTACAACTCAAAACCTATGTCCTCCTTATTCTGTTGTCTTGTTGCATCATATTGTATTATTCTGGGTTTACTTCTTCAGTACATCTACAAGTTCTGTACATCTATCAAGTTCCCCTCCGTGACACCTATTTTCAAGATAGCACCTTATCACACGAAGGAGAGGTTTTAAACGGCTTAAACCCACAGGATTTTACTGTGAAGTGCAGTGACCATGTTCGAGTGTGCAGGTTCCCTTCAAATAGCCATTGACTCGCATTGTGAATTGGCTGTGATTTCCCAGCGTCCACGGGCCCTCTCTCCTCCCTGTGATTTATTCAAAACAGAATCCCAGAGTCCATAAATAGCCACCGCTTCAGAGTAGGGCAGACGGACGATGCAAGCTAGTGCAGACACCAGTAACGTGCTCGAGCACTTTAAACTTATGTTTAAGTTGACAGAAGCTCATTTGCAAGTCAATTTTTTTTCCGCCGTGTTTTACAAATCATGTGTGTAAGACTAGCATGTAACCGGTTCAGGTGGAGCTGGCTGCAGACACTCTCCATGAGTCTGATTCAAGCTCTCACAATTGCTCATCAGTAAACCTGGCTTTGCTGTCTCTCTCCTCCTTGAGGAGGAGGAGGTAAGCAGGGTTTTCTCTGAGCTCTAAGTCAGGCAGGTCCGCAGTATTCCAGGGCATTGCTGATGACAGCACCAACAACAGCAGCAACAAATTGCACTTATATAGCGCCCTCCACGTAGGGTAGCGTCTCAGAGCGCTTAATAGTGGCGGAGCCTGAATCCGAGCCGGAACCACGGTCGAAGAGGAAGGTTTTCAGGTGGGACTTGAAAAAGTGGAGAGAGGGTGCAAGGTGGAGGGATTGAGGGAAAGTCTTCCAGAGTTTTGGGGCGTAGTGACTGAAAGCGCGACCTCCGATGGTGGGACGGAAGGTGCGAGGAGGCCGGTGCTAGTCGAGCGGAGACGCCGGGTGGTGGATTGGGGAGCGAGGAGGTCGGAGAGGTAGGGAGGTGCCAGAGAGTGAATGGATTTGAACACGAGCATGAGGATCGTGAAGTTGATTCGCTTGGTGATGGGGAGCCAGTGGAGCCTGGCCAGAATGGGTGAGATGTGGGTACGGAGTTTGGTCCAGGTCGGTATGCAGGCGACAGAGTTCTGAACAAGCTGGATCTTTTGAATAGTAGAGCTGGGGAGAACGGCGACGAGTGCGTTTGAGTAATCCAAGCAGGAGGTGACAAATACATGCACGGGGGTTTCGGCTGCATTTGGGGTAAGGTACGGTCAGAGGTGGGCAATGTGGCGGAGGTGGAAGAAGGTGGTCCTGGTCAGGGACTGGATGTGGGGGAGGAAGGACAGCTGGGGGTTGAACCCAGACGCCTGCATTACACACTGTTTCAGACTATGAGTTTAATGTCCAACGTGGGGCTTGAACCCAAAACCTTCTAACTCAGAAACAAGTGGTTCTGTGACTTCTGCACATGCGGCTCAGGGCTCTGCAGACATCATATTAATTGCCAGAAAGCAGACTAATTGACTGTCTGATGGGAATCTATCCTACCTGTCCACTAAAACTTCTCTACTCCATGTATCACTTTCTAATGGATCAATATTCAGAAATGGGTCTTTCAGCAATTGATCACGAGTGGATTGATAATGTTCACTGCGCTTTAATGCATTACATCCACTGAAAATGTTGCACTGTCTATCAGTGAGCCAGTGGACAAATGATTACACCTTAAATAACCAGCATGGGGCATGTTTGGAATCCAGTCAGATTTAGTGGTTGTAATGTGCTATATATTAATGAGGCTCTCTCTTTGTGTGATGGCTGTAGATTAGGATCTGACAACTGCTTCGTCATTGCTCTTTCTTCACGCTACTTTTAACTTGTTTTCTATATAATTAACAGAACCTCTTAAATTGTTGAGTTTCTGTGACACAAATCTCGAGGAAACAACTGTGTCAGCGGTGGTTTTATAAACAGGCTGTCCTTTGTGCTCTTATTAATTGAACACCGAGGGCATGGGTCATGACCACGTGGGTTTACAACGAGCAGAAGCCAGGAAAGAGTGATGCCCAGATGGTTGGAGTCCTGTAGCTTATTGGTTAGAGCACTTGCCTCGCAAACGAGAGGACCGGGGTTCGATTCCTGGCCAGGGCAAAACCTTAGGCAAGTTTCCTTACTCCACACACCTCTACCTGCCAGTAAGCAGGAACCCACTTGTTAGTCGATTGGTGGATTGCTTTCCGGGAGTAATAATCCCTGCAAAAAAAAAATTTAAAAACAAATCTTAATTTGGTCACTCAATCCACGACTGTTTGTGCGATACTGCTGTGTGCAATTGGCTGCCATGTTTCGCCCATAAAATATACAGTTCAATTCACTTTACAGTATATTCTGTGACGCGCTTTGAGACCAGTCCTCTGCTGCTTTTGAGACATCTTAAGGCACTATTTCAAATACAAGCATTAACATTATTAGTATCTTTGATCACTATTAAACTAGTTCCTTTTTTCCGTTTGAAACAACCGGGTTCTTTTGTACCCATTAATTTCCACGATGACTTGCAACACTTGAAGTGACTTGCCCAGCTGGCTACTAAAACAGATTATGGATCACATAAATATTAAAAAGTGAGTAATGCAAACTAACCATATGCTTTTTAATTCTCCACGGGTCTCCTCTGCTTCCAATGATCGAGTGCTGTGTGGAAATCTCCTTCACAGTAAAAGGAACCATTCTACAGAACGTGATTTGTGCTATTATCTTTCCCTAACTTTGGGCTGGCAAGAATCCTCAAAGAGTCTATTTGATAGAGAACCTTTCATGTTATGAGGATTTACTGTAAAGTGCACTGACTGTATTTTATAAGCAAACATCATTCAAAAGACGATACCTCTGACAATGCAGTGCTCCCCCTAAACCTCTCCAGCACTGCACTGGACAGTCAGCCTTGACTGTGTGAGTTCGAATTCCTGACATGGGGTGTGGACCACAACAACAACAACTCGCATTTGCTTAGTTCCCGTCACGCACGTCAGTGTCTCGGAGCGCTTAAAAACCTTCCAAACCTCTGAGGCAAGAGCGCTATCAACTGAGCCAGGCTGTCACGCCAAGCCTGATGTGAGGAAAGAGATTCATGAACACAGAGGGAGAAAGGGAGAGAGTAATTAACCCACATTGCTTGCATGTTAATTCAGCTTTCCTCGCACTGTCAAGCTCGGTATCCCAACCAGACTTTCGATGTCACGAGCAGTCAAAGCTGAGACAGAAATAGAAATTCATCAGTGAGACAAAAACAAGATGTTAAATCCCAATTCTTTTTCACTTGGTTTGCGTTGAGTCTATGATCTGGAATGCACTGCCTGAAAGCAGATTCGATAGTAGCATTCAAAAATGAACTGGATAGGTACTTAAGAAGCACATATTTGCAGGGCTGTAGGGTAAGAGCAGGGGAGTGGGATTAGTAGGATAGCTCTTTCAATGAGGTGGAACAGGTATGATGAGCCGAATGGCCATGAGATTCAGACTTGAATGGCAAAACTCTTTAAAGCAGGTTGCGATGGGGAGGCCCACTTCACCAAGTCCTGGGACCCCTCACTTTTAACTGGATTAACCCTGCGACATCCCCAGGGATGCACTTCAGGTGTGTCCGGGAACCACTTTCTGACAATCGCCGTTGTAACGTTTGAATTAAATATTGTACCCTTCCCTCTACACTGAGGGGCTGTGACGTTCTGTGACATAGTCCTTTGGGAACCTGAGCCACGAGCTTCCCACAGCAGGCGAAGCGACAACACTACCTCCTGGCCACCACGAGAAGATTATAACCTGTCTCGTTTTACAGCACTGAAGAAATGAGCCGCCTCTTATTATGTTGTCGTTGGTGCCGTCACATGTGCCACTGTCTCTATCTTTTGTCTGTGTGCGGTCGGGCCTTTGGTCACCCTCCTTCTCCCATCTTCCCTCCTTCCCTGCCTCCATACCTCCTGATCCCAACTCGGGTGCAAATCCTTGACTGCCCAGCGCCTTGGGACATTTTCCTGACATAAAAGGCACTGTGAAAGGTGCTCTATAAAATGTTTTTGTTGTTGCATGCACAAAAGCAGGCTTTGCAAGTGTATTTGTGCATGTATCAAAGTGTATTACTCTCTCCAGGAGATGGGTCTAGTGCAGATTGAAAATGACCAATTTATTATTGTTTTTGGTTTTGGAGGGATTATTATTAGGCGTATGGAGTAAGGAAACTTGCCCAAGGTTTCGCCCTGTGCCTGGAATTGAACTCAGGTCTCTCGCTTGCAAAGCGAGTGCTCTAACCACTGAGCTACAGGACTCCACAATCCACATCCTCACCTACAAGGCCATTCACGGCCTTGCTCCCTCCTACCTCTCCGACCTACTATCCCCCTACCTACCTGCCAGTACCCACCGTTCCTCTGGCTACGGTGTGCTCCACATCCCCCGCCCCAACCGCCCTACCATCGGTGGCCGAGCCTTCAGGCTCTGGAACTCTATCCCCCAGTGCCTTCGCCGCCTCCTCCCTTTCCTCCTTCAAGGCCGGTTTCAAGACCTTTCTCTTTGACCGTGCCTTCAGCTCCCCTCTCGACTCTCTACCCCCTCCTCGCTCCCTCCCTTCCCTCCCCTCACCCTGGCCATTTCCCCCCTGCTCGGGTCCTGACCCAACTGTCCAGCGCCTTGGGACGTCCTCCCGACGTGAAAGGTGCTCTATAAATGCAATCTTGTTGTTGTTGTTGTACTTTGTAGACGAAAGCAGCAGCCAATTTGCACACAGAAACACCTAAGATATATGTATAGAGAGAGAGAAAGAGAGAAAGATAGGGAAGAGATCAAATCTGTGCCGTCTTGACTGGAAAGAAAAAGTTGCCATTCCATTATTTCGAAACAAGGTTTCTAAAAATCGCAATAAATTACCTTCCAGAATCTCGTGCGTCTAACAGCTTCATCGAGGTGGCTGATTTATGCAGCGTTCCGATTTTCTCGGCTTGCACTTCCCACCGTTTTTATTTCCGTCTCATTTAATCGGAGACTGACTCTCGCTCCCGTTTGCCTATTGAGGCTCCAGTTTTGAATACATTAAGGGTCCGATGTGATTTCTTCACATTCCTGCTGTTGGCAACCACATGCCTCCTTGATCTTTCTCCTCAATGCAACGCAGGCATCAAGCTCACTTGTGAATTTAGCCTGAAAGCACACATTGTTCCTTGTGCTCTCAGTATATGTCCACTGGCACCCTAACCCCAGACTCTTTCACTCTCTCTCTATCCACAACAACAACACACCTCACTCTCTGCTCTCTGGCTCTGTGATATAACCCTGCATGGAGGCTATGTAATTGGGTGACCCTGTAATGGAGTCTCTATCAATACCTGAGTCACTGTGTGTGCGTGTTTGAGAAAGCATAGGTTATTACTCACTGTAACTCATGGTGAGTGAGTGCAGGCGTCTCTAATAATAAATAAAAATTCTTTCATTTGATATAGCGCCTTATCACGGCATTGAGAACGTCTCAAAGCGCTTCACAGAATATATTGTAAGTGGATTGACTGTATATTGTGTGGGCGAAACGTGGAAGCCAATTGCTGTGGTGAATTGAGGGACCATATATATATATTTGGAAGGTTTATTACCCCTGGGGAGTGATCGTACAATCAACTAACAACCTGGTTCCTACTTCCTGCTAGATAAAAAGAGGCGATTGGAGTAAGGAAACTTGCCTAAGGTTTGCCCCACCTGGGAATTGAACCCAGGTCCTCCTGTTTGTGAGGAGAGCATGCCAACCACTACGCTGCAGGATTCCACTCAGGAGAATACCTGTATCTCCATAGAGTGAATGAGTGAGGGAGGGAGGGCATCACTCACTGTAACTCCTCAGAGGGAGTGATTCAAGGTGTCTCTTACTAATTCTCTTTGAGGAACTACTCTTGATTTGATGCTGGGTGGTGTTTAGCTTTGCAGTGATGCTTTTGGTAAGAGGCATTTAACATCGTGCTAATTGATCGTCTGAATTCCTGTGTTTAGTCTGAGCTGAATTTACAGGAGAATACTCTCATTCAACTAAACTAAACTGCTATATCCTGTTCCCCATCACACCGCAGTGTGAATCCTCAGTGTGTAACAGTAGAGCAGGGTGTCAGCCTGGCTCAGTTAGCAGAGCACTTGTCTCAGTCTGGAGATTGTGAATTGAAGCTCCATGAAGCTCCAATGCAATGTGGTGGGAGCACTGCATTGTCAGAGGTGTCATCCTTCACACGAGATGTTAATCTGAGGTCCTGACTGATCCAGGGGGGTGTTAAAGATCCCATGGCACTGTTCGAAAAGAGAAGGAAATTTCTCTCTCCTGGTGTCCCAGATGACAATCCCCCAAATAGAATTGTCATTCGCTCCATGGCTCCATGCTGGTTGTGGGACATTGATGTGTGTAAACTGGCAGCTGGGTTTAGCACAAAGTCCAGTCACTCTCCTGTGACGTGCTTTGAAACATCATCCCTCATGAAAGGTGCTGTATTACGTGAACACTCACACTGCTGTCATGTCTCACCCTCTTAATGGGGAGGAATGTTTCCACTCTGTACTCAATGGTAAGGGGAGCACCAAAAGGTTGCGATGAATTTCGTAAACCATTCTGTCTTAACAACACTCTCCCTCTGTGTGTGCCTGTCTGTGGCTGTGTGTCTGTGTGTGTCTTTGTTTGTGTGTCCGTGTGTAGCTGTCTATGCGTCCGTGTGTGTCTCTCTATCTTTCTCTCAAATTCTATGTGTGTGTGTGTGTCTCTTGTCTGTTTGTCTCTTTGTCTCTCGCTGCCTCTGTTTCTCTGTCTCTGGTGTCTCTCTCTGAGTACCTGTCTCACTGTCTCTCTCGCCAATGGAAAATGTTACCCATTACATGAATCTATCTGGGCGACGGTTGCTTGTACACAAATCTGCCAGATCTGCACGTTGCTGTCAAAATACATTCCGAAACAAAAGGATAGATATCAGCATAAAACACCCATACTGCTTCTGCATTACTTCTGCATCAAACGGCCTATGTTTTACAACAGACAAGGGGGTGATATATTTATCCATTTTACTGCACGTCAAGATGCATGTTTAAAAAATACATTAGTCTCGCGGTGCGGTGCCCTTATAGGGTGGGTGGTTAATGTGAGTGGGTTAGCTGGTGTGAGTGGATGAAGTGTGATAGATATCTTTGCCTCTCCGCTATTGAATATTACCCGCACGTCTCTGAACGACGCAGTGCTCCAAGATGCTATCCTGAGCGAAGGGTGCTGTTCAATTTCAAGTTGCTTTTGTTTTTTGTCTTTGTTGTTTTCGTGGTCCGTTGTTATCACACGGCTGTCGTTTGCACATGGGTTGGAACAGCGTTTGTACCACAGTGAAACACTGAGGAGCAAGACTCTCACAGAGTAGATTAAAGACATGGCTGGAAAGCTCTCCTGATTTCCTGGTGTAATCCATTGCCGGGGGTTTAAAGCCGATAACAAAATGACATTTCAGTTTAAAACGGGTGCATTTCCCTTGGTCTATTCCTATCTATGTGGTAAATTAAAAAAAAACTGGTTCAAATATGATTGGGATTTCTGCTGATTCACCGCCAGACATAAGCCACAAATGAAATACCTCAAGAGAGTTTCCCTTAGATTTCAGAATAAATATTTTCCGATAAACCTTGCATTGGATACAATAAAGTCAATGTCTCAAAGCCCGTAATTACTGTGAAGTGCAATGACTGTGTATTTGCAGACAGACCCACAGCCAATTTGGAGTCCTGTAGCTCAGTGGTTAGAGCACTCGCTTTGCAAGCGAGAGACCTGAGTTCAATTCCAGGCACAGGGCGAAACGTTGGGCAAGTTTCCTTACTTCACACGCCTAATAATAATCCCTCCAAAACCAAAACCAATAATAAAAAAAATTGGTCATTTTCAATCTACGACTGTTTGTGGGACATTGCTGTGCGCAATTAGCTGCCGCGTTCGCCCTCACATATACAGTCAATTCACTTTACAGTGTGTTCTGTGAAGCGCTTTGGGACGTCCTCCTGACGTGAAAAGCGCTATATCAAATGCAAGGATTATTATTATTATTATAATTTACACAAAGCAAGGCCCCACAAGCAGAACAGTTCACTTTATCTGGGAGATTTTTGACCAGAACATCAGGAGAAGTTCTCTTACGATCTCACATTGCTTTATTGCACAGTTTTCCAAGGCAGGATCCTGCGTGAAGGAGGCTATATAAATACAAGTTGTTGTTGTTGTTTGTTTCTGTGTGCAGCTGTGTGTTTGGATTGCACATTCTGATAGACATTTATGTTGCTGGTACAGGTATCTTGATTCCCATTGTCTGTGCTGGTTACACAGGAGTGCTTGATTTGTGATTAGATGGCTTCAGGGTTCTCTGCCTCATGTGGGAGCGCAGTTGAGTTCTGTCATTATTCTTGTGCTGTGTCTCCCGTGCCTTTATCGTGCCAAAATGCGACTGGTTCATTACCCGGCATGGCGAGACCTTAGGCGAGCTTCCTTACTCCATACACCTCTGTTTACCTTTCCCTCCAGCAAAAAAAATGAAACAACGTGAATAATTTGGTCACTCAATGCATGACTACGGTGCGCAATTGGCTGCGGTATTTTGCTCCCCAAATAAACAGCCAATTCACTTTGCAGTATTTTCTGTGAAGCGCTTTGAGACATGATAAGCTGAAACATTAAATGCAAGGATTATTATTATTCACCCGTCTCCTACATTATCTCCCCTCCACTCTTTGTAAAGCACTGATATAGTTTGTCCAAGGTTCTGTACCATGTCCCCTTTCTCTGTTGGCGTCAGTGTGTCCCCACCTCCTGTCACAGGAGGTGCACTGTGATGGTTGTGAATACTGACTCACTGCAAAGTAGTCTCTATAGGATTTAACTAAATACTTTCATCAATCAAAATGCCTTTTGTTATTAGTCACTAAAGACTCTCACAAGTTATCTAATTATCTACGGAGCCATCAACCATTCTCCTGACATCATAAGTAATGTATCCGGTCAATGTTCCAGGTCCAGGGCAAACAAGCCAGTTGCTGTTGTTCTAAAGTACGGTTCTTGTCCACAGGACCAAGGCAAGAGAGAGCATAGGAGGGAACACAGAGTCAGGAGGAGGCCTTCAAACCCATTCCACCCATTTACTATTATGACAGATCTTTTAATCTCCCCCACATTACCCCTTGTGGATCAGCCTGGCTCAGTTGGCAGCACTGTTAGTTCTGAGTCAGAAGATTGTGGCTTCAAGCCCCATGTTGGGACATTGATGTCAGTCTAGGCTGACACTCCATTGCAGTACTGGGAGGGTGTTGCATTGTCTGAGGTGCCTTACTTAAGAACAGACGTTAGACCGAGGTCCCATCTGCCTGTTTCGCCCACAAAATATACAGCCAATTCACTTTACAATATGTTCTTTGAAATGTCTCAACGACGTGATGAGGTGCTATATCAAATGCAAGGATTATTATTATTATGATTATTTTGGAGAGCCATTAGCGATTTGAAAGGTCAGTCCAAATACCAGAAGCTTCTCCCAAAGACTTAGCTCCTCTTGTTGCAGTGAACGTTCAGTGAAGGCGAGTAGCTGGGAGAAACTGATGTGGGGGCGCAGGGGCATCAGGGGAATGAGCTGCCCCTACCCTCTAACCCGTGCCGCCCTTTAGAATTATTTTTGAAGATGACCACATCGCATGGAAATAGGCCATGGGAAGTAAGTTGGACTTGTTTTCAACAAACTACCTCGTTTCTTTGGAAAGATCTCCGAGGGCTCATTAATCACATTAATCATCTGTGTAATGAGAGAGCGTTGCAGTGCTCAGCGTTTCAGATGAATAAAGATCGCCTTTTCCAGCGAGGTGGAACAATGGGCCTTTTTTTTCTCTCTCTCTCTCTCCTAACAGCGCCTCTGCTCTATCAGAGCCGTTTCACCCTCCATGCCTTCCAGGGCTGGGAGATATGCGATGATTAAACTGCCGTCTACCTCGGTTTTATAGT
The DNA here is from genome assembly GCF_018977255.1 of Callorhinchus milii. Lineage (NCBI taxonomy): Eukaryota > Metazoa > Chordata > Chondrichthyes > Chimaeriformes > Callorhinchidae > Callorhinchus > Callorhinchus milii. The sequence continues at coordinate 7,612,134 of NW_024704746.1, read as the reverse complement.
TATTTCAGACAATGTAATTGCACTTAGAGTAATTGGACGAGTTGTGCAATATTCTATTTCAGCAGCGAGATATTAACATTTCAAATCTATTTAAACGGTGAGGAGGTGCTAGCAGAGAGGACTCTTCTAGATACAGGGGAATTGGCTTTCTATAAAAGCTTCATTTCCAAGTCTGCGTCTTTCTACACTAATCTGGGAGTCACATCCCAGGCTGTTACAGACACACATGTTAGAAGGAGTCGCGTGTCTGGAATAGGTAATTAACCCTCTTTGTATAACATCTTTCACGTCGGAACATCGACTCAAAGCCCTTCACAGGATTTACTGCGAAGTGTAGTGACTGTGTTTTGTAGGCAAATGCATAGCGATGCCCCACAAACAGCCATGGAATGAGTCACCAATTTTTATCTTTGTGTCAGCCTAGCGCAGTGGTAGCACTATGCTTCTGAGTCAGAAGGTTGTAGGTTCAAGCCTCACGTTGGGACTTGGAATCACATTGTCTAAGTTGATACTCCAATGCAATACTGGAGTGGGGGGGGCGGGGGGTTGCATTGTCAGAGATGCCGTCCTTCGAATGTGAGGCTGAACTGAAGTCCTGTCCTGTCTGCCTGTTTAAGTGGATGTTAAAGATCCCATGGCACTGTTCGAATAGACAAGGGAGTTTCTCTTTCCTCAATAATAATAATAATAATCCTTGCATTTGATATAGCGCTTTTCACGTCGGGAGGACGTCCCAAAGCGCTTCACAGAACACACTGTAAAGTGAATTGACTGTATATTTGTGGGCGAACGCGGCAGCCAATTGCGCACAGCAATGTCCCACAAACAGTCGTAGATTGAAAATGACCAATTTTTTTTATTATTGTTTTTGGTTTGGGAGGGATTATTATTAGGCGTGTGGAGTAAGGAAACTTGCCCAAGGTTTCGCCCTCTGCCTGGAACTGAACTCAGGTCTCTCGCTTGCAAAGCGAGTGCTCTAACCACTGAGCTACAGGACTCCACAATCCACATCCTCACCTACAAGGCCATTCACAGCCTTGCTCCCTCCTACCTCTCCGACCTACTATCCCCCTACTTAACTGCCAGTATCCTCCGTTTCTCTGGCTCCGGTCTGCTCCACATCCCCCGCCCCAACCGCCCTACCATCAGTGGCCGGGCCTTCAGCCTCTCAGCCCCTAGGCTCTGGAACTCCATCCCCCAGTGCCTTCGCCTTGCCTCCTCCCTTTCCTCCTTCAAGGCTGGTCTCAAGAACTTTCTCTTCGACCGTGCCTTCAGCTCCCTTCTCGACTCTCTACCCTCTCCTTGCTCCCTCCCTTCCCTCCCCTCACCCTGACCATTCCCCCCTGCTCGGGTCCCGAGCCAACTGTCCAGCGCCTTGGGACGTCCTCCCGACGTGAAAGGCGCTCTGTAAATGAAATCTTGTTGTTGTTGTGGTGTCCTGGCCGACAATCTCCCAGATAAAATTGGTCATTCACTTCGTAGCTGCTTGTGGGACATTGCTGTGTGCAAACTGGCTGCCACATCTCGCCCACAAAATATGCAATATTTCACTTTACAGGATATCCTGTGAAGAGCTTCGAGACGTCTTGACCATGTGATAAGATGCTATATCAAATGCAAAGATTATTATTTGTGATTCATGAAAAGTTCAACACTGGAAGACAATTGGGCTTTGGCGGCTGTTGCTTGAGCCCCCTGCTCAGCCTCTCCCCCACCACCATCCTGACTATCTAATTGAGGTCCTCTGCTCACCTCCCCAGTATGTGGCCTCCCTCGTTCGCCTCCCCAGTGCATGACCTGTTTTGAAGCAGCTGCTTAACATGTCAATGACTATTTTTTGGAGCCTCAGAGCAGGCAGGTGCTCGGGTGGTGTTCCAAGTCTTTCAAACGTAATAGTAATAATTCCCCCATTTGCTGCAGTGCCTCCCGTCAATCTCTTAAGCACCTCACGGGTAATGGACTGTTGGGACCTTGGTTTATCTGTATGATGGCACCTCTGATTATGCAGTGCCAACCCCACCCCCTCCACAAGCACTGCACTGGAGCGTCAGCCTAGACTGTGAACCTGTACTGTACTGTGGAGTTCTGAGGCATATTGGTTAGTGCGCTCGCCTCACAAGCGAGAGGACCCAACTTTGATTCCCGGGCAGGGCAAAACCTTAGGCAAGTTTCCTTACTCCACATGCCTCTGTTTACCTAGCAGTAAGTAGGAACCAGGTTGTTAGTAGATGGTCGTATCGCTTTCCAGGGGTAATAACCCTGTCAAAAAATATTAATAATAATAAATTGTTCACCCAATCCACGACTGTTTGTGGGACACTGCTATGCGCATTTGCCTGCCGGGTTTCGCCCACAAAATACATAGGCAATCCACTTTACAATATATGCTGTGAAGCGCTTTGAGAAGTCTCGAAGACATGATAAGACACGATTTATATTAACATCCAAGAATTATTATTATTATTAAGTCCCCCAAGTGGGGCTTGAACCCACAATCAAGCGGGAGTTAGTTGAACTCAGTAAGCATGCATGCATGAGGAAAGCTGTGAGTGAGGTTACTTGGGAGGGGAGCTGTGACAGAGAGAAGTTGTAAACCGCGTTGGAGAAAGGATAGAGAGACATCCGCGCCGAAGAAAGCCACTTGATCCATTGTGTTTGTGCCACATCCTCACTGGAGCATCTGGCTCCTGTGAAGTTAGGAGCGCACATCCCCGAGGTTAATGATCGTGCAATATCACTGGCAGAAGGAACAGGTCATTGCTTTGCAGAATGAATAGTGGGCTGTGTAAAATGGGCCCTTCGCTCCCTGAACGCATCTGACTGTGAAGACCAGATGATGGATGAAGGACACTGAGACCTAGGTTGCTGCCAGTCTTTTGTGAATCCTGGGGAAGCAAGAGAGAAAGTGAGAGACTCCACTCCATTCAAGAAATGGCAAAATAAACCATCTTATCATACCCTTTGAATTTTTGTTTTTGTGGTAATTTGCAGGCAGAAACCCATCTCCACTCTTAAGCTGCTGAGATTTCTGGGGTCTGGGGGAACACCTGATCAACAACAACGACAAATTACTTTTGTATAGCGCCTTTCACGTCGGGAAGACATCCCAAGGTGCTGGACAGTCAAGGATTTGCACCCGAGTTGGAGATTGGGATCAGGAGGGGTGGGGAGTAGGAATGTGACTGAAGGCGCGGTCAAAGAGGAGGTTGATGTGGTTGATGCTGTTAGTAATCCCTGGTTACCTGGGAAAGTGTGTTGGGACTGACTGGCAGCCCAAGGGGAAAGGCACAGTTGGGTAAATGTAGAATGTGAATTTCCCTTTCGTTAGGTCAGAACTGATTGAGCGGCATTTAATTCATCTTGCTTCATCTTTTGTTTCGAGTTGACTGAGGTATGAACGTGGATGATGCCAGGCGCTCTGTTCCAAACTCGGACCCGCTATTTCACCTGTGCTGGGTGCTCGACTGTGCTATTCCGGGCTAGCTGGGAAAAGTCCCTGGCCCCAGTTTGTGTTGAGCCAGTGGATTATGTAACTGGGCTATTCAAGTAATTGGAGTCATTTGAGCTGGTGGGAGGGATTGAAGTAAACCACACACGTGAAACTATATAACCTCAGAGGCACCTTGTAGTGATGTGTGAGAAGCTTGTTTTCTAAGTGTCATTTTTTTTCTCTCTGAGTTGAGCTCCGATCAGAAAATAACGAATGTAGCTTAAAAGTGCGCGTACGTTTAATGCCAAGTCATGTTTTCTGATCTAGGTTTAAAGAAGTGTTAAGTCAGTGGAATGAGAAGGAGATTGAGCCAATTATTAAGTGATGGCTCCAATCATGTTAAGTAATGAGCTATGTTTGACGCAAGTAAATTACAATGAACATCAGTGTAATGCATTACATTTCAACCAGAGGTTTATTGTTGATCTGACCTCTGTGTCGGTCTTGATGTGATGGGCAATACAGCAATATACGATATAGGAATAGAATGAGAGTTTATGAGGGCGGGGGAGAAGTCTGTGAAATCTCTTTTTATCAACGGAATTAGATGCTTCAAATAATATAATTAAAGGATTGTGGAATGCATGAGTGGGCTGGTGGTACAGAAAAGGTCTTAATGGAGCCAAAGAGCCTCTTTTTGTGCTGAGCAGTCACTACACTTTACAGTGAATCCCATGTAGCACAGCGAAATGTCTTGGCTGCCTGATAAGACATGCTATCTAATTAATCATTTATAAGACTTCTGTGTAAAACAGCGCCTTTCAAGACATCTCAAAGCACTTCAAAGGATATGCTGTGAAATGGATTGACTGTGTGTTTTGTTGCCAAATGTAAGGACTGTTATTAACATTCAATAATTCTGTACTTGTAGCCAGCACTGGTTACCCCCAGCTAACACTGATTGGGCTCCAGTTTGTCATGTTGCCAAATTAATTTGTAATTAGGAAATCTCCAGAAACCCCCAGAGACTGATCTTTGGCCCTTGACCTACCGTGAAGTGGCAGGAAGTCCCCAATTGACTATAATTTGGCTTGATTAAAATTGTTTGTTCACTCTTATTACATCCATGCATCTCTCGCTCTCTCTTATAACTATATTTTATTCCTTCCTCATCATTTTCTTAATCTTTTTGCTCGTGAGCAGAGTCTAGCCTCTCATTGCCCCAAGAATTGTCCTTTGTGTTCTTCTCTGAACCCTCTCCAATGCTTCATTGGGTCCTGGACGCCCATATTTGCACATTTTTCAAGTGCAAATAAAGACATGGATCCTGACCTTGCACAAGTCACAAGTGAGGACACACGAGGGTTCCTGGAGATTCCTTATCTGCAAATCAAGCATCCTCACTTGTGAGCTGTGCAAGGTCGGAAATCCATGTCCTCATTTGCACTTGAAACGGATGAATTGCAGAAGGACCGGAACGATGTGTGAGCAAACCCAAGGGTTTACCTTGTTCGGAAATGTATCTTAATGAGATTATTTCATGAGATGGAATTCCGGTCGATCCTTTGGAATATTGCTCCAGAGCACAGCGGAAGGAGCTACGCCCTTGAGTCGGGGGGTGGTTTGGAGAGAAGGTGGCGAACGCATGGTCAATCAAGGAGATGCAATTCTTACTTTCAGCTCTTTCACGGTGAGCTCAGTAACTTTACTGAACCTTGTTCTTCCAATGGGATCTGGCATTGGATATTGATTGAAACAAACCCAAAAAGTGTGTTAAAGTACAGTGCTTTTGTAAAGGTCTGTTCTTAAGTTCTTTATTTGGTTGTAACTCTCCCCCTATGTGCCATTTCTCAGCCAGACGTCAAATGTCACAAAGCTGTCACGATTTAATTGCCAGGCTGGCTAACAATATAACTCCCAGAGGCATTGTACATCTGAAAATGCACTAAAGGTTTTCATAGAATGATCAATACTATTTCTTTCATAAGGGCAGCATGAGTTTAAGTACAGACTTGGAACAGAAACTTTACTCAGTTTTTCCTTTCTGTTCTGCACTTTCTTTTTACCATCTTGCTTTTGGTCAAAAAGTGTCCGGTGAAGTGCTTTGGGACATCCCGACGACTTGATAAGGCACTATATGAGATTGTCAGCCAGGACACTGGGAGAAACTCCCTTCTCTTTTCAAATAGCGCCATGGGATATTTAACGCCCACCTGAACAGGCAGACGGGACTTTGGTTTAATGTCTCATGCGAAGGACAGCACCTCTGACAATGCAACGCTCCCCCCAGCACTGCAATGGAGTGTCTGCAAAATTGAACCATCTTGTAACCTGATGTCACCTGCTGTATCATCAACCGGTCGCTGTGCAGGCAACCTTGCCACACGCCCCCTGCAGGAGTTGTGCAAATGGTGCAGTCGTGCTCTCTCGCACACCAGAAATTAGACACCGTTACGGGTGATTTCCGGCTTGGCCTGTCCTGGGTTTGAAGGGATTGTTTCCTGACAGACAGATCTACAAAGCAGCCCGGACACAGCCTTCAGGATCAATTTAGTCGTATCAAAAGCTTAATGTAAATATGGACTCTGAGCTTTCTCACCTGCAATCTCTTTAGAAAGCAGCTCCCCATCCTGGCGATGAGTGAAGGTAACCTGCTGTTTGCTGCTCCAATTGGCCGCTTGCCTTGCTGTGTAACTTGTTGTTCTTGTTGTTGTGAACCCCCGGAGGCTTAATCCCAGATGTTTTTGCGTATGAGCGTAGCAGCAGTAGACTATCCCCTACTTACCTTCCTCCACTGACTCCACTACTGTTGGCTCCACCCGCCAATTGCCCCCATCTTCACTTGGCTCCATTGGCTCCCCATCATCCCCCAGCAGATCGAGATCAAGATTCTCGTCCTCACCTTTAAATTCCTCTACGGTCGCACCCCCTCCAACTCCATCAACTATGCCAACCTGGCCGCCCCAGATACCGAGAGAAACTCCCTTCACTTTTCGAATAGTACAGAGAGATCTTTAACGTTCAGTTGAAGAATGGCACCTCCGACAATGCAGCTGTTCCCCAGCCCTGCAATGAAGTATCAGCCTCGACTATGAATTCAAGGTTTTGAAGTGGGGCTCGGATTGACAATCTGCTAATTCGGAGACAAGTGCTACCAACTGAGCCAGGCTAACACCTGTAATGTTTTGTTATGCACAAGCACAAGGATACATAACAACAACAACTTGCATTTATATAGCGTCCCAGGGAGCTTGAAACAATTCATTCTCTTAATCGGGATATGATTCTTTCTTTGAGCGCTTCAATTTGATGCCTGTTCACTCAGTCTGTCCTATACACACACAGCCTCCCCTCCCCTGCTCGAACTTCTGCATGTGCTGGAAATCTACACCATGGGGACACAGCAAGTAATTTCCGCTGGTGCCCATGCTTCAAAAAGGCTATTTCCAACCTGTGAACAATCTCATTCTCACACTGAACACACTCAGCGATGGTGCCCCTGACGGACAGATGGAACACTCTCCCCAGAAAGCCATCTGCAGCAGCGAGTACATTTGGGGAATCAAATTGGGATTAGAATTTCCAAAAGGTTTTATTTTATTTTGTTTTATTTTTTCTCTCTCTATTTCTGCCATTTTGAGCCACTGTATAAATTACTGAAACCAGACGGCAATCTCGGGTACCCTCGGCTCAATCTCTCTTCCGTTTGAGACGCGCTTTCTGCTCTGGTTCTCTGCACTTCACGCGTTCAATGCGATTTCGATGTTCTGTTGTCAGGTGTGTTACCTTGGAGCCAGCTCAGCTCAAACACCCTTCTCCCCTCCCTCCCCCGCCAACCAAGAGGATAGGTTTTGGTTAATCATTAAGATACCTGATTAGCACACTTTAGCTGCTGGTTAAGAAGGGCATTCACATGTATGCATTGATTTAAAAAAATGCTTGCATTTGATATAGCGCCTCAAAGAGAACATCCTAAAGTGCTTCACAAGATATGCTGTAAAAGTCACTGACTTTTTATTAATAGTCAAATGCAGCAGTCATTTAGCATACAGCAATGCCCCACAAACAGGCTTTAAGTTGAAAGGATTGTTGGCCAGAACACCGGTTTGAAATTCCCTTCTAAACGGTTAAATGTCCCATCCGATGGATGACACCTCAGAGAATGCAACACACCCCTAGGATTGTATTGGAGTCTCAGCATAGACTGTGTGAGGTCAAAGTCCCATTCAGAGGCTTAAACCCATAACCTTGTGACTCACAGCTGTGAGGGCTGCCGACTGAGCCAGGCTTACTTGATTATACATCGGTGGTCGGCGGGGAGGTGTTGATCTGAGTGCCTGGGTTTAATGGGGGTAATGGTCATGCGTGGGGGGGGAGGGAGAGTTGGGGTGGTGAGAAATAAGTAGAGGAAAATGACATTGTGATTAAAGTAATAAGAAACCAGCAAAACAAGCAGAATATGCGAAGGGCAGAATTGAAAACACCTTTGAGAATTTATTGTGCGTGATAACAATAGCCCGTAGAGAGAGCTAATAAAACCAGATCAGGAGCTAAACAAATGGAGATTTGGAGTCAAGGTTGTTATTTTGAGCTATTTATCATGTACTTCTCTCCTCACTTCTGGCATTATTCTGAATGGCGTTGGGTACCTACAGCATAATAGCAGCAACAATAAATATCCAGAGTGGGTTATGTTAAAAATAATATTTAATGTCGACATGGTAAGCAGAATGCCATCAGTGAGGGATGATAGGTAGCCTTTATTGCTAAAGTTCACGAAAGTCAGTGTTATTTGAGGCAATGCTGCATTGTGCTGAGGAAGGTCTTGTTTTTGATCTGTTTGGGGACTAAAGCATGGAATGGAATGATAATAATATAATATTAATAATCCTTGCATTTGATATAGCACCTTATCACGTATTTGTGGGTGAAAGGCAGCAGCCAATTGTGCACAGCAGTGCCCCACAGACGGTCATGGATTAAGTGACCAAATTATTAGTGATTTATTTATTTCTTCAAGGATTATTACCCCCAGAAAACAATCCGTCAATTGACTGAACAACCGGGTTCCTACTTACTGTTAGATAAACAGAGGCTTGTGTGGAGTACGGAAATTTGCCTAATTTTTGTCCTGCCTGGGAATCAAACCCGGGTCCTCTCGCTTGTGAAGCGATTGCTCTAACCAATAAGTTACTGGACTCCACGAATGCAAATTAGAATTTTTTCCCTCTGTGTGTTTGAGCATGGATTTCATACCCTGTGACCAGGGCTGGATTCCAGGCAGCCCATGCAATCGATCTCTATTTGATTTGCACAAGTGACGTTTTCAAAGTGCATTAAAATACAATTTTAACATCTGGAGAGAAATGCGGGCAGTAAATATTCACAAGCACGTTTTAAGAGAGAAATAGTAAAGAAAAATACTCGCCCACATCAGCAGGTTTAGTCGGTAAATAACCAACAATATGCCCAACAAGGGAAATGGTCACTTAAAACATTTATGCAGAATAAATATTCACAGCTATACCCTTGCCAATGATTTGCATAACACATTCGGGCACACATTTCATCTCTCTTACAATAGAATCAGCTTCTCATACAGTCTCCAATAGCAGATATCGATGATATTAAAGTAAAATGAGTTTTCTTCTTCAGCAAACACTACTTTGTAAGTCCCTTGTGCAAACTTTGGGCCATTCTGTCCCCACTCTCCGGAAACCCATCCTGGAATCCGTCTGCCTCACCCTCTCTCTCCCCATCTCTGAAACCCACTGTGAGACCTATATTTTGACTGCTTTTGGCTACCAGTTATGATCCCCACCCTTCCCCCGCCAATCTAGCTCATGAATCGCCAGCAGTGGAAAGACCTTTTGATATATCCTCTTGACACGAAAGGTGTTTCTGCATACAGAGTGTTTTTCTTCCTTCTGTGTAGATAGACAACTGGGTTGTTCTCCGTGTGTATTTTTGTTTTTTGAAACCATTTCATGGGTATTTGTGGAACTCTTGGTTAATGTGTTTGCCTACAAATACAGACACTGTGCAATAAAATCCAGTGAAGCACTTTGAGATGTCCTCGTGCCATGAAAGTCACTATATCAAATGAAATAATTATTATTATTATTAACACACCATTTTATTTTCTGACTTCCATTAACATCACACTATTATTGAGATCTACTTATCATCCTGGTCTGACTTGAGAAGAATGCACAGTTTGATTACAATTGTGTCTTTCTTCACCAAATGACATTGATTGCATGTCGATTGCAGCAACACATAAAATGATCACAGAGCTATAATTCAGCGACTTCTTCCTATTGTCCTCTTGTCAACAATCCAAATCCAGATGAAAAGGACTGCTAGTGATTGCGATCCCTTTATAAAATGCACACTGCTGTCCGCTATGCAGAAAACAATACTAAACTGTGACGAAAGTCTCGCCAAAACGACAGCGCTCACTGGAATGTCTAAGCTGGTGCTCCCGTGCAATACTGTGTGTTTGTGTGTGTGTCTGTGCATTGTCTTCAGATGAGAAGTCAAAACAATGTCCTGTCTATCTGTTCATGCGGTTCGTAAAGGTCCCATGACCCTATTTGAAAAGAGAAGGGTGTTCCAATAATTCTCCGGATAAAATTGCTTATTGACTTCACAGCTGTTTGTGGGGCATTGCTGTGCCTAAATTGACCGCTGTGTTCAAATACACGATCACATTTTTTTGGTTGTGGGGGGGTGGGGCATCGATTATGACTCCCGGAAAGCAATCCACCAATCGACTAACAACTGTGTTCTTACTTACTGCTCGGTAAACAGAGCTGTGTGGAGTAAGGAAACTTGCCTAAGGTGTTGCCCTGCCTGGGAATTGAACCCGGGTCCTCTCACTTGCAAGGCGAGCACGCTGACCATTACGCTACATGATGAGTTGCAAATATTTGTGGGACCTTATTCCAAAAGAGCATCATTTTGCTGGGAATCAGTGGAATCAAAGAGCCACTCAGTTAATCCCGGGATTTAAGGCTCTTAAATTTCGAGGCAGCTCAGGAAAATTGCATTTTGTTGCATTGACGAAAGAATGATGACGAGGGGGAGAGAGACTGCGTGATTCAGTGCTCGCCGTCAGAAGACAGTCTAATTTCAGCTTTAGCGAGGAACGACCAATTTTTAAAAATGTTTGAGCTGGACTTCACTCAAATGAGATCAAGGATAAGATGATTCTCCCCTCTGTCTCTCGGTCTCTGCAGAGAACTGTGCACGTGTTTAGCAGGTTTGTCACTGGGTTGGGATTATCTTTCACGAGAGTTGCTATCGTGTAGAAAGGGAATGAGTGAATAGTCTTATACACTGTACAAGAATGATAATGCCTGCCCCTTTGTCTGACTGAATTGGGTGAGTTCAGCTTATAGTTTTGGTTCAGTTTAATTCACTTCGATCAGCATGAGTAAATGTCAAACGACAATGACGACAACGACTTCTATTCACACAGTGTCCTTCACATAGAACAGTGTCTCAGAGCACTGCACAGTGGCGGGGTCGGACTCAGGGGAAGGGAGAAGGGGTGGGGAAGGTGACCATACGGGCAGTGGAAGATGTAGGTTTTAAGGTGGGATTTCAAAATAGATGGAGAGGAAGCAAGGTAGAGAGGTACAGAGACCGTTAGTTCTGGAGATTCCAAGATCGAAATAGATACTGAACACATCTTGTTTGAAGTCTTCCCACCAAACTGCACTGACGACACTTATCATTTCTGTTTATAACACAATATTTGTTCACAGTACACCGTGCACAATTTAAAGTCCAACTGGGGTGAAATTGCACCTGAGTCCAGATTTATTCTCCAGAAATTCAGTCTTCACTCTGATGTCTGTAAATCTGTGGTTTCTTAAAGGAACCTCTTGACTTGAAAATAAGAGTGTGTTTATAAGTTTGTCAAATACTGGATGGGTTTCCGCTTATGTTGGCCATACCCATCTTACCCAAAAATTTGGTGTGCAACTCTAATTATATTACAATATGATAATCCTTGTATTGTGTCACAGTGCTTTATGTCATCAAAACATCTCAAAACGCTTCAAAGTATTTAATGTGAAATGTAGTGACTGTGTCTTGTGGAAGGACGTGACGGCCAAATTTGTACACAATCCACAAACAGCCATGAAGAGAGTGACCAATTTTATCTGGATATTTGTTGGCCAGGACACTGAGAGAAACTCCCTTCTATTTCCAAGTAGCAACGTGGGATCTTTAAAGTCCACTTGAACAACAACAACAAGATTACATTTGTATAGCGCCTTTCACGTCGGGAGGACGTCCCAAGGCACTGAACAGGCAGACGTGACCTCGATTTAACATCTCATCTGAATGATGGGAACTCTGAGAATACTGAGGACTCCCCCAAACTTCACAGGATTTGAAGTTCTAGACTAGGCGTTCAAAGTCCCAATGTGGGGTTTGAATTCGCAACCTTCTGAGCCAGGCAGATACAAGGTATGGCCCAAGTCTGTCTCACTGTGTTTAATACAAAGCGTTACCTCATCTACATCAGTGAGATTCACTAGAATATAGATCAATAGAGGAACAAAGTTGAATTTCAATGAATTAGTGGGTTACTCTAATGCCAATAGAATATTGGTTTTCATTGTAATTTGATATTGGGTATATTGATTGTCCAATTGTGCATGGGATTGTGTAGTCTGTAACTAAGACCACCGTCGAGTGAAAAACAAAACAGGCGAGCAGTTTGAAGAAAAGATCATATTACTCTCCAGGATTGGGTAAGCAGGGAGAGAGTACACATTCCATCCCAGATACAGGGAAATTTCCATGTGGCAGTGGCACATGTATGTGGAAATTCTCAGTCTGGTTTTGAGGCTCTTAAGCACAGTAATGGGTTTCTGTGTGTGTCAGCCGCCTGCTCCCTCCAGTCATCATGTCAGGCACTGGCCTGGCTCCCACCCTGCCCGTTCCACCATCGGCAGTCAGGCCTTCAGCTTTTCTGCCCCCACCCTCTAGAACTCCATCCCGGAAGCCCTTCACCTCAATCCCTCTCTTATCTCCTTGAAGTCCCTTCTCAAGTCCTTCTTTTCGACCGAGCCTTCAGACATCTTCCCACTCCCATTGCCATCCACCCCTCTTGATCCTAACCCCAAGCTTGGGTGCAAACCCTTCACTGTCCAGCACCTACTGACTTGAAGAGTGCTATGTAAATGCAATTTCTTGTTGTTGTACAATGAATCAGTATACTGGGGCTGGTCACTTCACAAGGTGGAGGCAGAGATGAAATGGTGACACGTTGTCTTTTGCTCTGTGATAAGCAACTATTTCTTATCTGTAATAAACGACATCAAGTCATAGTGTAGCTGCATGGATCCTTCTCTGGGGCCCAGTTGTTGATGTCGAGGGTCTGCCTGTTTGGGTGGTACCAGGAAGTCTGTCCCTTACTCCCTTAACTTGCTACACCTGGTGCCCGAGGACCAGCTGCTGCCGTCAGTCTGGAAGGTGAGAGCGGAAGAGAAAGCGGGTGGGCAGTTAGGCTGAGCGTATTGTCCACAAGGTGAGTTGCTACTGTATTCCATGTGCAAGGATTGATCTAGTAATGTGAGGCGCTCACCAGGAGCGCATTTGGCTACTGTGTATTTGGTGTTGACTTGGCTCGGTTGGTTATGTTGCTGCACTGGGGTCAGAAGGTTCTGGGTTCAAACCCCACATTGAGATGTGAGCTGTGTAAGCCGGCACTTTAGTACAACCTGGTGGGGCCGGGGGGACACTGCATTGCTGGAGATGCTGCTTTGCATGAGATATTAAACTGAGGTCAGGTCTGCTCTTCACTAAATGATCCCATGACACTATTGGAAAAGAGAAGGGAGTTTCTCTTGGTCTCCTGGCTGACAAGCCTCCATACACTGTCAATCCACTCTACAATATATTCTGTGAAGCGCTTTGAGACGTCTCGAAGACGTGATGAGGCACTATATCAAATGCAAGGATTATCATTATTATACAAATAGATCATTCTATTGATCACTTGACGTATTTGGAGGACTTTGCTATATTTTTTAATAATAATAATCTTTGCAGTACATGCAATTTATATGCATTGTTTGCCTACGAAAAACCAAACACCACGCTTGACATCAATTATGTACAAAGTGAATCGAGAGGTTTGGATGTTATAGGTCAGTGGTGGCCAACCCATGGCTCATGAGCCAAAAGTGGCCCACGGGGCTGTCAAGAAGGGGTCAGCCAAACATTCACTAGACTCTAGTCTGTGTTAAATCAATATTTTTTTTCCAGTAACTACTGAGCAACGATATTTATAGTGTGACCATAAATCAAGAAATATTTAATCAAGGAAAATTTATCTGGTTGGCTACCGCTGTTACAGGTGCTATCAAAAGTGAGGATTATTGTTATTTATTATCTCATCCACAGTAGGTTTAGTCCTTCAGAGGCTGTGTTAAGGCATAGCCTTGTCTACTTGTTTGGGTGGTTGTTAAAAGTCCCAAAATACAATTGGAAATAGATTGGAGATCTCTCTAGCTAATGATTTTCCAGCTTAATTGTTTATTCACTAATGGCTGTTTTAGTGAGTCCATATCGAACACAAAATAGCTGCCACATTTGCTTATAAAAACTCTGCCCTTGACTATCAGCTCTCTCAAGCATTTTGAGAGGTTTTGATGGACAAAGGTAATATAATCTTAGTACATCAAAATAGGAGTTTCTCCCAGTGTTTTGGTCAACAATCCCCTAAATCATATGGCCATTCACTTCATGGCTGTTTTGGGGAACATTGCTGTGTGCAAATTGGCTGCCATGTTTACCGACAAATACACAATCACTCCACTTTAAGTACTGTGAGATGCCGTGATGACCTGTAAAGGCGCTATATCAAATGCGAGAATTATTTTAGGAGTCTTAACCTGCAGGACAATTTTATCTTCAAATTTAAGATAATAATAATAATCTCTCCATTTGGTGTGGCACCCTTCACATCAAAGCACCACACAGGATTCACTGGAAAGTGCCAGATAGCCCATAATTGCAGTCCGAGGCACTACATGTGCTATATAAATGCAAGTTGCTGTAATTGTGGAAAGTTATTTATTTAAAAAGTATTTTTTTTTGGGTGTAAGAACCAGAAGAAAACAGCTTCTAAATTAAGATTGAATTTAAGAAATAGTGTCAGACTGGCACAGCCTGGCACTCTCACTGAGTCAGAAGGTTGTGCGTTCAAATCAAATACTTGGAACTTGGAATCAAATAGCTTAAGCTGATACTCCAATGCAGTGCTGTAATTTCGGAGATGCCATCCTTCGGAATGAGACGTTAAACTTTTCAGGTGGACGTTAAAGATCCCACGGCACTACTCAAAAAGAGAAGGGAGTTTCTCCCTGTGTCCTGGCCTACAATCCCCTACAAATTGTTCATTCACTCCATGGCTGTCTGCGGGAAATTGCTGTGTGCAATTGGCTGCCGTGTTCTCCCACAAATTGCAGTCAATCCACTTTACAGTATATCCTATTAAACACTTAGAGACTGTCCCGCACCAGGCTTCGGGAACACATCACTCCCACCCTCGCTCGCCTCCACTGGCTCCCCATCCCCCAGAGGATCGAATTCAAGATCCTCATCCTCACCTACAAGGCCATTCACGGCCTTGCTCCCTCCTTCCTCTCCGACTTACTATCCCCCTACCTACCCGCCCGTACCCTCCGTTCCTCTGGCTCTGGTCTGCTCCACATCCCCCGCCCCAACCGCCCTACCATCGGTGGCCGGGCTTTCAGCCTCTCAGCCCCGAGGCTCTGGAACTCTATTCCCCAGTGCCTTCGCCGCCTCCTCCCTTTCCTCCCTCAAGGCCGGTCTCAAAACCTTTCTCTTTGACCGTGCCTTCAGCTCCCCTCTCGACTCTCTTCCTCCTCCTCGCTCCCTCCCTTCCCTCCCCTCACCCTGACCATTTCCCCCCTGCTCGGGTCATGACCCAACTGTGCAGCGCCTTGGGACGTCCTCCTGACGTGAAAGGCGCTCTATAAATGGAATCTTGTTGTTGTTGTTGTTGTCTTGGCGACATGATAAGGCGCTATATCAAATGCAAGGATTATTATTATAAGAATTGACCACATTCTTCTTTGTGACCTTAAATTTGAAGTCAGAATGGTCTGGCAGCTGAAGGCGAGGTGGAGGTTTGGTTGCCTGGGTGTGACAAGGACAGGATTCTGAGACTCGCTCACTGAGAGCCAGAGAGTCATGGTTGGTGGAATTATTCATTGGAAAATTATGAGCGCTTGCATGGGGTCGTGTGTTAGTCCTGTGGAGGAAATCGGGTCGAAAGGCATGATCATTGCTTCCTTTATTGTGTGTGGAGACGGAGGGGTCTAATGTGAGCAGTTTGTAATGGGATTTCTTAATAAGAAATCACAGTGGGGTCTCCAACCAGCAGTGGAGTGCGCTACACCACCTGTGGGATCTCTGGTCCGAGAGCACATTACAGTGTTCTCACGAGCCTGCATGACCTACTTCTCCTTTCCTTATTAGGGAATCTCACTAGAAATCGTGCATTTTAGACCTTTTCCCCGTTGCCCCCCACAGAGCACATGAATCCACCCCAATAGTTCAGCATCAGCAGCTAAAGATTTCAGCTGGTGAAACAGTTTTAATGCAGAAAAAGATCTGTTGCACCATGTTGACAGGAGTTGCAGGGTACTTATTTGGCTGCTGAGTTTAGACGATGCCAGGCTCTGTTCGAGCTGAGGTCAAATCTCCATCTGTTTGCATCTCAGGATTATTTTCTCATTCAGTCTCTTGTATTTACAGAACTCCGAAACGAAAACCTCACCATCTGGGTCTCTCTTGTATTTTAGGATCTATACTGTACCATCTGATGTCCATCCTTCGGATGAGATGTTAAACCAAGTTTAACATCCAACTGCCTGTTCAGTTGGATGTTAAAGATTCCATGGTACTATTCAAAAAGAGAAGGGAGTTTCTGTTGGTGTCCTGGCCAACAATTTCCCAAATAAAATTGATCACTGCCAACTCCATAGCTGTTTGTGGGACATTGCTGTGTGCAACCGGCTGCTGCATTACGCTCACAAAATATTCTTTGCAGTAAATTCTGTGAAGCGCTTTGAGCACCTCAATGATGTGATAAGGCTATATCAAATGCAAATATTATTATTATATAGAGCGATATAATATAATGCCTACGTAATACAGTCATTACACTTTACAATAAATTCCGTAAAGCACTTTGAGACATCCGTGATAAGGTGGTATACCAAATGTGAGGGTTATTATTATTAATAATAATGCAGGGTGAACACTTTAGTGATTAGCTCGATGTGTCGCCAGCACCTGCTCCACTCGCACTGGCACAGCCCCGTTCCGCCTAGGTACCAGATGGAGCCGCGTGAAACGTCACTCGGCAGAAAGTTGCACAGAAATAATTTGATGAGCTAAAATTTGATGAGCAAAATCGTTCTGCAGGCCTTCTCTAACTGTGGGTGTGGGTGTCTGTGGGTGTCTCTCTCTCAGTATTTCTGGCTCTCTGTATCTCTCTCTGTCTCTCTCTCTCTGTATCTCTCTCTCTGTCTGTCTGTCTGTCTGTCTCGTTCCATTGATGTGTGTCTCTCTCTCTCTCCCTCTCTCCTTTTCTCTCGGTATCTTTCTCTCTCTCTCGTTCCATGGGTATGTGTGTGTCTCTCTCTTGCGCACTCTTTTCCACGGTTACCTTTTTTGTATGCCTCTTGTTTTCTTCCCCCTGTTTTTCATTTATTTTGATTGATCTCATCCTTAATGGATTGTCGAACAACATTTCTGTCGCACAGTATACACATATATACTTACTCACTCACACACTCTCTCTCACCTATACACAATCTCTCAAACACTCCCTCACATTCCCTGACCTCAGTGGCCTGATTCCCCAGATCACTCATTTCATGGCTGTTTGTGGGATGTCACTGTGCGCATATTGGCTGCCTCATTCGCCTACAAAACACACAGTCACTGCACAGTAAATACTGTGAAGAGCTTTGAAACATAAAAGGCACAGTATCAGATGGCAGGATTACTAGTTGCTCTGTGCCATTGGAAAATAAAAATCCTGTGAAATGCTTTGAGATGCTCTCCTGACGTGAAAGATGCTGTATTACCTACAAATATTATATTATGTTTAATAAAAGAAGAATATTTACATTTGAAATAGTACCTTATCATGTTGTCGAGACGCCTCAAAGTGCTTCAGTGAATATATTGTAAACTGTGTGATGACTGTGCATTTGTGAGCGAATTTATTACGTATTTATTTGTGGCCATATTTATTAGATGAAATTTCCAGGGTTTTGGTGCAGCAACCTGAACACGGGTTGGCTTGCCATCCTGAGAGGAAACGATTGCTTCAAAAGCATAAAAACCTGCCTCCGGTCTGCGGGCCTGAGTTGAGCAAACATTAACATTGTGGTTTGCATATTATCTCTGCTGTCACGAGCTGTGTTAAATCCCTTGTCAGAACCGTGATCCTGAAAGGTCACCCTTGTAAATCTGAAGATGTGGAAATTGCGAGACGATTGCCGGGTCCTCAAATCAAAGGACAGTGCGGTGTCTGGTCTAATTGCATGTCAGATACAAAGGTCAGCAGCCATCATGGTCTTTTATTGTCCGACGCCCGTTCTCCAGCTGTGAGGGAGGGGTCTTCCCTGTGGCTGAGAATACTGTACCATCACACACACGCGTGCACACACACACACACACTCACTGATACCTCATGCTTACGTCCACACTAAACGGACAAGCACACCACCCTGCACTGTCTCACACACACACACAGTCACAGACTGATACACACTCACAGCACACTACACTGATGCTCACAACACCCTGCAGTGTCACACTGACACATACACATGCAGATGAACACGTGTCACACACTCACGTCGCACTACACCGACGCTCACGCCACTCTTCATACACCCACACACACTCTCGCACACCCAAGCATTGCTGGGCCTCTTTGTATACTCATCGTTAGACAGTATTTTAGTCCTGGAAGCTGCCCAATAATCTCTATTAACTTCTTACTATAATGACTGCATTGTTGATGCTGAAAATTCAGAATGACATTGAAGAAACCACTGAATCTCATTAACCTGGGTGAGATCCACAACGTGTGAAGGAGTTTATCAGCTGCAAAAAACCTGGGTCGTGAGCAAAAGTAATATTAAATGCGGCAGTAATGATTGCTGTTACGCGAAGAACGGTAATTCTCCCAGTTAATTTCTAGCCAGCGTTGCCTCGCTGCTTTAGACAATGACCGGACTCTCATATCTATGGGGGTAAAGGACACAGTGCAGGGTGAGGGCTCTGCGACACATGGCGGAGAATGAAGGCACGGAATTTAGTCGCTAAGCCTTCCTCTCTCCATAAATCCCAGTCAAATCTCTCACACATAATCCAACCGTGTCAGCCGAACCCATCTTATTATTTTTTTCTCAGAGCAAAAGTTGCTCTAAAACATCTAATAAGTTGGAATTCGCTCTGTAAAAATCAGAATATAAACTTGTGCCTTCACTCAGGGAGCTTTCCACATTAATGATAATAATAATAATAATAATAATAATAATAATAATAATAATAATAATAATAATAATAATAATGATACAGTACTTGCATTTGCTACAGCGCCTTATCATGTCGTCGAGACGTTTCAAAGTGCTTCACAGTTTATGCTGCAAAGTGCAGTGACTGGGTATTTTGTGAGCAAAACGCGGCAGTCAGTTTGCACACAGCAATGTACCACAAATGGCCATAGAGTGAGTGACTGATTTTATTGGAGGGTTTCTCGACCAGGAAACCAGGAGAAACTCCCTTCTTTTTTCGAATAGTACCATGGGATCTTTAACGTCCACCTGAACAGGCAAACATGCTCAACATCATCATCATCATCACTGACATAAACCGCGTACTTGGTCGATCAGCTCCCTGTCCCTTTATCGACGATCAACTCCACCACTGGGTGACTCTGTCCTGCATGGAACACTCCGTGTAAATGCAAGTTGCTGTTGTTGTTCTGATTGCTTCAGTGCACCCTGGAAGAAAGCCAAGCCTCACCAGATTTTAACCACGGAGGTAATTTGGTGAGACACGCTGCCAATTGGAGGGTCAATGTAGCCTCCACACAAAGACTTCCAAAGCCTTTGGGTCCCGATGCACCTGGTTAAGTTTCCACTATCTGGGACTTCCTTGTCTCCCTAAGTAAGACACAAGAGCCAGATCCAACCCTTCAACCTGTAGAAGAACCCTTTATTAGGTCATGGCCGAACTTTCAATTCTATTTCTATTTTCTATTTTCATATCACTCAACACTCTTAGTTTCCTAAATCCCCTTTTGTATAGTTGGAACTTGGAATCATGTTGTCTAAGTCGACAATCCAGTGCAGTGCTGGGGGTTTGTTCCATTGTCGGAGGTGCTGTCCTTCGGATGAGACGTTAAACCGAGGTCCCATCCATCTGTTGAGGTGGATATTAACGATCCCGTGCACTAACGACAAACAGAAGGGACCTGGTGTCCTGGCCAACAGAAACATAAATGGTCCCTCACTTCATGGTCGTTTGTGGAGACATTGCTGTGTGTGCATTGGCTGCCTTGTTCACCTACAAAATGCACAGTCACTACACTTCACAGTAAATCCTTTGAAGCACTATTTCAAGATCAGAAGATCGGATTGGATGAAGAAGGTTCAAAGGTACTTCAGCTCATTTGATCTCATCTTTCCAGAGTATCCACCCTGCCACTGTGAAATGTTTTGGTAAGGCGAGATATTAAATGTAAGTATTATAAATGGAAGCATTATAATAATTATTATTTTTGCCCAGAGTGATGAGTTGCTGGTTGAATGCTTTTTCTCCCTCTGTTTTTCTCCCTCTCTGCTTTTTCTCATACACTTACAATTGCTCAGTGTGAATTGCATGACATATTTTCTCCTTCCTACAATAACACTTTATTTGAGTTTCTAATTTTCTTGGGGAAAGAAAATAGCCCGAAAGAGGTGAAAGCTTGCATTAAACGTTTCTTTTTAATTAAACTGCCTTCAGGATATTCTGTCATGTTTGCAAGCGCTTTTTCCTTTTGTTAAAAGATGGAAACAAGATTACGCTTGTTCCCTCACATTCATCCTGTGTTTTTTTTAATGCCATCCGTTTAATTTCGTTTATTAATCTCTTTGCTGCAGTTGTGGCATTCCTGTCATTTTGAAGCCTGTTTTTGTTTTATTTTGCCTTGCTTTTGAAATAATTACACTTTCCTTCCTTCGTCCATCTGCATTCTAATCTCAATTGTTTTACAACTGAGTACCTTTCATCTTGAGCCTTGGGAGCAGGGAGTGTGTTTAAAGGCTAGATTACAGTACAGGATCTTATTACATTTACAGGTTGAATTTGGTTGCTGAGAATTTTCTTGTTTTTCCCACAAATCTCTCTTTTTGTTCAGCCTAAGACGTGATATTTCACTGCCACTCCGTTTAACCCCAATGTCTGTCATATCTTGACTACAGTTATCTGTCTGACGCTCATACCTATCATCCAATATATACAATGACTGTCTGTCTGCTCTCTCATACTCTGTGTAAGATCATTTGATTTTCAGGTTCACTAGAATGTTTCCAGGCCTAAAAGGATTAAGTTACGATGAAAGGCTATGTAAATTTGTATTGTATTCCCTTGAGTTCAGACGGTTGAGGGGTGATTTGATTGAGGTGTTTAAGATGACTAAGGGATTTGATAGGGTAGATACAGAGAAGCTATTTCCTCAGGTGGGGGAATCCAAAACAAGTGTAACAAATGTATTTTTGTGTAATGAAATAGTGCTAATCAGCAATCTGGAAGTCAAGGCTCCTCTAGGGCAGAGTGACCATAACATGACGGAATTTAGCATTAAGTTAGGGAGTGATATAGTTGAATCTGAAGCAAAGGTCTTAAATTTAAATAAAGCCAACTTTGCAGGTATGAGAGCAGATTTGGCTAAAATCGACTGGGAAATTAGATTTAAAAATATGATGGTAGACCAGCAATGGCAAAAGTTTAAAGACATCATTCCCAGCGATCACATATTCTCTTGAAAAATAAAAACACCTCAGGAAAAGTGGTTCAACCTTGGCTAACTAGAGAAGTTAGGGAAAGTATAAAATTAAAAGAAGAGGCCTATAATACTGCCATAAAGAGCAGTAAACCTGAGGATTGGGAGGACTTTAGAGATCAGTAAAAGAAAACCAAGAAACTGATTGAGAGGAAGAAAATGGAATATGGGGGTAAACTAGCTAGGAACATAAAGACAGATTGTAAGAGTTTTTACAAGTACATAAAAAGGAAGAGACTATCAAAAGGGAATGTGGGTCCATTGTAGGCAGAGACAGGAGAAATTATAATGGGGAATAAAGAAATGGCAGAGTCATTAAACAATTATTTTGCTTCTGTCTTCACGTTAGAGGACACTGAAAACTTACCGAAAATAGAGGGGAACCTGGAGGCTAATGGTAGTGAGGAACTTAAAGAAATGAACATCAGTAAAGCAATAGAACTAGAGAAATTGATAGGATTAAAAAACGATAAATCCCCTGGACCTGATGGCCTTCATCCTAGGGTTTTAAAAGAGGTGGCTGCAGAGAAAATGGATCCTTTGTTTTTGATCTTCCAAAATTCCCTGGATTCTGGAATGGTTCCCAGTGATTGGAAGGTCGCAAACGTAATGCCGATATTTAAGAAGGAGGGGAGACAAAAAATGGGGAACTATAGACCAGTTAGTCTGATATCGGTGGTAGGGAAAATTCTAGAGTCCTTATTTAGTCATGGGGTACTTAGAAAATCATAACATGATTAAGCAGAGTCAGCATGGCTTTACGAAAGGAAAATCATGTTTAACAAATGTTATAGTTTTTTGAGGATGTAACGAGCAGGTTAGATAGGGCGGAACCAGTAGATGTGGTGTATTTAGATTTCCAGAAGGCATTCAACAAAGTGCCACGTAAAAGGCTGATGCATAAGATTAGAGCTCATGGAATTAAAAGCAATGTATTAGCATGGATTGGAGAGTGGCTGACAGGAAGAAAGCAGAGAGTAGGGATAAACAGGTCCTTCTCAGATTGGCAAGAAGTGTCTAGTGGAGTGCCACAAGGATCAGTGCTTGGGCCTCAATTATTTACAGACTATATCAACGATTTAGATGAGGAAATTGAATTTAACATATCTAAATTCACGGACAATACTAAAATAAGTGGGAGAGTAAGCTGTGAGGATGACATATGAAGAATGCAAAGGGAAATCAACAGGCTAGGTGAGTGGGCAAGATGGTGGCAGATGGAGTATAACGTAGGGAAGTGTGAAGTTATTCACCTAGGTAGTAAAAATAGAAAAGCGGATTATTTTCTAGAGGGGGAGAGACTAGGTAGTGTTAATGTTCAGAGGGATTTGGATGTCCTTGTACACCAGTCACAAAAAGTTACTATGCAGGTACAGCAAGCAACTAGGAAGGCTAATGCCATGTTGGTGTTCATTGCAAAAGGGTTAGAGTACAAGAGTAGGGAAGTTTTGCTGCAGTTGTATAAGGCCTTGGTGAGACCACACCTAGAATATTGTGTGCAGTTTTGGTCTCCTTATTTAAGAAAGGACATACATAGATTCGCTAGGTTGATTCCTGGTATGAGGTGGTTGACCTATGAGGATAGGTTGAGTAAACTAGGCCTATATTCTCTAGAATACAGAAGAATTAGAGGTGATCTTATAGAAACCTATAAGATTCTTAAGAGTCTTGACAGGGTAGATGCAGTGAGACTGTTTCCCCTGGTTGGAGAATCTAAAACTAGGGGTCATAGTCTCAAGATTAAGGGTCAGCCTTTTCGAACTGAGTTGAGGAAACATTTCTTCACTCAGAGAGTAGTAAATTTGTTGAATTCTCTACCCCAGAAGGCTGTGGATGCTCAGTCCTTGAAAATATTCAAGACAGAGGTTGATAGCTTTCTAAAGGATAGAGGGATTGAGCGATATGGGGATAGGGCAGGTAAATGGAATTAGGTTAGAAGATCAGCCACGATCTTATTAAATGGCGGAGCAGGCTCGAGGGGCCGAATAGCCTACTCCTGCTCCTACGTTTTATGGTCTTATGGTCTTACAGGGGGGTATAGTCTTAAAATTAGAACCAGATCATTTAAGGGTGAAATCAGGAAGCATTTTTTCACTCAAAGGGTGGTAGAAATCTGGAACTCTCTCCTCACAAAAGGCCATGGATGCTGGATCCATCCACACCTTCAAGAGTGAGGTTGATAGATGTTTGGTAGGTCAGGGTATTAAGGGATATGGGGAGAAAGCGGGAAATTGGAATTGAAAGGTTTAGTTGAGGTACAGATCAGCCATGATCTGATTAAATGATGGAACAGACTCAAAGGGCTGAATGGCCTACTCCTGTTCTTATGTTTCACTTGGTAAAATGCCGCCTCATGGGATGTATGGTAAAATGTAGCAACTGTGTATTTTGCACACAGCCAATTTACACACAGCAATATCCCACCAGCAGCCATGAAATGAGTGAGCAATTTTATTTAGGGAATTTGTTCGCCAGGATACCTGGAAAGAGAAACTCCCTTCTCTTTTCAAATAGTGCCACGGGATCTTTAGCATCCACTTAAACAGGCA
Organism: Callorhinchus milii; assembly: GCF_018977255.1. NCBI lineage: Eukaryota > Metazoa > Chordata > Chondrichthyes > Chimaeriformes > Callorhinchidae > Callorhinchus > Callorhinchus milii. Next base: position 7,588,028 of record NW_024704746.1, on the reverse strand, counting down.
CACGGACCTCGGTTTAACGTCTCATCCAAAGGACATCACCTCTAGCATTGCAGCCCCAACTCCCACCGCCCCCGCAGCATTGCACTGGAATGTCTGCCTGTACTGTGAGTTCAAAGTCTCGACGTAGGGTTTGCACCCACAACCTTCGGACTCAGAGGAGCGAGTGCTACCGACTAAGCTAAGTTGACTCACGACTTGATGAATAGGGCTAAGTTCCTCATCTCAATACATAACAGTAACGGGCATCTGTTTCATGACCTCAAGGCTTGGTTGGATTATATGAGCACTACACGGGCTAAGGCTCAAGCCATGTTTCACCACAAAATTCCTTCCTGAGTTGTTACTCCAGTTGTAAAGAGTGTGTTTTCTGGGGGATGGGAGTGCAGGTGGTGGGGAGTGGACATGTGGTAGAGGTGGGCGGGTGGGGGGGGGGGGGGTTGGACGTGTGGTGGTGGTGAGGGGGGAGGATCTAGTTGCATCAATGAATACTTCAACAGGAAAAATATTCACTGCTATCCACAGGGAAGAAAAAATAAACTAATTAAATAATCAATCAATTCAAAGGATCCTGGCACCTCGTTGCAGCTGTTTGGATGCAGAAGGTGAGGATACTGCCATCGGAATGCCTGGCTGGGCTGCCTTCAGTCAGGGCAAACCCTGGCATTCCTTCTCACATTTCTACTGGGGGAGTGTTTGCACACTCTTGCCTACTAGTGTTCACTCAGCCCTGTGATGCAATGTGATGGTGAACAATGCTACCTCATCTTTCTCTGGATCACTTGGGTAAAAGTGTGAATCAGCTGTGAATACCGGAGCCACAGCGCAGATACAAGGCTTTACAATACACAGGAGTCAACATGTATGGCTGCAGCCTCCAGGCAAAGGATGGGGTGGGGGTGGGGCAGGGGAAGTGTTATTCCAGGAGCGGAGCGAGCTGTTGTTGGTGGCATTGGGATGATCCTGTCTTCCTGCAGGGGAAGCAACTATTCTGCAATGGCTGTGCCAGTGCGTCAGATAAACACAAGGGAGCTATATTTAGACTGTGGGGCCTGGAGGCAATCCAGGCAGAGATATTGCAGTATTGCTTCCATTCAGTTTATGCCAAAGGGATTGCATCTGTTCAATGCTTCCCAGGATGTCATTCCCACAGTTGGTGGAAACGCAAGTCATTTTGTCGTCTGAATAGTCGTTAGGTCAGCACTGGACCTTGTTAGCTAACCATTGGACTGAATCAAAGGCGAGATCACAAATTCACATGACTGATCTGGATGAAGAAGGCCCTTCAGCCCTCCAGAACACCCAGCCTACCGTTCTCCTAGCACATCAACAAGCTTTTTAAATGAGTCCCAGTATCCTGGCCTCAACCACTTTTCCTGGCAACCCGTTTCCAATGTTAATTACCCCTGGGTAAAGAAATGTTGCCTAGCGTCTGCCCTGAAATTGCCTTCTATAACTCCAAACCTATGCCCTCTTTGCAACTGTCTCGGTGCATCCGAAAGTATTGTTCCGGGTTTGCTTTCACAACCTCATTTAAAATGTTGTACACCTCTACGAGGTACCCTCTGAGCCATCATCTCTCAAGAATGAAGAGCTCCTTGCTTGTCTGGTTGTTGCCCGTCGCCCAATGACGAGCGTTGATCCTCCTGTTTGAGCAGGGAGCAGACGGTATTGCGTCGTACCAAGAAGCGCTTTTGATTGATTGTAATGCGAACATGTTGCAGTGTGCTAGCATTCCCTCAGAGCCCATTGCCGACATGAAACACAGCGGCATTGCAATAGGCGGGTAAAACGCAATGGCTCTTTTGTGGCACTTTTGTGCATAAAGAGCTTAAACAGTGTATGGATGAACAAAGTCAGCTGTCCTGTCCACTATAACCAAACCCGCAGTGACTCCTGCTGTCAGAACCATTAAATCAGAGCCCACGCATGCCTTATCTTGGCACCACTGTCCAACGTTAATAAACATTGACTACTGAGTGCAAACAAAACCTGTACAAAAATTGCAATGAATATCTATCTGACTGCAGTGGTGCTGGATGAAATGAGAGCAACTTTTCCCTTTGTGTCACCCACTCACTCATTCTTGACACAGAAAATATCACCCTCATTATATTGTGAAATCCTTTTCAGACTCTATTAAATGTGCAAGAAGGAGAGGGAAAGGTGAGGCATCTTTCTGTTGGAATAGGGTATGAATAATGCATACGCATTGTGCCTGTGTTTTTTACATGTTGTTTATATTTTGCTTCAAAACCTCTATGGTAAACACCTTGGATACATTGAAAGAGGCATCTCAAAGTGCTTCACAGGATTCACTGTAAAGTGCATTGTATTGTATTAGCTTGTCACAGTGTTAGCACTCTCGCCTCTGAGTCAGAAGATTGTGGGTTCAAGCCCCACATCGGGACTTGACATCACATAATCTACGATGACACTCCAATGAAGTGCTTGGAGTGTGTTGTAATGTTGGAGGTACTGTCCTTCCGATGAGACATTAGACTGAGGTTCCGTCTGCTTGTTTAGGCGGACGTTAAAGATCTCATGGCACTGTTTGAAAAGAGAAGTGCGTTTCTCTCTCCTGGTGTCCTGGCCAACATACCCCCAAAACAAAATTGGTCACTCACTGCATGTCTGTCCGTGGGACATTGCTGTGCGCAAAGTGACTGCTGCATTTTGACCACAAAGTACACAGTCAATTCCCATTACAGTATATTCTGTGATGTGCTTTGAGGCGTCTCGAAGACGTGATAATACGCCATATCAAATGCAAGGATTGTTATTTATTTTGTAGGCAAACGCAGTAGCCAATTTGTACTGAGCAATGGCCTACAAATGACCACAAAACATATGACTACTCGTATCTGGAGGATTTGTTGGTTAGGACGCCAGGGAAGAGGAACTCCCTTTTCTTTCCAAATAGTATCTCAAAATAGGATCTTTAACGTATGGTGAAGGGTTTCTTCGGGTGTCAGACACCCAGCTCATCAAAAAGAGCAAATCTCACATCACACATATACTGCACATGGTTGTGTTAGCTCCTGTTTTTATACAATATCTTCTATTGCATTACACTCAGTTATCCAATCTATCACATTTCTGCTAGATTACCTACCCTTCCATCATTTGCTGTCATTGTATTGTGGCCTATTGCAGAGAAAACGTACCAATTCCGTAAATGTTATCACGTCTGGGGTGGGGTAGAAGGACGGCGAAGAGTTTCTATGCTGTCATTAAGTGTTGATATATAATCCCATTTGCACTTTAGAGTACGATACTGCCAACGTTGAGTTATGTAGTGAGACCAGGATGCCACTAAATCTCTCTCTGACTGCATGACTCCCAGCTGCTGCTTTCGCTTTGTGTTAAATTGGGTTAAATTTTCTTCCCTCTCTCTCTTGGTCGTAATATTTTGTGTCCTTAAAAGAAAATGAATTTCCATCAAGCAATAAGATATCTAACCATCCCTCACTGGAGGCACTGGAGGAGGGAGAAAGTTGCTCATGTCCAGTTGAGGTGACTGAGAGGATTGCAATTTCACGGCCAAGTAATACTGGCACAGCACAGTTCATTCTATGCTCATTCCCTACATTTGACTATCCAACTGTTGCTTTGAATCTAGATCCTTGAAGAATTGCTATCTTTCCAAAGTCTCTAGCGAGTTGCGTATTGTTTCAAGTACAATGAGCTGTGCTTTCATTACAATGCCATGATGTGTTAGACCAGGATTTGCGTCCTCGTATCATACATGAACTGAAAGCCAAGTGACTATCTATTAGGTGGAGGGGAGAGTCCTGTAGCATAGTGGTTAGCACGCTCGCCTCGCAAGCAAGAGGACCTAGGTTTGATTCCAGGGTGGGCGAAACCTTAGGCAAATTTCCTTACTCGACACACCTCTGTTTATCTAGCGGTTGAGGGACCGCCAATTAGTCGGATTGCTTTCCGAGAATAATAATTCCTTAAAAAAAAATTGGTCACTCAACTATTTGTGGTCAAAATTGACTTACTGGTCAAAATTGGCTGCCCTCAAAATGTACAGTTAATATACTTTACAATATATTCTGTGAAGCGCTTTGCAATGTCTCAATGACTTGATAAGGTGCTATGTCAAATGGAAGGATTATTATTGTTATAACTCACAGTGGTACTGTGTGGAGTCACTGTTTTTTCCAGCATGTTTGTTACTCACTGTTTATCCAGCACGGTGAGTGTTATCCATTGGATGAAGCACGACACAGCAATTTGTCATGTTGGAGATGAGAGTTGTATGGAGTTCAGAAAGAAAACGGGGAAAGGTGAGGAGAAAGATGGAAAGACATTGACTCACTAACTCTAAACAACCTGCCCGAAGCACAGGACCCGGCTGGTCTGAATGATCAATTGTGACACTTCAGAGGTTGCATGGACGTTGTGCTCACAGAATATTCGAAGTCTGCGTTTGCTGCTCATTATAGCTGATAGATTTGCCCATTATCTGCACAGTCTGTGAGCTTCCAGTCTGCCCTCACATATCCAATTACGCACTGTATCTGAGTGCAGCAGTTCACAACATACATTGAACAGATACCTAACAAAAGCAATCAATGGATGCTACATGGATTGACCCCTTCACAGAAGACGTGGACCTGATGTGGAGAACCTGATGTGATATTGCAGGCTACCAGGGCAAGTACGGTCTACTGTGAACAAATACTGTGGAGGACCACTGATTTACCTGAGGGGCCACTGTAAGCTCATTGGTGTCTTGTCAGCCTGGCTCAGTCGATAGCACTCTGCGCTCTGAGTCAGAAGGTTGTGGGTTCAAGCCCCACGTTGGCACCAAAGTCACTTCTGCCTGTTCAGTGCCTCTGCGTATGCCATGGTTTCTTTAATGACCTGAACCAACAGATGGGAGCTCGGTTTAGCATCTCACCCGAAGGGCGTCACGTCCGACAATGCAACACACCCCCTGCACTGCATTGCAGTGTCAGCTTCGACTATGTGATTCCAAGTGCCGACATGGGACTTGCACTCACAACCTTCTGACTAAGAGGCGAGAGCGCTACCATTGCGCCAGGCTGACACACATGTGTAACAAGATAATGACCAGTACAGGTCAAGCTGCCTGTTAAATGGCGTCTAAAGCGGACAGCTTTGTATTTGGCGCCAGAGTGACAAACTAGAAAAATCACATTCTGCAAGCGTGAAATGGTGATGCCTGACGAAACTGTGACGGTTTAATTCTTTGGCCTGGATAAAAATCGATTCCCGTTTACGAAACGATCTTTACTTCTGGTTCCTCTCCGCAGAGAACTTTCACCAGAGGCTGTGCTCATTTGCATTTTACATTTTTTCCCTTCTAATCACACAACAGAAACACTTTACCCGTGGAATGCAGGCAGCCTCAGCAATATGCTGATATGTTGCTCCATAATAAATTGTAATCATCAGAGTTCACTGGCAACCTAGCGGTTGCATCTGAGACAGAAAATAATAGTTTATTATACAGTTTTTTTCTTCGTAATTTCATTTGAGAAGCAATTATCAGTGAATATTGAAAATGAATTGATGCAATGTTTCCCCAAGTAATCAAATTCTCTCCGGTGTCCATTTTCTTTTTTTTGAAAGTTTATTTCTTGTTTTAATTTTTTTTTCCGTATTGAAGACTTGTTTCAAGGAAGAAGTCAGAGGAAGAGTTGGGGAGTTAAGAGCGCTGGCTCTTGTCGTGTTGAGGGAATGGGGGGGGTTGGATTAACGCCAAATAGTTATAACAAATAATCCTTGCATATATCGCCCTATCACCTCGTTGGAATGATGGGAAGGGGAAAAAATTGAAGAGGAGGGTTGAGGGCAAAGGGATTGGGGGAGAGGGAGGGGTTGATGAGGTTTCTATATTTAGTTCTAGGAGAGAGAAAGAAAATACATTTTGTGTGTGGAGTAATCTCTACTTTAATTCATTCTACCTTACATCAGCTTCACCTCCTCTGATAATTTATACTTTTCCCATTAAATCTTTCATTCATTGTTAGATTCTATCTCCTCCCTGAATCGTGGTGTAACTTTACGCAGACCCACAGGAGGTGAGATCAAATAAAGTGTGAAATTTGCCTTTTGGGTGGTGTGGGGCCAGGGAGATGTCTGGAACAAACACATTTGTTTGTTTGCTTGTTGACTTATTTACCGTCCGCTTAATATACTCGAGTTTACTTAAGACGAGCATGTAACAGATGTGAAAGAGATTGTCAGACGTGGAACATGATTTTACATTAGGAGCTGTAATGGCTGTTCATTCTGAGTAATTAGACACACATTAGAGCTGCTGTAATTGCCAGGCTGTGTTATCTAATAGAAATCGACAGAGCTCGGGGTTTGATGATACAAGTTATTGTAAACAGACCAGTAATGGGTTTGAACAGCTGAGAACAATCTTCAAATGCAACTCAATCAATATTGCCTTTTGCCATAAAAGCATTACTTGAATATATCATTAGGTTAAGTCTTTGTTTTATATTTATAGTGTGCCCACATGTGCCTTTTTCTTTTTGTGGTGTGTTCACCCATGTGGGAAATTGCAACAATGAGCAATGGAGGATTTTCCCCATTCATTCCACCCCAGGATGAACAAAGGTGTCAGCCTGGGTCAGCCGGTAGCACTCTGACTCAGAAGCTTGTGGTTCAAGCCCCACGGCTCAACTTTTTAGGCTCACATTCTAGGCTGACACTCCAGTGCAGTGCTGGGGGTGCACAGCCTTGTTGGAGGTGCCGTCCTTCAGATAAGACATGAACCAAGGTCCCTTCTGCCTGTTCCGGTGTCTGTTCGTGGCACTATTCAAAAAGAAAAAGAGTTTCTCCTGGTGTCCTGGCTGATAATCCCCCAGATAAAATGGCTGTTTGTGGGATATTGCTGTGTGCAAACTGGTTGCCGTGTTCCTCTACAAATACAATTCCTACTTTTTACACTAAATCCTATGAAGCGGTTTGAGATGTTTTGACAATGTGATAAGATGCTATATCAAATGCAATTATGATGATTGTTATATAATAATAATCCTTGTATTTGATATAGCGCTTTTCAGTCTTCTTGACATTTCAAAGCACTTCACAGAATAGACTGTAAAGTGAATTGACCGTATATTTGTGGGCGAAACGCAGCAGCCAATTGCGCACAGCAGTGTCCCACAAACAGTCGTGGATTGAAAATGACCAATTTATTGTTGTTTTTTTGTTTTTGGAGAGATTATTATTAGGCGTGTGGAGTAAGGAAATTATTATTATATTGATAATGTTATTATTATATGCAGCATCTCTCAGCTATCCTGTAGTGAGTGGCATAACAGACCTCTGTTGCTCTCCCATCAGTGCAGGTATGCTACAGGCTCTGTCCGTGTAATGCTATCTCTGACTTACTTCTAAAATTTGGCTTGACACTAACCCTGGTAGAGACTCTATATTTCATGAGGATAATGTTGCCATGTCTAGTACCAGCCATCACAAAGGACTGGTAGGGTGGCCACTTTGTTATGTTGTCTTTTGCGCTGTAGACTTGTATCTGGTCTGTCACCAGTGGACAAGTTGAAGTTTTTCCTTCTGGAGCTGAGACGATCGAGAGGGGATCTGATCGAGGTGTTTAGGATTATGAAAGGACTCGATAAGGTGGATATTGATAAGCTGCTTCCATTTGTTGGTGGGTCCAAAACTAGATGATTTAAATATAAGAGAGCCAGTCGTAGGTCTAATACATTTAGAAGACGTAAAAAGCTCCATATCAAATGCAAGAATTATTTATTATTAATTATATTATTTAATAGGAAGTTTAGGAGGAAATTCTTCACACGTAGGATGGTGAGAATGTAGAAGCTATGACCAAACCAAAATGCAGCAATATATTTAAAATAAAATATGACACAAATATATGGGAGAAGGATTAAAGGGGAATAAGTGAGGGGAACAGGAGGAGTGGAGACTTGTGTGGAGTATTAACACCGTCATGAATTTGCTAGGTTGTATGGTCTGTTTCCATGCCGTATCGCTCTATGTAACTCGTTGAATTCTTTCACTGAATATTTCGAGGAAGCTGTTCAAACATCCACCTCCTTCCCCGCCCCATATCTGGCCTGGATTCAAACCCAAGCCTCGAGGTAAAAGGACAATGTCTGACGCACTGCATCACCCAGATCACAAGCAATTACCCACATCAGTGATTCTGTCAGTGTTTGCCATCTATTCATCATGGGCTGACACACCATCCTCCCGCAGTCGCGCTGCTCTTTGAAGCTGTCTATCTTTCTGGTCTCTTCATCCGAGAGCACCTGCAACAAGCCCATCAATTTCTCAACGACCTTCCCTCCATTTCACACAGACACACACACACATAGACACATATCTCTCACTTGCAAGTGGTGGTGCCTGGGTCATGGGAGCTAATCTGACTCTGGGCCGCCTAGGACCACTGCAATTGGCCTCTGTCTCCATGGGGTTGGAGTGGTGGTAAGACTGAATCAGCTTGCCCATTCCCGATTTCTATCCCGTCTCTCCCTAGAGAACATACCACACAGTAAGAGGACAGTAGGAACATTTTTCATGCTGGTATTTGTTCCTCCAAGAAACTGTCCACTCTACTCCCAATTTCCTGCACTTCACCCAAAAACTCTTAATTCCCTGCTCTCCGTGTGCTTGAATAATTCCCTTAGCAGTAATAATAATCCTTGCATTTGAAATAGTGCCTTATCATGTCGTTGAGACGTCTGACTGCACTTTGCAGGATACATTGTAAAGTGTGTTGTGTGTATTCACAGAATGTGTATTCTGTGGGTGAAATGCGGCAGCCAATTGCGCATAGCAGCGTTTCACAAACAATGGTGGATTGAGTGATCAATTTTTTTTGAGGGATTGGCAATCGACTAACATCGAGTTCCAATTTATTGCTAAGTAAATAGGGGCGTGTGGAGTAAGAAAACCTGCTTAAGGTTTCACCCCACCTGGGAATCAAACCCGGTCCTCTGGCTTGCGAGGTGAGCACACTACCACTATGCTGCTGATCTCCACAGAACGTGCCAATTGAGTGTGCAAATATTCCCAATTCCCAATATTCTCCTCTGATGGCTTATCCTGACTATTCATTCCTCATTCTGAAACCTCAACAACAACACCATAATTTGCCATGAAACGAGTGAACGATTTTATTTGGGGGAGTTGGCCACGACACCAGGAGAGAAAAACTCCCTTCTTTTTTCAAATTGTTCCATGGGATCTTTGATGTCCACCTGAACAGGCAGACTGGACTTCAGTTTAATGTCTCATCCGAAGAACAGCACTTGTGACAATGGAATGCTCCCTGTGCAAGGCACTGGACTGTGAGCCTAGGCTGTGACCTCAAAGTCCAGCCTGGCAAACTTCTGACAAAGAGGCAAGAAATCTAATATGACATGATGTGAGTGGCGGAATCAATCTGCTTGATATCCCTTTCCTCCACGTTTCTCTGCGTTCACCTCTCAGGGAGCAATCATTTTGATTGCTGCCTACATTAGTATAAACATCCCGTGTACATTAATCCCACAAAAGAAACATGTTAATCCCATTAAGCACATATGTTAATCACAAATACATACTTTAATCACATTTAACGCACATTTAATTTATTCTTTGTTGCCCCCTGTATTCTGCTTGTGTGTTTCATTGTGCTTTTACTCAAGCCGCTGGGCACCATGGAGCTGTTTTTTAGGTTAAAATGAAAGTAGGCAATGAACATACGCTTCTTCCAATGACTTAGTCACACATTTAACATTCTGTCGAGATGTTAAGAGAAATAACAGCTGATTGTTGCATAGATCTGGCTGTGCTTGAGTGGAAAACTGAAGTGTATTTGCGATATTGAGTTAGGATTGGAGAGAGAGATGTCTAGCTGTGATAAGCCAAGTGTCTATGCACTGGTGGCTGCGGGTTCAGTGACTGAGTATGGTTCCAATCAATAGGATAATAATAATAATCTTTTTGGCACAGTGTCTTTCACAACGTCAGGATAATGTGTCAAAGTGCTTCAAAGGACTTGCAGGAGTGACTGCGTGTTTTGGAGTTTGGTGAGTGGCTGTCATCTGAGTCACAGCTCAAGTAGTTTGATGAACGAGCAGTAAATGGACTTGCAAAAGGAAAACACATCGTTATGATCACAACAACTCGCGCTTATAATTGTGACCTTCACGTGAGGATAGCATCTCGGAGCATTGCACAGTGGTGGGCTTGGACTCCGAGTACTACAACAACAACAACTTGCATTTATATAGCACCCTTCAAGTGGGGTAGAGTAAGGGAGGAAGGGGAGGTGACCGTAGGTATAGTCAAAACTGGGATCTTGAGATATATAAAGGAGGGGGGAATTGGTGGTGGTGAAGTGGAGGAATTGAGGCAGGGAGCTCCAGAGATTTGGGGCAGTCTGGCTGAGGCACGGCCGCCGATGGTGGTTCAGTGGCGTGCGACAGGAAACAAAGAAAATAATGTGATACTGAACAGAAGGTACTTACGACGTCCTACCTTCATAGTCAATGAATGACATTGAGATTCCAAACTAATCAAAGTTTGCCTTGTGTGATGGAACAGGCTAACTGCGTTGGAGCAGTCAAGCTTCTGACACCTTTGAAACCACCATTGCTCAATGGGTTTGCCAGAGAATCATTGAGTGAAGATCATAACCTGTACGTTCCAATAAAACCAAATGCTGGAGAGGCGTAATGAAGCTGAGGTTTGATCTCCTCATCCTGGCTCAACGTAGCCCTGAGAGGAAACCACAACCAGAGCCTCTGCCCACAGAAGAGACCATCAGTGGAGCTTCAACTCATCCCACAGTATTTGTGTTACACCGTTGTTATAAACGAGGCTAAATTGAAAAATTTCTTAACATTTTGCACAACCTGTATGACTGTGGTGTTGGGGCTAAAACATTATAATAATATCAATAATAATAATCCTTGCATTTGATATAGCGCTTTTCACGACTTCTCGATGTCTCAAAGCGCTTCACAGAATAGACTGTAAAGTGAATTGACTGCATATTTTGTGGGCGATATGTTGCGTCCAATTGTGCACAGCAGTGTCCCACAAAGAGTCATGAATTGAGTGACCACATTTTTTTTGTTTCTTTTGAAGGGTTTATTACCCCATGACCAAGCTGAGCTCTCTGGCAGCTGTAGAGAATGGGCAATGTGTGAGCTGAATCTCTGGATGATGTGTGTTTGCCAGCCACATTTACTTTACTTGAAGAATAACCCTCTCCCCTTTAACACAGTCTTCTGTCGGTTGCTTTCTGTAACCATAGCAATAAATACAGCTTCACAGGAGAATGGTGGGTGGCTAAGTCACACACACTTCAGTACAGTCTTGACTTCAAGTTATGCAATCACTGATTTATATCGCTTTTTGTTTGGTCAGCCGGGTGTCTGACACGCGTGGAAACTCATCACCATGCTTAAGAGTATCCAAACCAAACAGAGTTCCGTGCATCCCACCTACACATGGAAATTCCAGAGGGAAATCATTGGAATGGGATTCACGCTCTCTTCCTGGAGGGACACATCCTGCTTACCTAATCCTGGAAAGAATTAGGGAAGCAAGGCTTGTACAAGCCTAGACCACCTGTAGACAATTGGTCCAAACACTGTGCAGGCAGCCAAGCCTGCTCATCTCCGAACATGACCAGCGAACATCCCCCACTCAGGGTCGCTCTGGTCACTTGATAGCTCAGGGGAACTCTGCTTTTATTTCTCTCCCTAACACTGGGATGATGAGGCAAATTGTCGCCCTAGGTGCTGGGATCAGCTTACTCGGAACAGCTCGTGACTTGAACTCGTGACCTTCCGGCATAGTGCGGTTTAGGGCTAAACCCAAGTTCCTGCCTGTTTCCTACGAGGTCACCGTAGGAGGCTTCTGACAGATGTTTAATAGCTTGTTCAACAGGGTGACACTTTCCACTGCTTCTGACCTGATAAGAAATATCCAGAGGCTGCAAGTGTGAGGAGAGTGCCACACTGCCCGAGAGACGGCATAATCAGAGCCGTGGCCTCTGGCTGTAGGCAGCAGAGAGGAAGCTTGATTGAAACCTGTAAATTCAGATATTCCTCTGGAGCTGTGCTGAATGAAATGTTTCTGAAAATGGCTGGTCGTTCCTTTCCCAGTACAATGCATTGACGCGCAGTCTCTTTTCACCAGGAGAAGTACGTAATCATATACCAAGGAAAAGCTACACACGAGTGTCAGCCTGGCTCAGTTGGAGGCACTCTCACCTCTGAGTCAGGGCTGCATTATTGGAGGCGTCGTTCTGTGGATGAGACATTAAACCGAGGTCCTATCTGCCTGTTCAGGTGGACTTTAAAGATCCTGTGGCACTATTTGGAAAGAGAATGGAGTTTCTCTCTTCCTGTGTCCTGACCAAAAATCCCCCAAATAAAATTGGTCACTCACTTCATGGCTGTTTGTGGGATATTGCTATGTGCAAATTGGCTGCCGTGTTTCACCCACAAATAGTCACTACATTTCACAGTAAAGTCTGCGAAGCACTTTGAAATGACCGCCGAGCTGTATAAATTGTAAGGATTATTATTGTGGAGATCACTGCATATTCACTTGCTGCACAATCTCAACTTCAGGCAAAGGGAATCCAAATCTAGGAGCTCAAGTGAATCTGCTTCTCTGTATTCTCTAGTAATAAAATAATTCTTGCCTTTCATATACAGCGCCTTATCACGTCTTTTCAAAGTGTTTCGCTTAATACCTCTGAAAGCATTCGGTGCTCTCAGAAAATGAAACAAATGAGCTCTTGCTGTGGGAATGTGCCAGAAAGACAGAATGCCAACGTTTAGGGTTGTCTTTTCTGGAGTTTGCAAATGTAATGTTTAGAAATAATAATGATAATCCTAGCATTTGATATAGCGCCTTATCACGTCGTTGGGATGTCTCAAAGCTCTTCGCAGAATATACTGTAAAGTGAACTGACTGTGACTGGTATCGGCACCCGCCATGGTTCAATTTTCAGCTAATTTTGGAAACTGAAAGAGCTGCAGATTGGGAGAAGCTTGGAGGTGATTAACACGCACAGATGCTGAGCCACCATCTGGAGGAGGCTGCTTGAAAGGTGTTTGTTTGAAACGCTCGGTTGTAGTGCCTCAGTCGCAGGAATGAGCGAAATGGTCTCGCCTTGAAATGCAGCCAAGCCCCAACCACCTCCAAACCCCGATTCCCCTCCTCCAGGAACTGTCACCAGTCAACAACTTGGCAGCTCATCAACTTACTCTTTCTTAAATCGCCGGATTAAAAGAAAATAAGATTCAAAATCTCAGACTTGCCTTGCCATTGTGATAAACTGCTTAGGGGGACAAAGGCCAGATGTGAGACTTCCTTGCTTTTACCCATTTTCCAATGAGCCTTGTATAGGGTTAGCGCATCTCCAATAGGATTGTATCATTCGCAGCGATCCACAGAATAGATGTCAGGCTGCAGCACTCTGAGGCTACACATCAGGACTCTGAACTTGTGTCATCTAAGTTGATATTCCATAAGAGTACTCCGACAATACACTGTATTGTTGGAGGTGCTGCCATTTGGATGAGACGTGAAACCGAGGTTTGTCTGCCTGTTCAGGTGGATGTTGAAGATCCCGTGACAACAGCAACAACAAGATTACATTTGTATAGCGCCTTTCACGTCGGGAGGATGTCCCAAGGCGCTGGACAGAGTACAGCATTTCAGACCCGAGCTGGGGTCAGGGGGGGAGAAGGGAGGGGAGGGGAAGCGAGGTGACCAATGCCATCGTCGAAGAGGAGGGTTTTGAGGCGGGACTTGAAGGAGGCTAAGGAGGGGGCGAGACAGAGTGATTGGGGGATGGAATTCCAGAGGTTGGAGGCAGAGTGGCTGAAGGCTCACCCGCCAACGGTGGGACAGGTGGGTCGGGGAACATGGAGCAGGCCAGAGCCGGCTGAGCGGAGGGAGCGAGTGGGTTGGTTGGTAGAGGGTTAGCAGGTTACAGAGGTAGGGTGGGGCGAGGCCATGGAGGGCTTTGTAGGTGAGGACCAGGATCTTGAACTGGATCCTCTGAAGGATAGGGAGCCAATGCAGTCGGGCAAGAATAGGGGAGATGGGCTCATGGAATTTGGTGCGGGAGAGAACATCTGCAGCCTGTGGAGGGAGGAGTTGGGAAGGCTGACAAGCAGGGCGTTTGAATAGTCGAGCCTGGAGGTGATGAAGGCATGAACAAGAGTTTCAGTGGCCTGAGGGATAAGATAGTGGCAGAGTCGGGCGATGTTACGGAGGTGAGGGAAGGTAGATCGGGCCATGGCTTGGATGTGGGGAAGAAAAGACAGTTCAAGGTCGAACAAGACACCTAGATTCCTGACTGGCTTGGTGAGTTGTAGTGTGCAACCATGGAGGGAGGTTGATGCTGCCAGAGCCTGAGGTGCAGAGGGACTAGCGCGAGCCAATCAGGAGGGCCTCAGCGTTGTTCACATTCAACTGTAGGAAATTTTCCCTCATCCAGGACTTGATTTACGACAGGTAGTTTGTCAGGACACCAGTGGTCCTGGAGTTGAGGGTGGAGGCAGAAAGATAAAGTTGGGTGGCATTCGCATACATACGTGACACTAATTGAGAAGAGAAGGGAGTTTCTCCTGATGTCCTGATCGACAATACCCCATTGTAACCGGGCACCAGGACTGACTGATCAGGTCTGTTTCTTTCTCCCATGGCCGCAACCTCCATCCCACTTAGAAACTTGATTACAGCTGGTTCTGGGACATTACTGTGTGCAAAGGGACTGTCCCATTGGCCAACGGAATACACAATCACTACACTTTACACAAAAAGCCTATGAAGCAATTTGGGACATCCTCCCGACGTGAAAGATGCTGGATCAAATGCAAGGATTATTTTACAGTCTCTTCGTCCTCAGTGCCACTCAGATCAAGCACAGAGCGGAGTGGGTGTTGATCTTATCCACGCCACCTGTTGCCTTGTGCCTCCATGTTGCCAGCCTCTTTTTTTATTACAGTAACGGGTCAACTTTACAAATGCATGAGGAAGCGTTAAATACCAATTTTGATAACTTCAGACTATTTTAATGACTTTTGCTTTGGAGCCCATATGAAAAACCAATTACGTTGATTAACATTTCGAAGTTAAGAGGTGTCGAAACAAGGACATTCAGAGACTTATTATTTGATGAGCTATTTTTAAAAAAAACCACAGCAATATGGTCAGAATTCCCTCGCTGCATTGTATCTTCTCAGGAAAGGAACTCATTGAGTCATATCTAGCACTGATATCAGGCGGTATCACTGGGCATTTTGTAAAGGATTGCCATTGCCAATATCCAAGCTCATAATAATAGTAGTCCTTGCATTTGATATACCTTACAGCGGCTTATCGCTTCAATTGAGACGTCTTAAAGAGCTTCACAGAATATATTGCAAAGTGAATTATCTGTATATTTTGTGGGTGAAATGCGAGAGCCAGTTGTGCACAGCAGTATCCTACAAACAGTCCTGAATTATTTTTTGGAGGGATTATTACTTCTGGAAAGCGATCTGCCAATCGACTACAACTGGGTTCCTACTTACTGCAAGGTAAACAGATGCGCGTGGAGTAAAGAAACCAAGGTATCAACCACCCGGGAATCGAACCCGAGCCCTCTTGCTTGCGAGGCGAGTGCTCTAACCACTACGCCTCAGGACTTCTCTTCAAGATCTACATGGTCCGAAAGGGTTCAGTAGAAGGGTGGATAGTTTTGCTGTGTGACTGAGCGCAGAGATTGGTGTCGCTACTCCCTGATCGCTTAGTCTGCATGAGAATGTGCTTGAATAGAATTGGTCCATCAATAATGCCCAAATCTACTTCAGGTTAGATTTTATTTGTCAACCAGGTGTCTGACACATGCGAAAACCCATCACCAAACCAAACTGAGAATTCCATGCATACCATCTATACATGGAAAGCCCAGAGAAAGACTGTTGGAATGAAATCCTGGAGGGACACATCCTGCTTACCTAATTCCGGAAAATATTAGGTATAGGTTGGCAAGAGCCAAGGCTTGGGGACCCCAGAGAGTGCATCGGGGGAACTGCTGGAGTCTAACCAGCTAAAACAGGAATGTCTGCACAATTTGCTGGTCACTCTAATCGTAGAATATAAAATGGAAGTATTGTAGAGCTTGAGGTTCCTTTGTTGGCATTGTATAGATGCATAGCCAGAGCTGCGGACATGGAAAGGGTTAACCTGCCTCTTGCAGCATCATTAGGAGGCTTCATTGGCCTTCAGTGTGTTGCTGGGAATGGCAGAGAGCGAGATGTGATTGTTAGCAGTGACCTGCAGTGAACCACACAAACTGCTAATGGTGGTGGCTCTGTCACGGAAAGCTGCTCGAATCGTATCATTTACAGCAAGCGGCACACGTCGCTGGCCCCTTACGGACCTTAATTACAACCTGGTCCCCTCTCTGACCATCGTGAGGTCATTAGGAATGGGATCTCTTGTAGGTGCCGAGCAGTGTCATGGGGAAACTAGAACTACAATAAAGCCCAAAATGAACGCAGCGTCGCAATAATGACCATTAGTTGTGATCAGTGTAATATCTTTCTTGTATCTGCTCCTTCTCCGTAAATGTAACACACGTCAATGCTTTTCGCAGCAGTCGGCCCCGAGCCTTGATGAATCCTCTTCCGTCTGAGGCTTCAGGCAGAAGAGGATGAGGGATTGGGACCCAGTGGAGCCGGCTGAGGATGGGAATAATAAGCTCTCGGACCTTACTTCCCCCATCCTCGCCCAGCTCTACTGGCTCCCAATCCCTCAGAGAATAGAGTTCAAAATCCTCGACCTCACTGTCAAAGCTCTCCACGGCCATGCTCCTCCGTACCTCTGTGACCTGCTAACCCCACACCGACCTGTCCACTTCTTCCACTCAGCCTGTTCTGGCCTGCTCCACATCCCCCGCCCTGCCTCCCCCCACCATCAGCAGTCGGGCCTTTAGCTTTTCTGCACCCACCTTTGGAAACTTCATCCCACAGAACCTCCACCTCATCCCCTTTTTTTTGATTCCTTCAATCCGTGTCTTAAGACCCTCCTCTTCGACTGTGTCTTTGATTACCTTTCTACCCCCAACCTCCCCATCCTCCACCCCTCCAGATCCCAACCCCCAGCTTGGATCCCAACCTCCTTGCCCCTCTACCCCTCCCACCCCATTAAAAACGGTTGGCCTCACTCCTGTCCTAAAAAACCCTCCCTGGAATGATCTCTGCTCCCAAACTACCGCCCCATCTCCAACCTCCCTTTCCTCTGCAAAGTCCTGGAACGAGTTGTTGCTTCCCAGCTTCACTCCTTCTTCTCCTGCAACTCCCTTCACGAACCCCTCCAATCGTGTTTCCATGCCACCCACAGCACAGAAACAGCCCTGGTCAAAGTGACAAATGACATTCTGTCCATCTACGTCCAGAGCTCCCTTTGCTTCCTGGTCCTCCTCGACCTCTCTGCTGCCTTCAACACCGTCGACCACTCTATCCTCATCCATCGCTCTCCTCTCACCTCAATCTTCACGGCTCTGTCCTTGACTGGTTCAGATCGTACCTGTCACACTGACTCCACTTCATCTTCACAAACAGTTTCTCCTCTAGCTCCCGAACCGTTTTGTGCGGCATTCCTCAGGGCTCTGTCCTTGGTCGCCTCCTCTTCAATATCTATATGCTCCCTCTCTCAGACATCAAGTCCTGAATGAGAGTTAACTTTCTTCAGTTGAACGTCAACAAGACCGAGGTTCTCCTGATAGGCTCCCGTCAGCGCCTCCTCACCTCAGGTGCTGACAGCAGCACCATCCATGGTTGCACACTCCACCTTACTAAGCCAGTCCGGAACCTTTGCATCTTGTTTGACCCTCAACTATCCTTTCTACCCCCACATCTGTGCAGTGACCCACTTTACCTTCCCTCACCTCCGCAACATTGTACGGCTTCGCCACTGTCTCACACCACAGGCCACTGAAACCCTCATACGTGCATTCATTACATCGAGGCTTGACTATGGACACTCCTTGCTTGTCGACCTCCCAAACTCCTCCCTCCATAGGCTGCAGACCATCCAGAACTCTGCAGCCAATGACCTCACCCGCACCAGGCTCCGTGACCCTATCACCCCCATCCTCGTCCGACTCCACTGGCTTCCCATCACACAGAGGATACAGTTCAAGATCCTGGTCCTCACTTTCAAAGCTCTCCATGGTCTTGCTCCCCACTACCTCTGCGACCTCCTAACCCCCTCGCTCCTTCCGTTCAGCGGGCTCCGGCCTGCTTCACGTCCCCCACCTCGCTCGCCCCACATTGGTGGGTGTGCCTTCTGCCACTCTGCCCCCACCCAATGGAACTCCATCCTGCAGTCCCACTGCCTCACCCCCTCCTTTGCCTCCTTCAAGACCCATCTCAAGACTCTCCTCTTTGACTGTGCTTTCGATCACCCTGCTTCCCCCCCTGCCTTTCAACTTCCCCGATCCTGAACCCCAGCTCGGGTCCAAAACTCTGACTGTCCAGTGCCTTGGGATGTCCTCCCAACATGAAAAGCGCTATACATAAATATAATTTTGTTGCTGTTGGGCGCAAATCCATGACTGCCCAGTGCCTTGGGATGTCCTGCAAATATGAAACGTGCTATACAATGTAATTTGTTGTTGTTGAGGCTCCAAAACATTCCTCGGAATATTAGTGTGTGTACGTGTCCCAGTGAAAATGATAAATAAGCAGTGGCATTGGCAAACCCCTGAGGAGATGTCCTTGGTCTGAAGGATCCTGCTCTCTTGAACAAGATAGATTGCACCAGCATCAACGCTTGGCTGGCAAGCGAGACAAGGAAATTAATATTGAAAATAATAATTTTGGGGGTTGGGAGCAGGAGCAATGCAACATACACCCAGTGGCTTATCAGTTATCAGTGCTATTGCACCATGCGCACGTGATTGGGGTGTCAATCAGAGATTTGGCCTGCGACGTTACTGTTATGTTGAGTCTTTATTTGAGAAGTTGGTGGGGAGCTAAGCCAGGATGTCATCAAGCCTTATAAGATAATAATACTAATAATAATTATTATTATTAATCCTTGCATTTTAGATAGGACCTCTCACGTTGGGATTATGCCTTAAAGCGCTTCACAGGATTTATTGTAAAGTGTAGTGACTGTGTGTTTTGTAGGTGAAATTGAGATAATTTAGGAAAGGTAAGTTTGCTAATGCTAAGTGTGAGATTTATAGGCTGGGAATTATAGAAGTAAGGGAAGTCTGATTACAATCAACCTTGACACAACTCAATGAGAGGGCGGAGAGGAGGAAGAGTGTGTGGCTTGATATATTGGAATCTCAGGAGAGCTATTTATGGGATCGACGTCCATGATATCATCACTGAGAAAGACCAGAAGTGTTTTGTTAGAAATAAGAGGGAAGAGCTTACAGGTGAGAATGAGATCACCTTTACACTTCTTGTAAGTCATCCCAGGGTGTGAGAGAAATCCAGGAGAGGCTTCCCCAGTGGAGTCCTGTAGCTCAGTGGTTAGAGCACTCGCTTTGCAAGTGAGAGACCTGAGTTCAATTCCAGGCAGAGGGCGAAACCTTGGGCAAGTTTCCTTACTCCACACAATAATAATCCCTCCAAAACAAAACAATAATAAATTGGTCATTGTCAGTCCACGACTGTTTGTGGGACATTGCTGTGCGCAATTGGCTGCTGCGTTTGTCCACAAATATACAGTCAATTCACTTTACAGTATATTCTGTGAAGCGCTTTGGGACGTCTAGAAGACGTGAAAAGGGCTATATCAAATGCAAGGATTATTATTATTATTATGGGAACTCGGCTGAACAGAATTACGGAACAACAAGTTCTGGCCAAAGAGTTGGCTCTTACTTTAATTCTCTTCCTCTGTTGATGTCCAATCTGCTGGGAATAATAAAAATAATAATCCTTACATTTGATCTAGCACCTCATCATGTCGTTGTGACATCTCAAAACGCTTCACAGGATATTGTGCAACGTGGATTGATTCTGTATTTTCTGGGAGAAGCGTGGTAGTCAGTTGCATACAGCAGTGTCCCACAAACAGCCATGGAGTGAGTGACCAATTTCCTCCTGTGCTCTCTATATGAGAACTATATATATCTTGGTCACTGTCAGTCTTTCCGCCCAGCACATGAAAAACATTTTGAGTGCTCTTTTCCCTCTCTCATTTGAGGTTTAGCAAATGACCCAAGCTGGCATCGTGGAGACAAGGCCGTGTGGAATCAGACTGGTTTCCACAGAGCAGAAAGACAAACCCATGACCCTGAAGCAAACATTTATTTCCAGCTGGTTTTCATTGTTGAAACTATTTGTGTTTGGCTGCTGAGAACCGAGGTATATATGTGTTGCAGCGGGTTTAATCTTGAGAATGAGGAGTGAGAGAGAGATGAGTCTTGTATTCCAATCTGCCTGAGTCTCCCCTGCCCAATATTAAACATGCTGAGATGTTCATTGTATGCATTAGCCATCTGAACAACTGCCAGCTGCACATCAGAAACATGTGCTGAACTGTTTTTCTCTGCGAATGCAAGCTGGTAGCCCGTTGCGAAGCCTAGTCTCTCAGGCAAACAAATCACTCCGTCAGATTTTGGTGAATTGTTTGCTGATTAAACTCGATGCTTGGGATTAGAATGTACTATTTTTCTTGATCCAGTTTTGAGGCCCTCTCTATCTGGCATACTGCAGCTTTGATGCTGTGGATGCAATTTGCACGACTCCACTTGCTGACTACATAGTGCAGTGTTGGCCTTCCACCACTAGGTGGCACCATCTCTAGTAGTACACCTTGGATCAGACCACCTGTACAAGGGGATGCTAGTGACATCTACAGGAAGAAATAGTAACTACATCGGAGGAGATTAAATCATGAAAAAGGGAGAAAGATTTAAGAGGGATTTCAGAGAGAAGGGAGCAAGAATTTAACTGGATACTCTCATTGTTTTTTTTTAAAAGAAATTAACACAAATTTCAATTGAGCATGAAGAAAAATTGTAACAGCCACAGAAGGAACGTGTTCAGCAAAATGTGCCATTCCTGATTGATGACTCAATTAGACAGTTTGAATGTCTAAAGGAAGTTGAAAGCTTGTGAGGTAGCAGTTTCCCTATGTTGTACAATGCACCAGAAATCAGCACAAAAGGACTGAGAATGATATAAATGTGGTCTGGAAAGCATATCAGAGACGGTGAGGTACATCCTTCAGGGTATCCTGTCTGCCTCCACAGGTGGATATTAAAGATCCCATGGCGTTATTCAAATAGAGCGGAGAATTTCTCCCCCTGTCCTGGCCAACAATCCTCCAGCTAAAATCAGTCATTCACTTGATGGCTGCTTGTGGGTTGTTTGCTTTATGCCAATTGGCTGCCTTGTCCACCACAACTCTACATTCTCCCCACTTTGACGAAGCTTTGAGACCCGAGTGTTGACATAGGTGCAATATCAAATGGAAGGATGATTGTATTATTAAGTTATTGTTGACAATGGCTGGCAATGTGACTAACACAGGAGGCCACGATGCCCGTTCAGGTTCTCAGTATTGGCCGGAACCATCTTTGCCTCAGAGACGCCTGTTTCGAGACTGCCAGGTGACTCCCAATCCCTTGGTATTGTGAGAAAGATGCACACAGGAGTTCTGGGCACTCACACTGTGCTGTAATATAACTTATTTTTGTGGAGTAAAAAGAGAGAAGCTAATAAGGAATACTGTGTATCAACCCAACAAGGAATACTGTGTATCATGCAACACTTTTGGAAAACAGAGTTACTGACCACCCAATTCATAGCCATCTTTCATCTCTACACTCCCTTCTCTCTTGGATAGCCACAGGAATAGTGAAAGGAGAATTTAGGATGAATTTTTTCACCCAGAAGGTAGTTGGGATGTGGAATGCCCTGCTGAGCAGGGTGATGGAGACGGAGTCCATTGTAGCTTTCAAAAAGGAAGTAGAAAGGCAATGATAGAGAGGAGCTTAAAGGGGATGGGGAAATAAGGTGAGCAGGTGGGATTGAAACCCTGAATGGCCTCCTCCTATGCTGTAGATTTCTATGGTTCTAAGTTGTAACTCTAGGTGTTTCAAGAATTTTCCTATATCTCTCAATTTAAAGGGGAGGTAAGTGGAATCTCTCTGGGGCTCAGCTGTATCCACCGGCTACTGATTTCACCCTCAAAATACACAGGCAATCTACTTTACAATATATCCTGTGAAGCATTTTGAGATGTCTGGTGCTACCAACACAGGCTGACCAATATGCAGTTGAATAGCACTTGACAGAGTCTGAGTGGGAGCAGGGTGGGAGATTGTGGGGGTGGTTAGGTGAAATGGCCCGGGAGGGAATGGGAAGGTGGGGGTCAGGGGTAAGTGATTAGGTGGGAGGTGGTCGATGGAGCAGTCAGAAAGCGGGTTTTGACAAAACCAACATATCACTGGGAATGGGACCTGATCATAATAACAACAACAAAATTATATTTATATAGCGCCTTTCATGTTGGGAGGACGTCCCAAGGCGCTGAAAGCAATATAGAGACTGCAAGCCAATTCAATGTAATATAGCAATAATAAAAATTGCAGTTGTGTTCATTGCTCTGAGCAATGATATACATTATGTATACATCACAGATTATTTTGTTCCCCCTTCACCAGAAATCCAGGGACTTGCTTGAAGTCTTAAAAGGATTCTATTGCATTTGTCATTTTGATTTGGAATGGGAGAGTGGGGGGGATGTTGAAATCCTGTGTGTCACATTAGTCTTGAAGAGGATGTGAGATTTCTCATTACTCTCGGGCGCTATCACTGCAACTCAGTGTATGTGGGAGGTGGGAGCTCCAGAGTCAACGTGACTGCAGCTAAGAGCAACTGTCTCCTCAGTGCTCCTGTGTGGCTTTAGAAAAGGTCAATAATCATATTGGATTTCCAGCTAGGGTCCGGAGCTCTTGCTGAAGCTTGTGTTCACAGCCACGCACAGCATCAACCCTCATAAATCGCAGGAGTCCATTTGCGCAGTGGTTAGCTGTTCGTCTCGCAAGCGAGAAGACCACGGTTTGATTCCCAGGCGGGACGAGACCTTAGGAAAGTTTACTTACTCCACATGCCTCGGGTTAGCGAGCAGTGAGTAGGACCCTAGTTGTTAGTCGATTGGCAGCTCGCTTTCCAGAGGTAAGAATTCCTCAAAAAACAATGAGGTCACTCAATCTATGACTGTTTGTGGGACACTGCTGCGTGCAATTGGCTGCTGTGTTTCACCCACAAAATACACATCCATCTTATTAGACACATCCCCCAATTTTTTTTTGATGGATTATTACCCCCAGAATTGATTAACAACCAGTTTTCTACGGACTGCTAGGTAAACAAAGGCATATGGAGTGAGGAAACTTGCCTACGGTTTCGCCCAAAATTATGACACGAGTGGGATTTACTGAAAATTGCAATATGCTGCTGCTTTCAACAGTGTTGAGGAGGAATTCTTGCATTGCATTTCTGGCCCTGGGCCAGAAAAGTTCAGTCGAAGGACAAAAAGCCAATTAATATTCAATTAATAGCCTGTTTGGATAGTCTATTGTCCAACCCCGATGTCTGACTCTCTGTTAACGATTGCCAAATTGCTACGGAGACAAACAAAGCACGTTAATTTTATAACCTCCTCCTGATCAAATCTTTGTGTTTCTTTGAGCTGAGGAGAAGGGAAAAAAACAATCCTGGCAGTGCTGCAAACGACACAAAATTAGGTAATTGTTGATTAGACCCATGCACTATATTGCCATAAACCTATACAATGATATGTTTGCCAGCTATCACGGTCTTAAAGCAACAGGAATCCCATAATGCAAAGTTAATCTGCTTACTCCCATATATTAACCTGCTTACTCCAGTATAATAACCATCTTATTCCCATATAATATGTATATGCTGTGGGCATTTCACCCACAAAATATACGGTCAATTCACTTTACAGTGTGACATCTTAGCGATGTGATAAGCCGCTATATCAAATGCAATGATTATTATTTATTATTTATTATAATAACTATCTTATTCCAATACATTAACTGGCTTACTTACGTATGACCATCTTACTCCCGAATTTAATTTATATTCAATTCTGTGATTCACCCACAAAAATACAGACAAACCACTTTACAGTGTATCCAGCAAAGCACTTTGAGATGTCGATGTGATAAGGCACTATATCAAATGCAAGGATGGTATTATTCTTAGTAGTATTTATTATTAGTAGTATTAGCTACCTTACTCATATAATATCCAGTTTATTCCCATACATTATAATAATAATAATAATCCTTGCATTTGATATAGCGCTTTTCACTTCGGGAGGACGTCCCAAAGCGCTTCACAGAACACACTGTAAAGTGAATTGACTGTATATTTGTGGGCGAACGCGGCAGCCAATTGCGCACAGCAATGTCCCACAAACAGACGTAGATTGAAAATGACCAATTTATTATTGTTTTTGGTTTTGGAGGGATTATTATTAGGTGTGTGGAGTAAGGAAACTTGCCCAAGGTTTCGCCTTGTGCCTGGAATTGAACTCAGGTCTCTCGCTTGCAAAGCGAGTGCTCTAACCACTGAGCTACAGGACTCCAGGTGTAACTAATTTACACCTGTATATTAATCTTCTTACTCCCATAAAATAACCATCTCATTCTCATTGATTAACTAGCTTGCTCCTACACAATAACTGGTTTATTCTCACACTGTGACTAATGCAGTATGTTTGGTATCTTGCACTGTCTCTTATTGCTACTCCATTTGTCTATAATACATTATCCACTTCATTATGGCATAGTGTAGTGGTTAGAACACTCGCCTTACAAGTGATTTGTGTTCAATTCCCAGGCGGGGAGAAACCTTAGGCAAGTTTCCTTATTCCACACGCCTCTATTTACCTAGCAGTGAGTAGGAACCCGGTTGTTAGTCAATTGGTGGATCACTTTCCAGGGTAATAAACCCTCAAAGAAAAATAGTCACTCAATCACGACTGTTTATGGACACTGCTGTGCACAATTGGCTGCTACATTTTGCCCACAAAATGCAAAGTCAATTCACTTTGCAATATACTATATTCTGTGAAGCGCTTTGAGTTGTCTCAACAATGTGAAAAGGCGCTATATCAAAAACAAGGATGATTCTTATTATTGTTAAATAGTTTTCAACCCTCGGTTTCCGGACAGCCGTCTGAGAACAGTTGTCAAGAGAGCTAGAAAAATCGTAAAATAAATATTCCACCTTGGTTGCGTCCAGTACTTGGAGTTCCTGAGTTCCTGTTCTGGAACACTCTTCCTCTAGCCCTCCACCTTGTCCCTTCTTGCCCCATCTTCAAGCCGCCCCTGAGAAAAACCTTCCTCTACGAACATGCCTACTGTAACCGCCCCGCTTCCCCCGCCTTGGCATTGCGCTCTGCCATGTCAATCACTGGGACACTACCCTGCAAGAGGGGTGCTATATAAATGCAAATTGTTGTTGTTGAATCTCACTTTATAAAATCCGATTTGCTCAAAGTATGAATTTAGAAGCAATCATGTACTATTAAAGCAACATCATCTTGCATTTATACAGCACCCTTCATGCAGGGTAGTGTCCCAGAGCGCTTTAAACTATCCTAAGTTATCACGAGGCTTGAAATGTCAGCTTAAGTTAACACTGTACAGGCCGTACCAAGCATTGCTTACGATAATTTAAGTGCATCTGCAGGATCCTGCAGACAGATAAACAAGGTACTGCAGTGGGTGTGATACACAGCGGGGTAATCCTTGACTGAGAGAAGACAACACGATGAGCCATCGGAAGCATGTGTCAGTGTGAGATGAGCTGAGGTCGTAAAACCTGATTCCACTTTGACTGCGAACAGCTAATTCAAATGCTTGAACAAGCTGGACGATTGCAATCTGGCTATATTCAACGCGATCCGCCTTTTCATAAATTGGCTTGCTGATCAGTGGTTCAGTCAACATGAAGTGTTCCATTAGAGCAGCATTTAATATCATGGGGAGGATGCAGAGGGACTGTGGCTACAGAAGGGATTAGAGCCAGCATTTCAGAGGTCAGTAAGTGTATAGAGGTGTGCTGATGTGTAATACACACACACATTCACGCACAACACACACATGTGCCATAAAAGAGGTCCAGACAAAGACCTTTCAGCCCAGTTGATCTCTCTCCCTCCTGGAGCAATAATGATAATAAATAATAATCCTGACATTTGGTATTGTGCCTTTTGTGTCAGGGGGACATCTCAAAGTGTTTCCATAGGATTTACTGTAAAGTGTAGTGACTGTAAGTGAACGCAGTGGCCCATTTGTGATGATTCTACGGTGTTCTTGTGAAGATCTTGTTAACGTCCACCAGATGAACAGGCAGACAAAATAGTGGTGGAACCCTGAGCACAAATGAACTCATAGCTGTCGATAAACAAGTTTTAGTGGTTGAGTGAAGTAAGGCTGCCTTTTCCTGTCCTTTGTACCAATTCTCGGGAGGTCCCAGTGTGCTCGTTGCTGGGGGCAATCAGTGGAAGACCTTGCCAACTGTGCAAAGGACCCTTCCCACTGGTTGCTACCGACCTAGGGTTGACAGAGACCATAGGAAAGGCCACAACCCACCGCACCTTGCCTGACCACCACAAGAGAGCAGCATAGAAATGGGAAAACATCAGCAATGGCTGGAGTGATACAATTTTAAGCAAATGCTAATTTGTACCAAACATAATAACAGCTTATCATTTAATTTTGGTGGGTGGCAGGGGGAGGGGTTGGAAGGAGGAGGAGGAAATCCAGCTAATATATTGGCTCTGGACCCCAGGAATGAGAAGAGCATTGGTTGTCCACACTGTGTAGGTTGGGTAAGTGAGCCAATGTTCTGGGTTGATGAGAAGGAGGTAGAGTTTTCCTGTCCAGATTGAAACCCATTGTGTTTTGTGTTCAGTCGTGTGGCTATGCAATATGGAAAGACTTACGTGTCTATGCACATGTGTGGGGGTGGGGTGGGAGGAGAGGAATGAGTGACATTTTCACAGCAGATTAGACGGTTCTGTAAGAATAAGTTCTTCAAGAATCCTCTCCAGGTACTGAAGTGAAACCACTAATGATATTAACGTCTGTTCTGGGTGACCTGCCTCAAATGTTTCCATTTGGTAAACTGATGGAATTGCGCAACAATTATGCCAAGGCATATGTGCAGGGACTGCAGCTTTATTGAATCTTTCTAATATGAACAGACAAACAGCTTGGTTTCAGATTGCTTTATGCAAATCCTCCTTTATTGCTTCCATTTGCAGAGGAATTGACTTACTTTTCTCTCCCCCCTCCCCCACCATTCATTCTCCCCAATTTACTCCTATTCCCATGCCCACTGACTCACTTGATTGCCTAACTTTTTCCTGCTGCAGTTCCTGGAAAGTTGGTGCTTCCCAAATCCCATTCCCATCGTCCCGATGCGCTCTTGCTCATTTCTGACACACTCAGAGGAAAGCCCCAGAAGGTCTTGGGAGAAATCACTTTCTCTCCAGTCATTAGGAAGAGAGACTGGTCGCAGTGTCTGCACCAACCAGCCAGCAGCAGAGCCTATTTAAAGCACTGTATCAATCCCCTTTTAATTCACTGTGAAAAATCAACTGCTCTTCCGGCTGAGTGGTGTTTAGATTGTCAGTCAGGACAACATGTGTCTATTCATTGTAATGTAGCTTGTTTACTGTTAAGGATCAAACCTACTCGTCAGGTGCTTACTCTGGCAGATAAAGCTTCAGAAAGACAACCGCACAACAAACAACAAAATTAAGTTTATAGAGCACCTTTCACGTCGGGAGTACGTCCCAAGGCGCTGGAGAGCAAGTCCAGAGAGCTGTTCCACATGCCAGCTTGACAACTCATCGGGTGAATGGTTCTGTCTCTCTTTTACGGTAGTCAAGCGCAGCACTAGAGGATGTCAATGAAGAATTAACATGGCCCCTCAAGTGAGATTAGAGATATCTCATCTCTCTTCTGTCAAAGATACACACACAACAAAAGTTAATCATTTATGGATTTTAAAAAGAGTTCAAAATATCCAACGAGGAATTAAACAATAATAATCCTGGCATTTGATATAGCGCCTTCTCACATTGTTGAGTCATCTCAGAGCATTTCACAGAATATATTGACCGTGTATTTTGTGGGCGGAATGACCAAATTCTGAAGCTAAGCATGGACTGAGATGGTCAAATGCTCTGTGGTTCCAATAAATCGCACCAAGTCCTTTTACTTTGCTGCTTTGATTGGATACGTGGTGATGGTAGTGGAGTTCGGGTCATTGCATTATTAGCTTTCACGTCTTCAAATCAGAAATCTACCTTACAGGCCTTTAGTGCAGGGCATTGACTGGATTGACAAGAATAGTAATGAAGCCATGTGCTCTATGTTATAATGTTACTCAGTAAATGCCTTCAAACTGAGTCCAAACTCAACTTGACCTTCAGATTCCCCTTGTTTCGCAAAGGGATCGTGCCTCTGCTCAGCACACCCATTGAGGGGGGCTTCATCTGTGGTATCTTCTGACTTGCTTTCTGGCACGTCCATTGAACTACTGCGTCAGAGGGAATAGTAACAGTCCTTCCATTTGATCCTGTGTCTTTTATGGCAGGAGGCCGTCTCAAAGCGTTTCACAGGATTTACAGTAGTCCAGTAATTGTATTTGTAGGAGAACCTGCAGCCAATTTGTGCAATGTCGCACAAACAGCCTTGAAGTAAAGGATCAATTTTATTAGAGGGATGGTTGGCCAGGACACAGGGAAAAACTCCCTTCTCTTTTTGAACAGTGCCACAGGATGTCCACCTGAACAAGCAGACAGAACCTTAGTTCAATGGCTGATCTGGAGAACAGTATCCTTAGCAATGCAGGTTTGTGCTTTGAGACATCCTCCCGACATGAAAGATGCTATATCAAATGCGAGTATTATTATTTTATTATACGCTTGGTGTTTGTGGTCTTCTTTGAGCAGATAATGGGAGACCAGCTGATGGTTGTCTGTCTCCTCTGAACACCAGCACCTGTGACAATGCAGAATACCCCCAACACTGCAGTGGAGTGTCAGCCTGGACTATATGCTTAAAGAAATGCTACTTGGAGCTGTCACATTGATTGTTTCTGTCGACTTCAAGGTCCTCACACTCGTGTTCAAATCCCTTCACTCTCTGACACCTCCCTACCTCTCCAACCTCCTCACTCCCCAATCCACCACCCAGCACCTCTGCTCGACTGGCACCAGCCTCCTACTCGTCCCTCGCACTTCCGCCCCACCATTGGAGGACACAGCTTTCAGCCACCAAGCCTCGAAACTCTGGAACACTCTCCCTCAGTCCCTCCTCCTTTCCCCCTCTCTTCCCTTTTTCAAATCGTGCCTGAAGAACCTTCCTCTTCGACCGTGCTTATGGCTACCTGTCCTCCCCCGGCTTGGAGTCAGGCTCCGCCACTGTTAAGTGCTCTGAGATGCTACTGCGTGGAGGGCGCTAAATAAGTGCAAGTTGTTGTTGCTGATTGCACTTGGCGTTGGATGAAGCTACCCATTTTGACTCTTGTATAAGTCACTGGTTCAACCTGTGACTGTGTCCACTGCCTGTCACTGTGTCAAGCTTTCTGTTGGAATCTGTTAGGGTGTAAACCTGATAATAATAATAATAGTAATAATCCTTGCACTGAGAACATCCTGCAGTAAAAACAACCGCATCCCAGCTCTTCTCATCCTTCCTTTGTGATTCTCAGACATCAAAGCCATGGCATTAAGTTTAATAAGCCCTGTCAAGCTCTTCCGAATCCTTGTAAGCAGCAGAAAACAATTGTCAAAGGGAATATGCATGGTGAGTCCAGAGCTTTGTTTAAGGCAATTTGAGAAGGTTTGATTTTCAGGTACTCTGATTAATGCCTGCAGGAGCACATTATATCTGTGCACCGTTCTGAGCAAGATACTAGAATATACTGTGAAGTGAATTGACTATTTTGTGGGCGAAACAGGACAGCCAATTGCACACAGCAGTGTACCACAAACAGTTGTGGATTGAGTGACCAAATTACTATTCTTTTTTTGAAGGAATTATTACCCCCAGAAAGCGATCTGCCAATCGACTCACAAGTGGAATGACCGTGGAATTTGTGGGCAAACACGGCAGCCCATATGCACACAGCAGTGCCCCACGAAGAGCCATGAATTGAATGATGCATTTTACCTTATCAGTTGTTATCCACGACACAAGCTCCCTTCTCTTGGGATCTTTAACGTCCACCTGAACAGGCAGATAGCATCCTGGTTTTAACGTCTCACCTGAAGGTCGGCACCTCTGATAATGCAGCTCTACCCCAGCACTGCACAGTAGAAATTCACAGCCAAGAAGGCGTGGTGCTTGGCCTGGGTTTGCTCTCTGAAAGAACCATCTGTTTAGAGCAACGCAAGACAAACTGATACAAGGAGCTGTGACTGATGGTAGCATGACTTTGAGTTGTTCCATCATGATTTTATGATTCCCTCCCTGTCCAATATGTTTAGTTAACCTGTCAACACAAGTGTTGGCTTGTAGTTGTTAACAGAGCAGTAGAGTTCAGAAGTAACATTGGGCAACTTTATGGAGAGGCAGCACAGCATAGCAGCAATGCATTTAGCGTTGCTCAGACACTGGCTGCATTTCTGCTCCCAGTTTAACATTGATGTGGAAGCTCTTACCAATGGTCATATCCTGTCAGCATTCGCAATTCAATGTAATTCTCCAACCCCAGATCACTTAGCACATCAGACACATTTGGAATCCAGCCCAACAAGCACACACAAAAAAGCACCATCCCACTATTTACTTTCAATATTACGAATATTATATTATACTCTGTCGCTCGGTTGATGCATATACCTGCGAGGTTTATACCTCATTGAACTGAATCATTTTTCAGAAGCGACAATACTCCTCCATTCACTCCCATGGGAACCTGTTTTGTTAAGTGCACAGTGAAGAGGATTGTTTGTTGTTAAATGTATAGGTTTGACGGCCACACCTCTACGATTCTAACAATCTAGAGATTGCAAGTGAGAACCTGCTCATTCATTATGTGTGCATCAGAACCAAGCCAGTGTGGATGTTGCCTCCTGAACCAGAGAATCTCAGTGTCTGTGGAACTCGGATGGTTCTCACAAGGAACTGGATTTAGACTACCTTGCACTTAATTTTCACAAAGGACTCTGGCTTTATGCCCAGAGGAATAGTAGTCTGAAAGTAGTGATGTAATGTTACATTTATATAAAACCTTAGACCATATTTCGAGTACTCTGTACAGTTCCAGTCAGTATATTACAGGAAAGATATTGTAGGATTATAGGATACAGCATAGATTCCTAGGGATGAGTGGATAAGCTATCAAGAAAGATTGGACAGGTCATAGTTTTTCTGTCTAGAATTAAGAAGGGTACCTGATCGAAGACTTTATGATTAATCAAATGATTTGATAAGGTGGATGTTGTTAGGCTGCATCTTTTCACTTGCTGGTGAGTCTGTTGTAATTATGCTCACATCGGTGAGCGTAGATTTATGAGGTAGCCAGTTTTAGGGGGTGTTTAGGGGGAACTTTTTCAGGCCAAGGGTGGTGAGAATGTGAAACTCCCTGCAGGAAGCTGTGGTTGACATAAGAAGTATTCATACATTGAAGAGAGAACTTGAAGCATACATGAGGGGAAGGGAATAGGAGCAAGAGCAATAGGAGGGAGCGGGCTTGTCAGGAATCCAAATATTGGCACAAACTAATTGGGCCAAATGGCCTAATTCTATATTACTTGGTGATCTTTGACTTGTAAGCAAACTCCTGTCCAGTGCAAAATGCTGCTCTCCTCTAAAACCTGTAATGAAATAATTATCCTTGCATTTGATAATGCGCCTTATCATGTCATCAAGATGTCTCAAAAGTGAAATATGGGTGACTGTGTATTTGTAGGCAAATGGGTGAAAGGTTAAAAGCTTTCAATCCCCATGGTTTAGGCCTGAAAAAGCAGTGACCTCCCTCCCTCACTCGCTCGCTCCCTCCCTCCCCTAGGAGCCCCGATATT
The DNA here is from genome assembly GCF_018977255.1 of Callorhinchus milii. Classification (NCBI taxonomy): domain Eukaryota; kingdom Metazoa; phylum Chordata; class Chondrichthyes; order Chimaeriformes; family Callorhinchidae; genus Callorhinchus; species Callorhinchus milii. Next base: position 7,555,925 of record NW_024704746.1, on the reverse strand, counting down.
AATAAATTTACAGCCTTTTCTATTTTGGTAGCGTTTAGTATTCATATGCATGTTCATAACTCCAGGATATCATTGTATTCCAATGGGGACCTACTTGCAGCGGAATGATTATCTGGCCTCAGGGCAAAGAACGAGGACTTTCTAAGTTACTTAAACATTCTTAAACTATTCCACTGATGTAAATACAAAGCGGCGTTTCTCAAAAAAGGATTTTTTTTGTGTCACCACGCCACAGTTGAAATACATTTTCAGTTCTGTACCCTCGCTAGGTTTAAATATACGTTGATCTGTTCACACCCTTAAATGTGACGCACTCTTATCAGGTAAGGCATTGTAAATAGGTCGCTGTCATTTCAGATTGTTAGATAACCTACCTGAAGGCAGTCTGGTGATTGCTTTATGCTCCTTCTGCAATTTTGGAGTGATAGGATATTAACAACAATAATAATAATAATTAAGAATCCTTGCATTTGGTACAGTGCTTTTCAAGTCAGAGGAAGTCTCAAAGTGCTTCACTGTACTGTAAAGTGGAGGGACTGCAATTTTCTATGCCAGTGTGGCAGTCCATTTGCACACAGCAATATCCTGTCATCACTTTGACTGATGTCAGGCCTGAAATTCCGCCGACTCTTAGCTTGTGAGGTTACTTTATCTTAACATTTGAAATTGCACACAATTGAACAATTTAACAACAACTTGCATATATATAGTACCTGACATGAAAGGTAGCACTGGTGAGAGGTAAAGCTCAAGCAGAGCAAGGGATGAGAGGGAATAATAATAATAATACTATTTCTACTAATCCTTGCATTTGATATAGCCCTTATTATGTTGTCGAGATATCTCAAAGCTCTTCAAAGGATATACTGTAAAGTGAAATGACTGCATTTTGTGGGCGAGACACAGAAGTCGATTGGGCACAGCAGTGTCCCACAAACAGCCATGGACTGAGTGACCAATGTTATTTGCAGAATTGATCTGAACAGGCAGAGGGACCTCTGTTTAACCCCTCATCCAAAGGATGGCACCTTCGACAATGCAACACACCACTCAGCACTGCATTGGAGTGTCAGCTTAGACTAGGATAGATGACAATAGCTACGGTTGAAGAGGTAGGTGTTCAGACGGGGTTTAAAGATAGATGAAGAGGGGGTGAGGCAGAGGGATTGTGGCAGACAATCGCAGAGATCAGAGGTGCAGTGGCTGAAGAGATTGGAGGGAGACACAACCCTGTGTCAGCTGAGCGAAGGGAGCAGGCAGAGGAACACAGTACAAACAGCAGATTCAGTCTCGGTTTTGGAAGCGGGTTTTCTGCATTGCTTAATAAACTCTTTGCAGTTCAGCCCGGTTTTAAAATTTTAAGACAGAATGGTCTCGCAAGCTACTGGGTAGAATTTTATGTTTGTTGTGTCGTTATATAAACAAAACTAGCTGGTGGCTCAGTTTCCCTCTTTTGTTAGTACCATGTCCCTTTTAATTCCACTTAGTTGCCTTTAATTAGATCCAACCATATGTTGGTGTGCTTCAATTTTCAATTAACAATAGCGTTCAGCAATTTTTATGTTGCTTGTCAAGGGTACAGTGTTCCCTCTCCCTCCTCCCTTGAATTTATTGGTTATTGCAGTATAATAATGTTGGTCATTAATATGATTACCATTATTGTTGTGATTATGGAAAGTTACAATTGCATTACCAAAACAAAAAGCAGGATTGTAGTCTAATTGTGGGAGTAAAAGTCAAACACGAGAGAAATAATAGCTTCCCTGTGATAAACATTGTGGGAATAATAATCCTTGCATTTTGATTTAGTGCCTTTAGAGTCCCGTAGAATACAACAACAACAGCAACAACAAGATTACATTGGTATAGCGCCTTTCACGCCGCGAGGACGTCCCATGGCGCTGGACAGAGTACAGCATTTCAGATCTGAGTTGGGGTCAGGGGGGGAGAAGGGAGGGGAGGAGAAGGGGGCTGGCCAATGGCATGGTCGAAGAGGAGGGTCTTGAGGCGGGACTTGAAGGAGGCAAAGGAGGGGGTGTGGTGGAGTGACTGGGGGATGGAATTCCAGAGGTTGGGGGCAGAGTGGCTAAAGGCTCTCCCGCCAATGGTGGGTCGGCGGACATGGAGCAGACCGGAGCTGGCTGAGTGGAGGGAACGGGCGGGTTGGTAGGGGGTTAGGAGGTCGCAGAGGTAGGGTGGGGCGAGGCCATGGATGGCTTTGTATGTGAGGACCAGGATCTTGAACTGGATCCTCTGAAGGATAGGGAGCCAATGAAGTCGGGCGAGAGTGGGGCAGATGGGGTCACCGAGTTTGGTGCGGGAGAGGACATGGGCTGCAGAGCTTTGGATTATCTGAAGCCTGTGGAGGAAGGAGTTGGGAAGGCCGACAAGCAGGGCATTTGCACAGTCGAGCCTGGAGATGATGAAGGCATGAACAAGAGTTTCAGCGGCCAGTGGTATAGTAGTTAGCATGCTTGGCTCGCAGGCGAGAGGAACCCCCTGGTTCAATTCCTGGGCAGTGCGAAACCTTAGACATGTTTTCTTACTCCACACATCTCTGTTTGCCAAGCAGTAAGCAGGAACCTGGTTGTTAGTCAATTGGTGGATCACTTTCCCGGGGTAATAATCTCTCCCCACAAAAACAATTCACTCAAATTTGCTCACATGGAACAACTGATGCCGACTGAGTGGAGAGAGCGAACAGGTTGATGATGTTTAGTAGGTTGCAGAGCAGAGGGAGGAGCAAGACCATGGAGAGCCTCAAAAGTAAGGCCGAAGATCTTGAACACAATCCTCTGGGGGATGGGGAGCCAGTGAAGCTGGGTGAGGATGAGGGCGATCAGCTCACAGAACTTAGTTTGAAAAGTGAAAGAGCGAAGTTGGGAAGCAACAACTGAAATGTGCATCTGTTTACCTAAAGTAAGTAGGAACCTGTTAGTCGATTGGCGGATCACTTTCCACAGGTAATAATCCCTCAATGTACGTTTTAAATTTGGTCACTCAATCCACGAGTGTGTGTGGGACACTGCTGTGCACAATTGGCTATGCATTTCGCCCACAAAATACATAGTCAATTCACTTTATAATATATTCTGTGAAGTGCCTTAAGATGCCTCAATGATTTGATAGGGCTCTGTACCAAAAATAAGGATTATTATTATTGTCTTTCCCAAATATATCTCAGTTACGTCTGAGCCGTGTTTGACTCGTAACCATGCGGCTGAAACATCCCAGCTGTTGTATGAATCCCACCTTTTTTTGATAATGTGGGACCGTGCCTTCATCCTGTTCTTCAGTACATCTGAGGAGGTAAATTCTAAAATCAATTGGGTTGAGCATCCTTCGTCGTGTGCTCGGCAAAAGAAGAGATTATCTCCCTTCAGTAAATCTATATTTTACAGTACACCCACATTCACCACTCACTAGAACAATCCTGGCCTTTAACGCACTCCCATTTACTCAACTGGATGACAAATCAAATAAAAGATTGGATCGTGCACAGTTTGAGATCAGTAGATAGTGTGAAGTGATATTGCCTTCTTTCCCCTGTGTTGTAATGTGTATGTGTCTGTCTCTCTCTTTCTTCTATGTTTGTCCACAAGTGATGGTAGAACGCTACCTCTGCTACTCTCCCACAGCCACCTCCACCTTTTCCTCCTCCCCGGCCCCTCCTCCACCCCACCCTGCAACAGGTTCAGTGTCCAACCCTGTCTTTGTAAAGTGCTGCCTGAAGGGCAACACTCTATAAATGCAAAGATTCTTAGGATTATAAAACACATCTGTACAGCCACAGGTCTCCTGTGGAATGCCCGGTTTTAATAAGTTCACATTTCACATTGGGAACAATGAACAACAAGCCTTGAAATAACTTACATGTTCTGGCATCCTGTGCTTCAAAATTCAAAGGCATTCTGCAGTTGATCAGCAACAGAGAAGGTGCTATTTACGTAAGCTATTTCACCAAAAAACAATCTTTGTGGTAACAGGAATACTTTATACAGAAGGTGCCATTTGGATTGCATCCCATTGCCCACTCTTGTCCCAGTATTCACAGGTTGTGAAAACAGTGATATTAATTGTTTCCGTCACAAAGCACTTCACTTGGCGCAGTGGTAGCCCTCTCGTCTCTGAGTCAGAAGGCTGTGGGTTCAATCCCCCATGTCTGGACTTGAAATCACATGGTTTAAGCTGGCACTCCAAAGCAGTGCTTAGGGGTGTGTTGCAGGGGTGTGTTGCATTGTCGGAGGTGCCGTCCTTCGGATGAGGCATTAAACCGAGCTCAGGCCCAGGTGGACATTAAAAATCCCACAGCACTATGGTTTAAAATTGGTTACTCACTCCATGGCTGTTTTGGGACATTGGCTGCCACATTACACCGACAAAATATATAGTCCATCCACTTTACAGTGTATCTAGTAAAGCACTTTGAGACGATGTGAAAGGTGCTGTATCAAATGCAAGTGTTATAATTATTATTATCATCCAGCTGAAATGCAATTGAGTGTGTGAAAGGGCATTGTTCTATGTGACCTGTGTGTGGGCGTACTGTAAAATACAGATTTGCTGAAGGCAGAAAATCACTTCTCTTGCCTGTCACACGTCAAAGAACTTTCAACCTAGTTGACTTTAGAATGTTTGTGGGTGGATGCCTGGTGCGTTTTAATAACGGAGTTGTGTGAAGTGGAATGAAGAGTTGTGAATCTTCCACGGAGACAGGTTCGATCTGGTCATTTAGTTGCATTAGCCCATTGTGAAGCGTACTATCATTGTTCACTTGTCACAGCCAACATATCTTTACAGAGATGGTAATCAACATCTGGAACAGGTTGCTGTTGGATAATAATAACCTTGCATTTGACAGCACCTTATCATGTCTTCGAGGCATCCCAAAGCGCTTCACAGAATATATTGTAAAGTGAATTGACTGTATTTTGTGGGCAAAACGCGGTAGCCAATTGCGCACAGCAGTGTCCCACAAACAGTTAAGAGAGTAGAACAAGAGGACTAAGGTATAGAGTTGCAAAGGGCAATTTCAGGAAAGACATCAGGAAGTATTTCTTTACTTATAATACAATAATACTTACAATAATAATCCTTCCAAAACCAAAACAATAATAAATTGGTCATTTTCAATATACGACTGTTTGTGGGACATTGCTGTGCGCAATTGGCTGCCGCGTTCGCCCACAAATATACAGTCAATTCACTTTACAGTGTGTTCTGTGAAGCGCTTTGGGACGTCTCAACAATGGGATCAGGTGCTATATCAAATGCAAGGCTTATCATTATATATTATAAATAACTACAATGGTGCAAGTGGGGCATCCATTGGCGGTGGATCCACCCCTCAACTCCCTGACCTTATTATAATAATAATAATAAAACAACAACAAGAGTGCATTTGTATAGCTACCTTTCACGTCGGGAGGACATCCCAAGGTGCTGGACAGTGTACAGCATTTCAGACCCGAGCTGGGGTCAGGGGGGGAGAAGGGAGGGGAAGGGGGGTGGCCAATCGCATGGTCGATGGGGAGGGTCTTGAGGTGGGACTTGAAGGAGGCTAAAGAGGGGGGGGGGGCGAGGCGGAGTGATTGGGAAATGGACTTCCAGAGGTTGGGGGCAGAGTGGCGGATGGATCGGAGGATGTGGAGCAGGCTGGAGCCGGCTGAGCGGACGGAATGGGCGGGTTGTTAGGGGGTTAGGAGGTCGCAGAGGTAGAGTGGGGCGAGGTCATGGAGGGCTTTGTAGGTGAGGACAATAATTACATGTGGGCATGTAATGAAATGCTTTGTCAGCATGACACAGTGGTGGTACTCTTGCCTCTGAGTTATAAGTTGTGGATTCAAACCCCACGGCAGGACTTGGAATCACATAGTCTAAGCTGACATTCAAATGCAGTCCTTGGGTGTGTTGCATTATCGGAGATACCGTCCTTCAGATGAGACGTTAAAACGAGGTCCCATCTGCCTGATCAGGTGGACGCTGTTCGAAAAGCAAAGTTTCTCTCTCACGGTGTCCTAGCCAACAACCAACCCCCCTCTTCCCCCAAAGTAAAACTGGCCACTCACTCCATGCCTGCTTGTGGGACACTGTTATGCACAACTGGCTGACATATTTTGGCCACCAAATATAAAGTCAGTCCACTTTACAGTATACCCTGTGAAGCGCTTTGAAATGTTTCAATGTCGTGATAAGGTGCTTTATCAAAGGCAGGGATTATTATTATCATTAAAAATACAGGGAGAAAATGCCTTCACTGATTGTGATGTAGGAATACACAGAAAGCCTATTGGCGGGGAATGAACTGTCATATCTTGAGGTCAGGGATTACACTAGTTTCCATAAGTAGGGGCACTAGAAGAACCCATTTCATGTATAAAATTGAGCATCCGAAAGTTGATCTCTCGCCCGGCAATATACCTTTAGGAAAGTCATTCATTTGATTGATGTGGGTATAGAGTTAATGGTTTACCAATTACAATGAAGAATCCTGTAGTTATTAATTTTTTTTACTATTATAGGAAAATTATTCATGATAATCGAACGCAACACTATTATTTCATGGTTTGGGTTAGACAAGGAGGTGAATGAAGTATGTGTGCTCACAGAGACTGTAATTTGAAAGTTCAATATCTTTTACCTCTTTTTGATTGAACTCTAATTGAAGTTCAGAGAATCTGCTAGCTTCTGTTTCGTTTGAATCAATAAATAAGTTACTGCTGGTACAGTATATAGGACAGATTATATATTGTATTAGCTGAAGTGTTGTTATATTATTACATTTGGAATTTCTTTCAGGGAGCTTTTACTTGTATGAGATTATAAATCAATATACACGCTGACCAAAAAATCGTGATACCATTACAATGTCTAATAAAGATTGAAGAAATTATGATATTTTTGTGTTTTTTTAGATTAATAGGGTAGTTATAATAACAATAATAATAATATTCCTTGCATTTGATATAACGTGTCATCACATATTTGAGATGTCTCAAAGTGCTTCACGGAATATATTGTAAAGTGATATTTTTTGGGCAAAATTATCATACTTTTTTGATGATCCTGTGGGCCAGATGAAAGCTTAAGCAAGTTTCTTCACTCCACACGCCTCTTTTTACTTAGCAGTAAGCAGGAACCCAGTTGTTAGTCAATTGCTGGATCACTTTCCGGGGGTAATTATCCCTTTTTTAAAAAAAAATTGGTCGTTCAATTCACGACTGTTTGGGAGACATTGCTGTGCACAATTGATTGCCCCGTTACGCCCACAAAATACACAGCAAATTTGCTTTACAGTATATTCTGTGAAGTGCTGAGACGTCTCAACGACATGATAAAGTGCTATGTCAAACGTAAGTAATATTATTATAAATATTTTTTTTCCTTTACAGAAATATCTGGCTATGCAGAGGAGATTCCCAATGTTCGCTGGAGGCAGCAATGGCTGGAGAACGGGACCTTACTCTTCCATGTTCATCACCAGAACTCCGCTCATCGCCTCCCCGGTCTCATCCCCACCGTCTACTCTCAGAATGACTCCGCAGAGGAAGAGCTCAGAATCCTTCACATCTCGGTGATGGTGAGTCCCGTTTCTTCAACAAGTCTCTCTGTTTTTTTTTCCCCCCCCACCTCTCCCCTTTCTTCTCAATCATTTTCAGTCTCGTTCTTGCAATTATTATTTTTTTCAATCTACAACGTCTCACTCGATCACTCAATGTCACCATTGAAAAATGGAAGTTAATGAGTTGGTTTGTTTTTTTCCCCCAATCTTGCACTGGCTGACTGGACATTTGCTGCCAGGATGGTTGAATGCTGTTGCTGCTCGCAGTTTGAACACATTTATTTCCTAGTCCTTCAAAGGGACGTTTGTCGTATGGGATGTTTTGTGCTGTTATTGCCAATCTTGGGGAGAACAAATATAGGAACAGGATATAGGCCAACAATGTGGCCTGTTCCTGTGCATGTTTTAACAGGAACCTATAAAACTCTTTGGAGTTGGGTAAAGATTTCATTACTTCATCACTGCCTTCTCTAGTTGGAACAATTGGATGCCATAGTCTTCTTCTATTGGGAGAATGGATGGTTCCAACTGAAGGAGATTATGTTGTTGTAGTCTGATTTCAGGACAGGCCCATGTGGTGTTTGCTGATCATTATATTTCTGTCTCAGTGAGATAAGAGTATCAACTCATATTAAGTTCGCAACCAATACTCAAGCATTTAAAAATGTGTCTTCTGAGAACGGGAGGCGCGGTCAAAAGGAGGGGGTGGAGGATGGGGTGGGTGGTGTGAGACGAAGGGACTATGTGATGGAATTCCAAAAGGTGGGGACAGAAAAGTTGAATGCCCTACTGGCAATGGTGGGGTGGGCTGCACTGGGCACATGGGAGCAATACAGATCTTGGAGGGAGCGGGCTGGTCTGTATGGAGTTAGCAGGTCACGGAGGTAAGGAGGAGCAATGCTGTGGAGGGTTTTGAAAGGCGAATTTCCAGATCTTGTGGTGAGCACATAATGCAACAACAACTCGCATTAGTATAAAGCCCTTCGCAGGGCGTCTCAAAGTGCTTCTAGTAGAGACTGACGCCCATACCTCTTACTTGTAGAGGCCTAAAATCCATGAAAAAAAAAGCGCTTAAAATGGTCACGTTTAGCTCAGTGAAACATTTCTAACCGCTGCCAGTTTTCTCTTCTGTGTGATTCCGGCTAGCGGCTGGAGGATTGATGTGTAATTATACAGTAATCCCCGCTGTTATCACCCTGAAAGGAGGGGTGACAGCAACCAGCGTGTCTGATAAAGCGATAGCACAATGCCATGCAAACACTGACTCGCTACAGCTAAGAAAGCACTCGCTTTGTGCCACAGCAAAGATGTATTGAAATAGTTTCTGGACAGCATATAAAGATAACATTAACAGCAGAAGGAAGAGAGAGAGAAAGAGATCAATACTTGTTGTCCGTACTCTTTTTTTTTCTCTCTCTTATAAAAACAAAAAGTCGCTTTTACAACTTTTATCTGAAGCTTAGTTTTTTGTTACTTTTAACCCTCGGTTTGCGCTGAATTTCAATTAAGAAAAGACTGAATGGCCACTGGTACTTGCCAAATCTGCGTACCCGAGATAAAAAAGGATTCATGGCGTCACGTGGTAGCTTTTAACTGATGGACAGCCATCGCTGATTTATACACATCCAGCCAAACCTCTTCCAAGATGTCCCGCTGTGTTGGGAAGCAGACTTTTTTGCAACTTAGCATTTTGCACAGCAAATTGATTGCGTGCCGAGGTCAGATCCGATGGTAGAGTAAATACTTATTCTGCTCTGTGCTAAGAAAGGCAAAATGCTTCATTTGAGACCTCCCGTTATTTAGCGGTTTCTGGTCCTGGCAAGTGAACGCGACTGCTCTTTACTGATAAGCAGTCAGCAGGCATAGACTTTCTCTGTATTGCTTGATTGATGTGGTTTCTTTTCATGTTCAAATTACAACAGCAACAAATTACATTTGTATAGCGCCGTTCAGGTCAAGAGGACCTCTCAAGACACTGGACAGTCAAGGATTTGCACTTGCAGTTAAGAATATACACACACACCCTTGAAATGCCACCCTTTCACACCAGGAGAATATTTCAAAAAGCTTCACAGGATTTACTGTAACGTTCAGTGACTGGTTGTTTTGTAAATGAATGTGGCGGCCAATTTGCAATCAGCAACATCCCATAAACAGCCAAGGAGTGATCAATTTTATCCTGGTGATCACTGAGCAGAGAGAGCACCTGGGTGGTAGAGCAGCAGGAGATCACAGAGGTAGGGTGGGGGTGAGGCCGTGGAGGATTTGAATGTGATGAAGAGAATGGTGAATTTGATTTGCTGGGGGAAAGGGATCATAGCTTGGCCTCAGTGTAATATGACCGGCATCCTCACAACCATCATTGACCAACGGCATAAACAGCAGGTATCCTAACATCCATATCCTAACATCTGTATCTGTAGATTGTTTGACAGTCACTGCATTGCACCCTAAACAAAGGCCTTTCCACTTATCTTTCTGCTATTGGAGTCCTGTAGCTCAGTGGTTAGAGCACTCGCTTTGCAAGTGAGAGACCTGAGTTCATTTCCAGGCAGAGGGCGAAACCTTGGGCAAGTTTCCTTACTCCACACGCCTAATAATAATCCCTCCAAAACTAAAAACAATAATTAAATTGGTCATTTTCAATCTACGACTGTTTGTGGGACATTGCTGTGCGCAATTGGCTGCCGCGTTCGCCCACAAATATACAGTCAATTCACTTTACAGTGTGTTCTGTGAAGCGCTTTGGGACGTCCTCCCGACGTGAAAAGCGCTATATCAAATGCAAGGATTATTATTATTATTATTATTCCACAGTCGTGGATTCAGTGACCTCCCAAAAATGCGGTCACTCTGTTTGTGTTTGGAAACTGCTGTGTGCAATTGGCTGCCGCATTTCGCTCACAGCTAAGAAAGCCCACAAAATACACCGTCAATTCACTTTTCATTATATTCTGTGAAGCACTTTAAGTTGTCTCAGTGATGTGATAAGGCGCTATATTGAATGCAAGGGTTATTATTATCTTTACAAGCTAAAATAATTTCCAATGCTTTCCATCCAAGTGAATATGCCATAAATTCCTGGGAGCTGTAATCTTCTCGAAAAGCTTCCCTTCCACAAATCCAAGTGAATTGTATCCACCAAGTTGCCCTTGTGCATTAATTTAGTTGCATCCTCTAAGAATTCCAATAGATTAATGAGGCCTGACCTATTTATCGCATGTCAAGCCTATCTGGAGTATTGCTCATGGCCTCTGAGTTCTTCAGGTGAAACATAGTCAGTGTCCGGTATAACCCTACCCAGCATCAATCGTAACTGATGCTTGACTAGTTAATCTATTAGTCTCCAATTAATGTCTCGTTCCAGTTTTAAGTTTCAGTCCATCATCTGAGTTCTCTAGCCCTCGGGTGTAACTCTCACTGAAGAGAAGAGGAGAACTATATTAATTGTCCTGCCAGTTTCCTTGAGGATTGTGGAGTGCATTCCATCTTGTCCAGTTGCCCTTGGTACATTAATTCTTTCAGCTGGTTTGGTGAAATTGTGAAGCTGTGGTGTTGGAGCAAAGGGTGGTAATTAATCCAATAGGTTTGTCTTGTTATCAGCAGGTGCTGAGGATAGAGGTCAGTAGGTTACTGGAGAGAGAGGGGGAACAAAAATAATTAATCAATGGGCAGATTGAATGAAAATCTTCAAGTGATTGCATCTTTTCTGCTAATCTCACCTTGTTTACCTCTTTCATCTCTTTGAAGGCCCCTCCCTCACCTTGTTCATTGTTCTCACCTCATTCAAGGTCTGTTACAAGTTATCATTCAGCTATTTTTCTACCCCCCCCCACCCCAGCTCCCACACCCTGCTTGGGTAACCAGTCACTTCTGATGGGATGTCTTCCTCACATGAAAGGAGGAATATAAATGTAAATTTGTATTGTGCTATATTGTATTCTGGATTGATGTTCATAGAGTTTTATTGAGTTGGGGGGGAGCCCCTGGAATCACTTCATATTGGAGGAATCTTTGTTATAATTAATAATTAACGTCACTTCTAAATCCTTCATACATTCAGTAGCAGCAATTTACATGTTAAAACCAAATCGTGTTTTCCTTGAATATGGAGATGAAGCCGCAACCTGGAAATAATAGAGAACTCAAAACAACAAAAAAAATCCAACTGTTTAAAAGTCTGAGCAGGAAGAACATTTTGACAGGAAACATGACAATTGATTTCCTTTTATTATTGCCTGGAAAGATTGCAATAAGAGAAATTTTCGAATTGCTGCTTGTGTCTACGCGGAAGCCATAACCTCAGAATTAATATTGTGCCGTAATGTTTTGGATTTTATTAATTATACAACGAATACATCTGTGTGCCTGCCTCACCCAGACAGCTATGGTTTAATTATCTAAAACATCGAATGCACTGAAGTCAATTCATGCCATGATCTACCTCTCTGTATCTCTCTCGCTATCTCTCTCTTTCTCTCTGTGCAAATTGGCTGCTTCATTTCGCCCACAAAATATTTCACTTCAATTCACTTTACAGTATATTCTGCGAAACGCTTTGAGTTGTCTCAATGATGTGATAATGCAAGCATTATCATTACATAGTCACTCTACTTAATAGTAAATCCTGTGCAGCACTTTGGGACATCCTCCCCGTGTGAAAGGTGCTATACCTAATAATAATAAACCTAGCATTTGATATAGCTTCTTATGTCTTCTAGACATCTCAAAGCGCTTCCCAGAATATTCTGTAAAGTGAATTGACTGTATATTTTGTGGGTGAAGCAAGGCAGTCAATTGTGCACAGCAGTGTCCCACGAACAGTTGTGGATTAAATGACCAAATAATTATTTTTTTTAGAAGGGATTATTACCTCCAGAAAACGATCCACTAATTGAATAATAGCCAAGTTCCTACTTACTACTAGGTAAACAGAGGAGTGTGGATGAAGGAAACTTGCCCAACATTTCGCCCTGCCGGGAATCAAACCCAAGTTCTCTCGCTTTCGAGGCGAGTGTTCTTACCACTAAGCTACAGGACCCCATAAGGATTATTGTACGATTATTATTGTTAATGCTGCTTTACTTGTTGGGCTTCTCAGTTCATTATTATTGAAGGCTTTTCACTAAAAAGAAAATCAGCCTTTCACGGCCACATACAACCCCAAAAAACTCTTTTGAATCTTTTAAGAAAAGGTTCCTCAAAATAGCTCAAAGAAAATATATCTATTCTTACAATCATCATCATCATTCACCTCTGACCTGTTATGATTCAGACACTTTTGTGGCCTAAGCAGTTAATTAACAAAGCATTTTGTTCATCATTAGTTGTATTTATCATTGTGTTCCTCAAACCTGTTCCTAATAATATATCTACGCCTCTTTCATAAAGGTGTTGGCCAAGAATGTTTTTTGTTGGAAATCTTCCAGATATCCACTCTGCTACATGGGAGTAATGATCTGATAATCATTCCTGAGACCTGTTTATTCAAGCGCTCTGAGAGACTACCCTAGGGATCCATATAAATGCAAGTTGTTGTTTCATTTATATTCACATCTGCTACTTATACATTCCCAGTGCTGCTAATGTCCATTAACATTATGCAGCCCTTCTGAAAAAAAAATGACCTGGATCATGTCCCCTCATGATCCTCATTTAACCAGTGAAAATTCATTGACAACAACAACAACTTGCATTTGTATCGTGCCCTTCGCGCAGGGGAGCGACGGAGCTTGACGCAAAGCCAGGGAGAGGGAGGAGGTGACAGGAGACGCAGTCAAAGAGGTAGGTTTTCAGGTGTGATCTGAAGACGGACAAGAAAGAGGCAAGGCGGAAGGATTGAGCAGCAGGTTTCCATTTCCAATAATAATCCCTCCAAAAACAAAAACAATAATAAATTGGTCATTTTCAATCTTCGACTGTTTATGGGACATTGCTGTGCGCAATTGGCTGCCGCGTTCGTCCACAAATATACAGTCAATTCACTTTACAGTGTGTTCTGTGAAGCGCTTTGGGACGTCCTCCCGACGTGAAAAGCGCTATATCAAATGCAAGGATTATTATTATTATTATTATTGGCTAAAACCAACTAGGTGTCAGCCTAATTCAGTTAATAGCACCCTCGACTGTCAGTGAAAAGGTTGTGGGTTCAAGTCCTAGGCTAGGACATTTAACTCACAGTCAAGCCTGAGACTCCAATTCAGTGCTGAGAGTGCACTGCCCTTCGGAGGTGTCGTCCTTTGGTTAATCTGAGGTCCCATCTGCCTGTTCACATAGACGTGAAAGATCCCATGGCACTATTAAGAAAGAGAAGAGATTTTCTCTCTCCCAGTGTCCTGGCCACCAATCCCTCAAATAAAATTGGTCATTCAATTCATGGCTGTTTGTGGGACATCGCTGTGCACAAATTGGCTGCAGTGCTTGCCTAGAAATATGCAATCACTATACTTTGAGATGACCTCCTGTCATGGTAAGGCACTAAATCGAATGCAATATTGTTATGTTATTGCAGTTTAGGTCATTCCATACAGGTAGTTTTTAAGTGCTTTTCAGTGATAGTTCAGTCAGATAAGTAACACTGCCTTATTGCACTTGAATGAATGGTTATTACTTAATATATGTGAACTTCCCCAAATAACTATTTTCTGCAGGAGGTGGATGTTTTGTGTACCGGGTATCTCATCAAACCATTATGGTTCTTACAAAGCATTCCATTACTGATATTTTCTTTGGTGCCTTCCAATATCCATTTTTCTCTTTTGTTCATTGTAATTTCTGGAAGTTGACGCGATCTTTGAGTGACAGGGCCATGATGAGCTCGTAGCTCGATATGATTGCAGTCATCTCTTCATTCAAAGTTTCTATATCATTATTTCCCGGCATTTGAGAAGAAGAAATATCATTTGTTTCCTAATTTATCGTTTTGGGAAGCCTTGTGTTTATTGTGATACTCCCTTTTCTTTTTGAATAGTCTAATGGGATCTTTCACGTCCATGTCAACAGATGGTTTAACGTCTCCAAAAAATTATTATAATTTGGTCACTCAATCCATGACTGTTTGTGGGACATTGGTGTACGCAATTAGCTGCTGCATTTTACCCACAAAATATGCAGGCAGTTCGCTTTACAGTATATTCTGTGAATCACTTTGAAACGTCTCAAGAACATGAAAAGGCATTATATCATAAAATGAAAGGATTATTATTACTATTGTCATCCTTTCAGTCACCCCTCCTATTCGAGCTGGCTCAAGCTGGCAACAAGATACTGGAGGATCAATAGCCTTTTGGAACAGAGCTGCTTTTCTTGAGGCAGGTGCATATTGATCAATAGTGATAAATATCTCTCCCACCTTCACTGATGTGGATTTTTCTGTAGGGTTTCCCTTGCCTTACCTCATAGGTAAACACTGTGTCCTGTGAACACAGTAGCTCATCGATCTTCTTCCATTGGATCCGTCATTGCCTGCACTCTCATCCTGAGTTAGGGGCTCAGATAGCTTGCCTAGCTGGTGCTACCAGCTAGGCCAGTTGGACATGGGGCGTACATGAGCAGAATTGACCAAATCTTGAAGTAGCATTACCAAAGCAATAATTACCTGCTTATTACTTTTTAATTATGTATTAGTTTAAATCACTCTGTCGAGGTAGTGTCTAAATGGTTTTCAGTGGTGGTCAGCCAGACCAATAACACTGCCACTTTGCTTATGAATGGATGTTACTTTTCTTTATATGTTAAAGCTTCCTATAATAGCTACTTTTTGCAGGAGGTGGATATTTTGTTCATCGGGTATTTTGTTATTGATAGTCCCAGCTGCACCGATGACTAGAGGAACTATCTTGGTTTTACATTGCACCTATGTCTGCATTCAGTTTCAATTTGTAGATCAACGTATTTCCTGATATTCTCCAGTCCCTTAATGTCACACACTGTAATCACTTGGGATAGCTGCATCAATAATATTACATGTACACTCTATTTGTTACTTTATGATAACATTTGATCTGTTAAAGCTGATTGTCCTATCTGTATGTACTTGTGAATCTCAGATTATTGTGATGTTGGCTCTCAATGAATGTCACTTTTGCTGACATGTTCATACCAGTCGGTCTTTACATCAATATCAAAGTGTTTATAAATTGTCAATAATAATATAAATTTTATTGACAATTTGAAAATTTATAGCTTTCCAATGTACAATTATTCATTGTACTATATCTTTCCTTTTGTCCACGATTGACAATTGACACCCTTCAATCTGTTCAGTATAAACGCGTGTTTGTTCACTCTAAAATTCACCTGCCATTCTGTCTCACACAGAGTCAAATGGTTCTGAACTTGGTTGAATTTCTGTTTGCCTCCAATGTATTTGTCAACTAGACTTGCCATTATCAGCAAAGATGGAATCCTTGAAATGGCATCTTAATCTCCAATAGGAACAATGAGAGACCGAGATGTCTGTACTGGAACCCCAGCTATTCGGCACATATAAAATGACTTGGTTGCAGGAATAGAAAGTTTTATATCCAAGTTTGCAGATGACACTAAGCTAGGAGGCTCATTGCTTTGTGTAGATGAGAGTAGAAAGTTACAAAGGGACTTAGACAGATTAAGTGAGTGGGCAAAACTGTGGCAGATGGTGTTGTGTGTGAGGTCATCCACGAGAGACTGAAAAAAGATAAAGCAGAATATTTTCTGAATGAGAAATTAAGAACTGGGGAAGAGCAAAGGGATTTGGGTGTCCATATCCACAAATCACTGAAAACCAGTTCCCAGGTGCAAAAAGTAATCAAAAAAGCGAATAGAATGTTGTCCTTTCTCTCCAGAGGCCTGGAATACAAAGGGGAAGAAATGATGCTTCAGCTGAATAGAGCGTTAGTCAGACCCCATCTGGAGTACTGCGTTCAGTTTTGGGCACCACACCTCAGGAAAGATATATTGGCCGAGGGAGTGCAGTGCAGGTTCACTAGAATGTTACCAGGCCTAAAAGGGTTAAGTCGTGAGGAAAGGCTGCATAAACATGGATTGTATTCCCTTGAGTTTAGAAGGTTTGAGGGATGATTTGATTGAGGTTTTAAGATGATAAAGGGATTTGATTGGGTAGATATTTGATAGGGTAGAAGCTATTTCCTCTGGTGGGGGAATCCAAAACAAGGGGGCATAGTCTAAAATTAGAACCAGGCCATTTAAGAGTGAAATCAGGGAGCATTTTTTCACTCAAAAGGTGATAGAAATCTGGAATTCTCTCCTCCAAAAGGCTGTGGATGCTGGATCCATCCACACCTTCAAGAGTGAGGTTGATAGATGTTTGGTAGGTCAGGGTATTAAAGGATATAGGGAGAAGCGGGAAATTGAAAGGATTAATTGAGGTACAGATCAGCCATAATCTAATTAAATAACAGAACAGGCTCGAAGGACTGAATGCCCTCCTCCTGTTCCTATGTTCCCATGAGAGAACTCCAGAACTCTGTCCATTTCTCATGGCTTTCTACAGCTCCAACAGTTGTGATGATTTGCCATTCAATTTATGAGCTTTAACCTCAGACGTAGAACTTTATTAAATCCTTTCTACACCATTACAATAGGTGACAGCTTGGCTCAGCTGGTATTATTCTTGCCTCTGAGACAGAAGGTTGTGGGTTCAACCCCCTATTTCAACCCCCTGTGATCCCTTTAAGCTCACACAGTCTGGGCTGATGCTCCAATGCAGTGCTGGGAGTGCGTAACATTGCTGGAGGTGAGAAATAAGATGTTAAAACAAGGTCCCTTCTTCCTGTTCATGTGAACGTTAACCGCAAAGTGGCTGCTGTATTCATCCATAACATATGCAGTTACCAGACTCAACAGTAACTCCTTTGAAGTGCTTTAGAACATTTTGATGTATCAAATGCAAGGATTACTGTTTTTATTCACCAGAGATGCCCCATTCATGGATATCCACATCAAATTGCCTTTTGAATTATAAAAGTTATTGAGCATTCCACTCGCCCCCTCCCGCCCCCCCCCCCCCCCCCATACACACAAAGACACATTCACACTTATTCTTTCTCAAACATACACACATATACTCTAACAAATACATTCTCACACATACACAAATGCCTGGTTACCCCAGTCCCCTTGCCTCTCCCCATCCCTTGCCTTCTTCAAGGCTCGTTTCAAGAACTTGCTCTTTGACTACGTCTTCGGTCACCCTCCTGCCCTTCATGTCCTACATGCCTCCTGATCCCAACTCCGAGCTCGGATGCAAATCCTTGAGACGTTCCTTCTGATGTGAAAGGCGCAATACAAATGTAATTTGTTGTTGTTGTGAATTCTAGCTCTACGATTTATTGCTATTTTTGAACCTTGGGTGATTTTGCCTGTCCTCCAATCCCTAGAGTATAGCTCCTGTGTTTATTGACATTCTAAAAATATTTATGAAAGCCTCTCCTACTTCTCCTGTTCATTTCCTCGAGGATTCCGGAGTTACGCCATCTGCTCCCAGTTGCCCTGCGGACATTTAATCTGTTGAGTTTCTCAGTAACACATGCTTTGGTGACCTCTGCATATGTTGCAGATTCCTAAGACAGAAGGACTTGATTCCCCCCTCACTGAGGGAATTTGAAATCCTGTAGCATATTGGTTAGGGCACTCGCCTCACAAGCGAGAGGCCCCAGTTCGATTCTTAGACAGGGTGAAACCTTTCACAAGTTTCCTTACTCCACTTGCCTCCCTCTGTTTACGTAGCTGTAAGTCAGAACCTGGTTGTTAGTTGATCGGTGGATCGCTTTCCGGGGGTAATAAATAATTCCTCCCCCCAAAAAAATAATAATAATAATTTGATCACTCAATCCACGACTGTTTGTGGGACACTGCTGTGCACAAGACGATAGGGTGGGTGTTCCGGAGGGTCAATGGGCCTTCTTCATTGGAACCATGAACTTGTAATATTGTCATTGTAATATTGTCATCTCCATAACCTAATGTCTTCGACATGAAAGTGTTCCTGGTACCAAGTTCCCACTAGCCTGTAACTCTATAGCAGACAGTTTGTCTATTGAGCCGACCACACTCCTCTCCAAGGTCTTCTTTTCCTACTGTAACTGAGACATTAGTCGCCTTTCAAATGCCTTTCTCTCAGAAGTTACAATGCCACAAGTGGTAGGTTTGCTTTGTGGCGTCCAGGGAACAGACATTACAGAGACTGATGTGGATTACTGCATGATACAGGGGAGGGAGCAAGGCTTATGGCTGAAGTCTTATGTTTGCATATGGAGGATAGAGGCTTGAGGGGTTATGGGGATAAGACAGGGCAGTGGGATTGAATGAAAAGCTTGCTCTGAGATGTAGTGCAGATTTGCTTGGCCAAATCGCCTTCTTCTGTTATGTAAATTTCTATAATTCTAAGTACACTGTGGTGTGTGACCTATGGTGTGTGGCGTTTGACATGTGGGTGTGACATGGTGTGAGACATGTAGCATGAGACATGGCACGTGGTATGTGACAAATCCCTTGGATGACACCAAGTAACCTTGTGGTTCAGGAAAGAGATTTAGAAAATCCACCAACCCTTCAAATGCACAAAGTGTGGTGTGGGACCCCAAGTCAGTGCAGTATTAACACGTGTGTCCCTACTTGAGGCTGTAGCTCCTTTTACCACTGCTCTTGTGTCTTGTTGAGTCAGTGAGCTTCTACCTTAATTGACACCTGAGCTGCCTAGGGAGCTGCCTAGGTTCTACTGGAGATTTTTGGTTCAGGAGCTTGATGTTGAGCCTTCTACTAGCTCCTACTAGGCCTGAGATTGAACGTCAACACTACAAAGTGTTGTCAGGAGTCTTCTATATCACTTCCTAACACTGTATCAGATGATCACAAGCAAAGGTGTCAATCACCTGCTGTTCTGCAGTGTGGGAACAAAACCTCAGGCGCTCCCATGTCTAATCAATGACATGTTCATTGGCTGCTTGAGTACTTGGTGCTTTGTACATACTGGCAGGATGATGATAGCAGAGATGGGATCAGAGGGCTTGAGAAATACCCATTACCTGAGCTCCATCTCCTGCAAGGCGTCTGCACAGCTCCATAAATTAACCTGCACAGCCTTTTCGGTGCATTGCTGCCGAGATTTTAAAAGCAGGGAAAATAATTGCAAAAGTAATGATAATAATCCTTGCATTTGATGTAGCACAATATCACGTCATTGAGATGTCTCACGTTTGATGATGACATTTGTTTTTAGTCAGCCTAAAAACAAGGCTCAGACATGCGGAAACCCATCACCATGCATAAGAGTATCCAAACCAAACTGAAAGTTCCATGAATCTCACCTTCACGTGGAAATCCCAAAGATAAATTGTTGTAATGGATGCACAACCTCTCCCTGGAGGGACACATCCTGCTTGCCTAATTCCAGAGAGTATTTGGTGTAGGTCGGCAAGAGTCAGGCTTGGGGCCTCCAGAGTGTGTGTTGGGGAAACTGCTGGAGTCTAACCAGCTAAAACTGCATAACTTGCCATTGAGAGCACTGCCTGGCAAGCTTCACTGCTGCTTGTCCAACTAGAACCACTGTAACCATTAGGGCTTTTGCTTGCAGGGTTAACAAGCTGAGTGAGATAACTCCCAGACCCCAGTGACTGGTCTGCACTTCCAAGTCCTGCCGATGAGCCCGGTTGGCTGTGCTGTCATCTGCAGTGCCCCGGAATACTGCGGACCTACCTGGCTCAGGAACTGGACATCCTGGCTCGATTATGACATTCACGTGTCAATCAGGTCACCTTGCAAAGTGTAGTGACTGTGTATTATAGTCGAACCCACCAGCCACTTTTTGCACAGCAACATTCCACAAACCACCATGAGTGAGCAATTTTATCTGGTGGGGGGGTGGAATTGGGGCTTCACAGAATATGTTCAGTCGTGTCTGCAGTTCCTCCCTATCACCTAACACAGAATATAATGAAAGAGGATGTGAAATCAATGACTCGTCTTTTGATATTAAAGTCATCATTCGCGGAATAAAGGTTTGATCATACACTATTACGGCGATCGTTTCATTATGTCTTCACAATGAGAAATCCCACAGTAGATGGACCGAGAAGATTGCTATTTTTATTAATCAGCCTATGATGCATCTCACAATCTAATTGAGTACATCAGGCTTACCTAGAGGAATAGTGGGCTGCGAGGGGCTGTCCAACAGTGTTATAATTGAGAGGCTAACAAGATTGCGTAGATTTACAGCGTGGAAACAGTCCATTCAGCCCAACTGTTTCGAGTTGGCGTGCACGCTCCACATGAGCCTCCGAACCCTCTCTCCCATCCCCCTCTGTGCTCTTCTCCATCCCTTGTACAATCAACGTTGTGGCATCAAATAATGTAGAATCAGCTTTTGCGTCAGTTGGGTGTGACTAAGATAAAACTAAGTTAAAGCCACTATATAAATGTAAGTTGTTGGTGACGAGCATTTTGCATCAGCTCAGATCTCGCACGGAGAAAATGGAAGAAGTTGTGAGAATGAGATCATATTTTTCAATAACTCAGTAGAATGTAATGCGTAGGTTGTAGCTTGGTGTCACTCAACTCTCAGACGATTAAACACCAGAGTCCAAGGCAGTGAAAACAAATTTAGCGTTCGATCGAATTGCTTTCAGAAGACAAATGGTTGTTTGCTAGGTCGCTCAGCACAGAGGAGATGGAAGCAAAAATGTGTGTGTTGTTGGGAGGTGGGGGTGGGGGGAAGGAATGTAAAATAACGTTGTCTTCGGAGTGTAAGTCGATGAGCCCTAGTGGAAATAAGTGCTTGTTTTTGTATGAAATCCTTGAGATCGAGCTATTTGATAGGAATTGGTTGCTCTGTCTGTTTTCTCTGCATACCGAAAATCACAAGCCCCATTAGCTTCCATAATAAGAATATTGAATGGACTGTTTTGAGTAATCTGGAAACTGATCCATAATCCCCCAATCATGTTCTAGCCACTTATTTTTAAAGTGCCCTAAAAACTTTACAGGACCTTTAGCTTTTTATAGACTATTGACTTCTTTTTATTACTTTTTTTTCTTTCCTGACAATTTTTCTCCTCCAATTTTCTTCCCATGCGAGAAAGCATTGGATACTTCCTTCCGTCTGCTTCAGTGTAAATCCACAGCCTTCTTTGGAGTCCGATAGCATAGTGGTTAGCGTGCTCGCCTTGCAACCAAGAGGACCCAGTCAGAATGAGACCTTAGGCAAGTTTCCTTACTCCTCACATCTCTTTTATCCAGCAATAAGTAGGAACCCAGTTGGTAGTCGATTGGTGGATTGCTTTCCGAGGGTAAGAATCCCTTCAAAAAAAATTTGGACACTTAATCCATTCTTTGGACACTGCTGTGTGCAATTGGCTGCTGTGTTTCACCCACAAAATATATAGTGAGTCCACTTTATGATATATTCTGTGAAGTACTTTGCGACATTTCAATGATGTGATAAGGTGCTATATCAATTGCATGGATTATTATAATTATTAGTCTTCCAGCACTTTGCCCAAATCTGGGTGTCAGCCTGGCTCAGTCACAAACACACTCGCCTCTGAGTCAGAACCCCACGTAGGGACTTTGAATTCCCATAGTTTAGTATAACATTTGCAATGCAGTGCTGGGGGAGCACTGTAAGGTATTGTATGAGCATCTTCGAAATAGCCGTTAAATCGTGGGCCTCGCCTGCCTGTTCAGGTGGATGTTAAAGATGCCATGACACTATTTGGAAACAGAAGGGAGTTTCTCTCTCCCGCTGTCCTGGTCAACAATCCCCCAGATATAAGTCGGTCATTCACTTCATGGCCGTTTGCAGGACACATAGCTGTGAACAAGTAGGCTGTCGTGTTTTGCCTACAAAAATACACAGCCACTACCCTTGGTTGTGTAATGAAGTGCTTTGTGAAGTCCTCCTGATGTGAAAGACGCTGTATCAAATGTAAGGATTACAATTATATTTAATAATAATAAATAAAATGCCCACAAATATACAGTCAATTCACTTTACAGTATATTCTGTGAAGCGCTTTGAGATGTCTAGAAGACGTGAAAAGCCCTATATCAAATGCAAGGATTATTATTATTATTACAATTAGTATAAGTAACCATTTTACACATGCGGGTGTTCACAATGGGTGTGGGGTGGGGGGGGGAATAAACCCTTTCCCCTTTCTCTCTTTACTCATTTGTGCACACCTAAAGCCTCTGGATGGTGATCAGGAGCAAACGGGAATCGTGCTGATTATTCTCACATCTTCCTTATACCCAGAGCACTCTGGCCAATTGTAGCACCTCAACTTGTAACCTGGCTGAGATCTGCTAACACAGCCCTGTTGTGGACTGCAGTCCACACCCTCTGGCCTGTGTGATTTGGGGATGGGACGTGTGGAGCCTTTACCTACGATTCCATGAGGGAAGATCCCTGCTGTATTGTTTTAATCACAGGCAATATGCAAATGCAGCTGACTCGTTTGAATATTATCAGCACATTACTGTACTGCTGCAATTTACATATTAAACTCCAGCCTTAATGTTAAGTTACAGTTTCTAGGTGGGAAGTGAAGGAGTTCAAATAAAATATTTTTAATTAAATCTATGCTGTTTTTTTCAAATCAAAAAGTCTTATGTATTATGATATTCACAGAGCGCTTGCCTGTAAAACCTTAAGTCACTATTATATGAGCACTGAATGAATTGAATGCTGTGTGTGTGTATGTGTGCAAGGAGAACTGTCTATGCGTGTGTCTGCATACCCCGAATGCATTGTATATGTGTGGACAAGGAGTGTATATGTACACGAATGCGTGGTGTGTGAGTGTCTGTGTGTGTTGTGTATGTATGAATTTGGTGTGTGAGTATATGTGTATACGTGCAACACAATATTGAGCCTTACCAACTTCTTTAATGAAAATGACCAAATACATTTTAATACGTTGATTTAAATAACAGACTAAAATAATCTTTACGTTTGATATAGCATCTTTCACATCGGGATGACTCCTCAAAATACTTTGCAGGATTTCACTATAAAAGTGTAGTGACTGTGTATTTTTGCAGGCGAATGCAGTGCCTAATTTGCAGACATCCCACAAACAGCCGTGAAATGGATGACCAATTTTATTTGGGGAATTGTTGGCCAGGACACCAGGAAAAACTCCCTTCTCTTTTCTAAGAGTACCTGAACAGGCAGATGGGGCCTCAGTTTAACGTCTCATCTGAAGGACAAGACCAGGCCAAGCATGTCTGCGATAGTCTGTGGCTAATGCGAACATTACCAATTTGTCTTAGAGAGTTGAATCTGCAGATGGCATTTCCCACTTTGTTACCTGTTGTGGGCAGGCAGATGGAACTCGGTTGAATTGTTGGGAGTTGTGCCAGTGCTCGCAAATAGGGACTTTTTATATATATATCCACAAGCTGTTCAGTGGCTTCCTGGCTGAAGCAAAAGTAAATAGTCAGTTTTAGTTATTCCTGTGGATGCTAAGACGGAAAGAGGACTGTTAATTGGGGTAGAAGGAAGAAGAGGGACTGAGTAATAACATAATGATCAGCCTTGCATTTGATATATACAGCGCCTTGGGACGTCCTCCTGACGTGAAAGGCGCTTTATAAATGGAATCTTGTTGTTGTTGTTGTTGTTGATATATAATGCCTTGAGGACATCTCAAAGCACATCACGGGATTTGCTGTAAAGTGTAGTGACTGTGCATTTTTCAAGTTAGTGGGGCGGCCAATTTATGGACAGCTATGTCCCACTAACAGCCATGTAGTAAATGAACAATTTAATCTAGGGGGATTGTTGGCCAGGACACCGGGAGAAACTCCCTTCCCTTTTTGAATTGTGCCATGGGACCTTTAATGTCCACCTGAACAGGTAGACGGGATCTCGGTTTAACATCTAACTTTTGCCCTGATAAAGATAAGGCTTGTCAACCCTCCTCTCCCTTTGATGTAAGTTTGGAACGACTGATCAGAATGCAAGAATTTTATTTCTAAATTGGTGAAACAAATTTTCTTTGCATATTAAATACAGCAACATGTCCGTTACGGATTATACAGCGAGGAGCCAGATTACAGGACTGACCCACTGGACACTTCCTGCAAAACAGCGCAGACCATTAATATTTAAAGCTCTGCTTGCTGAACAGATGTAACCATCAAGCCAAATACAGGAGAAACATATGGTGCCACTTTTGCTTGACTAAAGAGCAAGGGATGGAAAACATGGAGAGACTGGTCTCTTCCTGACCCCAGTACAGAAATAGAGTGGAGAGGATTGTTAGAAAGATCCTCAGCTATCACAGAGGCTGATTCCATTCCTACGGTCCATCCCCATCGTGCCTGTGCTGGCGCTTGTTCCCCCCACTGAAACCCTTTACTCCAATCCCATTCCCACCACCTATCCTCAATTTGTCTGTGCTAGTGCTCGCTCCCCCAATTGAAGCTCTCTGCTCTTACCAGGGCGACCGCATTTTGTAAACCAAATCCGGGAATACGTATATTAAAAAAAAATTCGACTCACCGCAATTCCTGACGCTGGCAATACTGGAGAAGCATGTTGGATTAATGGCTGTGTTACTGTACCTGATGAGTGTCTCTGTCTTAGTATGTTATTGTTCTTGCTCGGTTTGTTGCTGAAATCAAGACGAGGCAAATTTTGCCCCAGTGACACAATGCCTCATTCGGGGTCTGTCCCCGGAAATCAGGGAAGTATGGTCACCCTACTCTAATCCCATTGCCATGTTCTATCTCCATCGTGTCTATGGCTGCTGCTTACTTCCCCCACTGGAGCTCTCTGCTTTAATGTCGTTTTCCTTCTCTCAGAGCGTTTTCTACCTTCATTATTCAAGATATGTTCGGTGAGATCTCAGTCCAGCTGATAATAATAACAATAATAATAATCCTTGCATTTTGATGCAGCACCTTGTCTTGTCATTGAGACGTCTCAAAGCGCTTCACAGGATATACTGTAAAGTGAATTGACTGTATATTTTGTGAGTGAAACGCGGCAGCCAGGAGGAGAAGTGCTGTTCGATGGCTCATACTCCAATCAGTCACACACTGTTCCATTCACCAAGACTGAAAGAGACTGGCACTTGGGAAGGGAGGAGGGAGACAATTGACCGCAACTCGGACCCTGATCCCACTTTACTGGCCAGACAGTCACACTGCATCACTGAACCTCCACTCTGTCAAGCTCAACTATCACTGGGATTTCCATGTGTTGGTGGGATGCATGGAATTCTCAGTTTGGTTTGGATATTCGTAAGCAACAATGATGGGCTTCCGCATGTGTCAGACACCCAGCTGACCATAAAAAAAATCCATTTCGACTCAGGCCCAACCCAGGTGCTGGTCTCAATTACTTACTTTGATCCAATCACTTACTGCCGTCTCACACATCTCGCTATGCTGTGCTGTTCCAGGCCGTGTACTGATGGCACGTCTCAGGTTGATAGAGGAAGCCATGTGCTGTGAAAAACCAAGCCTCGTTGTGTGCATTTTTAGGCCACGTCAGATAATAACCCTGAAGCAGTGTTCAAAAAAGCCACGCCAGTGAATGTGGCAGGAATGTGAGACGGAGCCGAGGAGATGTAGGTTATTAGTCAGCGTGCGCCTTGGGTGCATCTCAGGCAGATCGAATTCATGGTTTTCACAAGTACATCTGGCAGCCGCTCAGCAAACTTTGTATCAAGTAAATTCCTAGTATCCATTACCCTGTCATATGAAGGTGGGTTAGTCAGAGCTACTGAGGTGTGAGGCAGCTGGAAAGATGAGTCGTTTGTCTGATCCCTTTCATTTCACTGCTCAATACCGGATTCGAGACTTGTAATCTATCTTACGTTTGTCAGTCTCCCAGCCATCCGTGTCACAGCACACTGATGTTCAATCTCAACCTCATAGCGTCCCAAACGCAGAGCAGAGAATCTTTCTTTAATTGCATCTCCAGTGTTTTCCATTCAAGTGGTTCTGCTGTTCGGGGCAGGCATCCTTCACCCCCGCTGAACACTGCACACGCTCAAACGGTTTACTTCAGTCATTTCTCCATATCTGCACAAATTGGTACTGCCACTATTGTGGATATAAAAGAGCAGTCCGGTTATCAGCTCTGGCTGTGTCTCTCACTGCACACACATAATGTGCGGGCATGCGTGCGTTTGCATGTATGTGCATACGTACATTTGTGTGTGTGTGCGTGCATGTGTGTTTGTGCGCGTGTGCACCTCTCTGCCCAATGCAGAATCTAAACCTTCTTAAGGATATGAATCAGCCCTTCATTTTGAATGAGCACCATCTCCATTGTTAATCCTCCGACAATGCAGCACACTCATCCAGCACTGCATGGGCTCCAACTTCTGAGGGCTTGAACCCACAATCAGTCTGCCAAACAGATACAGTGCACAGATTGTATTTAAGTGAGGGAGAAAGTGAGACAACAGACAAAGACAGGATAAAACAAAAATAAGAGCAGGAAAAGAAATATAATTACTTCAGTGTGGAGGCCTTGAATAATTTAGTTGTGTAGCATCAGAGCCTAATTATAGACCAAACTAAAGCCCCCGTCCACATGTTCAGTGCAATTAAAAAAGTGGGGATCATTTGCAGGGAATATTTAGTCAATCAGCTCAGCCCATTAATGTGAAGACAAAATAGGGCCAAGATTCCCAAAATCTCCACCTTTCAGTGTAGATGTTGTGCTAATTTGCACTGATCTCCAGACACTTCAAAAGTGCTTCCCGCTTACATCCACCCAAAGAGGATAGTCGCAGCTTTCGGTCATCCTTCTCCTCCCACCCTTGGCTCAGGTGCCAAGACAGGATCTGCAAGGTGCTACATAACTGGAAATTTGTATTGCACTGTAAACTGCCTTACTAAAGCCAAATATCCCCAACACAAAATAACAATAATAATGACAATAATCCTACATTTTATCACATAGTTGAGATGTCTCAAAACACTTTAGAATATATTGTAAAGTGGATTGACTGTATTTTGTGGGTGAAATGTGGCAGCCAATTGCGCACAGCAGTGTCCTAAAAACAGTCGTGGATTGAGTGACCAAATTATTATTTTATTTGGAGGGATTATTATCCTGGAAAATGATCCGCCAATCAACTAACAACTGGGTTTCTACTTTCTGTTAGATAAACAGAGATGTGTGGACTGAGGAAACTTGCCTAAGGTTTCACCCTGCCCGGGAATCGAACCCGGCTCCTCTCGCTTGCGAGACGCCCTTTCCCCTGGATCCGAAATGTAACTAACATACAATCTTTAGTAACTTTGTTAACTTATGTTCTTTCAGGAGCCTTGTGGATATCTAAAATAAACTTGTGCCCTGTTACTTTGGAATGTAACTGTTAGTGTTTATAATGATCATTTGTGTCATTTGGTTTATTAGCAAATAATATCTGCTAGGTTCTCACTGTTAATGTGACTGATGAGATTTATTGGAGTACAGTTGCTGTTAAGTAAGGTAAGTAAAAATAGAAAGTGTGTGGCTATCAGCATCTGAAGGTTTGTACGTGATACAAAGTTAATCTCCAAGCACGTCAATGAGAAAGACATTAATAAGACAAGTGCAGAAGTAAAATACAGAGGTGACCGAGCAGCAGAGAGAATCCGTCTTCCTTATGCCCTTGTCTTATTAATACTTTCATAATTGATGTGATTTGAGATTACCTTTATATCATGTACATCCCTTTAACACCCCCATTCTGTAAGAATGTGTGTTTTACAGTGCCTTGTCACCTCAAAATGTCTCTGAGTACTTCACAAGTTATTAGTGTCAAGTGCCATGAGTATTTGTCAGACAAATGTGGCAGATCCTTGTCCCAGCGACAGGTGAATGAACAATCGTAGCTGGGACATTCAGAGAAACTTCCTCTCATTTATAATAATGGAATTTTCCTGACCAGAAGGGTACTCGGTTTAACGTCTCGTCCAAACACCAGGCCCTGTGACAATGTGCGGTCTCTTTGTGGATGCAATAATGATAATGATAATCCTTGCCTTTTTGGTTTTTTTGGGGGGTTAACCGGGTGTCTGACACATGCGGAAACCCAACACAAGCTTAAGAGTATCCAAAAGAGTTCCAGACACATGTACCATCTTACACAGAAATTTCCCAGTGCATTGGATGTGCACTTTTCATTTCAGGAGAACGACTCAAAACACTTCACGGGATTTTAGAATTACGTAACCAGGTATCTTGTAGGCAAACACGGCAGCTAATTTGTGCACAGCAGTGTCCCACAAACAGCCATGAACTGAATGACCACTTTTCACCTGGGGGATAGTTGGCCAGGACATCGGGAGAAGCTCCCTTCTCTTTTCCAGCAGTGCCACGGGGTCTTTAACATCCACCTGAACAGACAGATGGAACCTCGGCTGAACATTTCAATCAAACGATGGCACCTCCAATATTGCAGCACTGCACTGGAGTGTCAGCCTGGACTCTGTGGGTTAGTGCTTATAATGTCTAGCTTCTTCCTAACATCCAGGTTATTTTATCCTGATCTCTATAGTCCTCAGCCCCACCTGTGGTCCCACCTCTGATGAATGGTCACACTGCAACTTTGGCCCAACTTCCTCTTTTCGACGTGGATTGACCGTCTGCGCTCCCTGTGCTTGATTCCATACCGACCTGTCTGCTCAGCGGGCTCTGTCCTGCTCTGTGATCCCTGCCCTGCCTTCTTCCCCCCACTCCCCATCGGCGGTGGGGCATTCAGCCTTTCTGCCCCCACCCTTTAGAATTTGGACTCCATCTCACAGTCCCTTTGTTTTGCCCCCTTCCTTGTTTCCTTCAAGACCCTCCTCTTTGGCCTTCAGTCACCCTCTTATCCCTACCCTCCCTGCCTGATCCACTCCTCCTGATCCCAATCCCAATCTCGGATCTAAATCCTTGACTGTCTTGCTCCTTGCGACGTACTCCAGATACGAAAGGCGCTGTGTAAACATAGGTTGTTGTTGTTGTCAATGCACAAGGAGATAAAATGAACAGAGATGCGTGTCCAATCTGTCTTATTCACTGTCAGAGTTGGGAGCTCCTCAACATGTCGGTTGCCTTGGCAATGCCAAAAGTACTGGCATTTGTTTGAGTAAAAATGTAACATTAACTGAACTTGACAAGATGTTAATTTCCATCATTATTTTTCCAATTGATTTTTGAAAGGAAATTGATGGCAGGGCTCCACACTCGATCTAGTCAATTTGTGTTTTGAAATTTGCCGGAGGAAATTCAAGCTGAACACTTTACCTCATCCTCATTCGCATGCAAAACGCACAGTCACTACACTTTACAGTAGCAAAAACATTAGGTGAAGCACTTTGAAACGTTCTCCTGATGTGAAAGGCCTTATAATAATAATAATAATAATAATAATAATAATAATGATCCTTGCATTGTTATAGCGCCTTTCACTTTGGGAGAACATTTCAAAGCTTTTCACACGATGTACTGTAAAGTGTAGCGACTGTGCATTTGTGGGCAAACTCGGCAAATAATTTGTGCACAGCAATGTCCCACAAATAGCCATGTCGTGAGTGACCAATTTTATTTGGGGGATTGTTGGCCAGGACCCTGGGGAAAAACTCCCTTCTCTTTACGAATAGTGCCTTGGGATCTTTAACACCCACTGAACAGGCAGACAGGACCTCAGTTTAACGTCTCATCTGAAGGTCGGCACCTCCGCCAATGCAACATCCCCCTCACCCAGCACTGCACCGGTGTGTCAGTTTAGTGTCCAAGTGGACTGGAACCCACAACCTTCAAACTCAGAGGCGAAAGTGCTACCAACAGAGCCAGGTTGATACAGAATGTTAAAGGCAAGACTTACTTTAATTATTATGATCATGCTCAACACAATTTAAAAAAAAACTATCTCCTACTCCCTTGTGTGTGTGTGTGTGTGTATGTGTGGGCATGTACCAGCTCGCTGGTGTCAGCCTATCCTTGTGGAACGGTATGGAGACACCCTTCCTCTGCTCCCCTGAGCTCTCTCTCCCGAAATCTTGGCACAGACGAGAGGCAGTCTTGTTGCTCACTAAGAAACCTTACTGTGAGCCGAGCATGTGGCAGCAAAGCAGCCTCATTAAAGCTCCCCAAGCCTCAGTTTGGTCTAATCCCCTTATCAAAACAGGCACCGCACTTGCATGTTTTGCAGAATGGTCGACCAAGGGCATAACTTTAATAGAAGATCTTCAATCCCTGCCTAAATTTCAAATCCTTCACCAGCTGCACGACCTATATCAGCTTCCACAGGCTGAATTTGTTACATATCTGCAAGTCAGAAAGGGCCCAAAACGTATTTCCTGATAGGTTATCTTCGCAGGCTATCTTGGGCACCTTGCACAGAAACATCAATTTATGTAAATTATTATTGGATTGTGACCTTAACTCGCGACTGCACTCCTCCTCAGACTTATCTGAGAGACACAGACACCAAGATAGAGAGAAAGAAAGAGAGAGAGACGTACACATGCCGACGGATAGTGTTCTACGCAGCCCTATGGAATAGAAGCATGGATGAATCACACATTTTCCCTTCAGGACAAGCTCACACTGTACTAGTGTCATTTAAAAATTCTTCACAGACATAGGACCTAAGCCCCATACCATATACACTGTATTGGAGTGTCAGTCTGGATTCTATCAGTCAAAAGCTGAAATGAACCAAAAGCTACCAGGAGATATCAGTCCGTGTGCGAACTGGCGACCCAAGCTACCATCTCGTTCGTCTTTGCCCATCATTAAAGCAAAGCTCCATAGCCCAGCCTTGGGTCTGTTTATGTCCACCATTGTCAACCCAGCTCTGGTGTACAGCAAGACATCTATCTGTACCTTCCAAATCCAAGATCATGCCATTTACTTGTACGTGTGTGTGTGTGTGTGTGTGTGTTAGCCTGGCTCAATTGGTAGTGCTCTTGTTGGAAGGTTGTTGGTTCAAGCCCCATTGTCAGGACTTGGAACTCACATAGTTTAATCTGATACTTGAATCCAGTGCTGGGGGTGTGTTGCATTGTCAGAGGTATCGTCGTTGAGATGAGACATTACATAAGGCTCTGTCTGCCTGTTCAGGTGGAGGTTAAAGGTCCCATGGCCTGATGTCCTGGCCAACATTCCTCTAAATAAAATTGGTCATTCTCCCCTAGTCAGGTGGGGGTTCAGATCCCAAGACCGGTTCGGATGAAGAAGGCCCTTTGTCCCACCTGATCTACCCTTCCAAAAAACGCCCCATCTTACTGTCCTTCCATCACAGCATTTCAAGCTGTTTCTTAAATAAGTCCAGGGTCCTAGCTTTGAGCACTCTCCCTCATAATAATAACAATAATAATCCTTGCATTTGATATAGTGCTTTTCACGTCGGGAGGACATCCCAAAGCGCTTCACAGAACACACTGTAAAGTGAATTGACTGTATATTTGTGGGCGAACGCGGCAGCCAATTGTGCACAGCAATGTCCCACAAACAGTCGTAGATTGAAAATGACCAATTTATTGTTTTTTGTTTTGGAGGGATTATTATTAGGCGTGTGGAGTAAGGAAACTTGCCCAAGGTTTTGCCCTGCCTGGAATTGAACTCAGGTCTCTCGCTTGCAAAGTGAGTACTCTAACCACTGAGCTACAGGACTCCACATCCACATCCATTCCAGTGATTGATTACCCTCTGGTTAAAGAAATACTCTCTGGTGTCTATTCCTCCTGAACCCTGAGCCTATGCCCTCTTGCCCTGGGGTATCTAAGAGTATTGTTCTGCATTTATTTTCCTTGTGCATCTCATAACTTCTTTGCATTTCTTTGAAGTCACTTATGGATCCATAACTTTTCGAGTCGTAGGCTTGGTCACTTCTAAGCGCAGCGTTCCCATTGCTTAGTGGTTACCGCACTTGGCTCGAAAGCAAGAGGACCTGGGTTCGATTCCCGAGTGGGGCAAAACCTTAGGCGAGATTCCTTATTCCATATGCTCTGTTTACCTAGCAGTGAGTAGGAACCTGGTTGTTAGTCGATTGGTGGATCACTTTCCAGGGGTAATAAGCCCTTCAAAAAAAATTTATAATAATAATTTGGTCACTCAATCCACAGATGATTGTGGGACATTCCTCTGCACAATCGGCTGTCAATTGTACAGTTAATCCACTTTACAGTATATTCTGTGAAGCGCTTTGAGAAGTCTCAATGATATAAGGCGCTATATCAAATGATGATTATTATTATTATTAAAACCACATTTATATCAGTTACCGTTTGCTCTGGCACTGTGTTTATTGACCAAAGTGTGTGTTGGAAGTGTCAACTGTCTTATCTCCCCAGTTCATGGGAATGGGCGACAAGCCAGAGGGCGCTGCTCTGTGCGTCAGCCAGTTGCCCTGGCGTGTTGGACACTTGATGGGCCAACACATGAAGACATGGCTGGCGGAAATGATGCCTGAGTGACCCCCCCTCCTTGGTCTTGGTTCCCAAACGGTGGAAATTGGGAATCTGACATGTTTTGCACAGAATCTCCAGTCATCTTGCCTGACTGGGACGTGGGCGGATTACTTAGCATTTGCCTGCCATAAGGCTCTGTCGCATTCTGCGCTGTTCATGTTGGACACGCAGAGCTGTGGAACAAAGTGCTGGTATGCTGGGGCATGTTGATCAACGAACAGGCCTGTCAGTTACAGTGACAGCGTTGAGTTAGGCGAACGCTCAGAGCAATGGAGAGCTGCCTGCCTAAGTCCTCACTGTAGTAAGAGAAGCAACTGAGTCTCACTGACACACACACACACACATATAC
The DNA here is from genome assembly GCF_018977255.1 of Callorhinchus milii. Lineage (NCBI taxonomy): Eukaryota > Metazoa > Chordata > Chondrichthyes > Chimaeriformes > Callorhinchidae > Callorhinchus > Callorhinchus milii. The sequence goes on along the minus strand of NW_024704746.1, from coordinate 7,522,602 downwards.
ACATGTACTCACACAGACACACACACACACACAAATAGTGCAGGCTGATGCTCCAGTACAGTGCTGGAGGGAGTACTGCACTGTTGGGGGTGTCGTCCCTCGGATGAGACGTCAAACCGAGGTCCCCGTCAACCTGTTAAGTCACTACACTTTACAGTGAAGCATTTTCCAACTGCTCGACAAGATGATAAGGCACAATATCAATGCAAGGATTAATTTATTATTATATACACTCAAATCCACTTTTTCTCCTCTAACCACGACCCCAGTGCTCGCAGGACAAATCAATTTCAAGATCATGTTACTTACCTACACATCAGTCCACACCCTGGCACTTGCCTACCTCTCTGACCTGCTTCCACCTTACTCCACAACCCACCCCTTCACTCAGCTGGCTCCGGCTTCCTGCATGTTCCTCATCCCCTCCGCACCACCATTGGTGGCTATGCTTTGAGCCATTCTGCCTTGAAACTATCTCTTCAATTCTTGCTTCCTCCTTGCCTGCCTTCAGATCACACCTGAAGACCTTCCTCTTCTTCCCTCTCTCCCTGGCTCAGCATCAAACTCTGCCACTGTTTAGGGCTCCGATACACTACCTGCTTGAAGGTTGCTATATGTTATTTATTATGATGGTGGGGGCTGCAGGCTTTGCTGCTGAAAGATGACATTAATCTGAGCCTTGAAAAAAACAGTCAGGACACTAGACAGTAATTACTACCGCACTTTTGGACATTTTGTGGCAAAATAGACCATAAAATGCAAGTTCTTATCCTTTTCTCTAGTTTGTAACCTGCATCAACAGTCACCGCCCTGAACCCCAATCGCTGTGAAGCGCTCTGAGACCTTGTGTCGCTAAGAAGCGTGGTAGAAAGCCAGCTATCTCTCCTCTGTTTGCCTGTGGCAGCAACAGCCAGACTCCTTACTGATCTGTGTCCTTATAATTGAGAAGAGTTGCTAAGCCTGGTACGCTCGGTCACACGTAACTAATGAATTGGAAGTGAATGGCTTTGCAGGCGTATTACAAGCCTCTTTTGTGCAAGGAATTCAGGCTCCTGAGGAATAGCTTCTCTCCTCACGTGGAGCACAGTGCTTGTGTAACCACACAAAGCCCTCCCTGCCTGTGTTCTTAACGTATTCAGCCTGTTCCAATAATAATCTTAATAATCCTTACGTTTTGGTAGAGCGCCTTTCACGTGGGGAGCAATGCGCTGCCCGGGCTCCTTCCTGTCTGCATCTGCCGTCTCCGCCTGTGGACAACAGCGAGGCTTTTGAGGTCAAAAAAAATATTTGGTCACTCACTTTGCGACTGTTTGTGGGACACTGCTGTGCACAATTGGCCGCATTTCACTCATAAAATATACCGTCAATTCCCTTCACAGTATATCGTGTGAAGCACTTTGAGATGTCGCAAAGACGTGACAAGGCTCTATATCAAATGGAAGGATGATTGTTATCACTAGGGTTCTAGACTGACTGACAGTGGGTTGTAAAGTTGCAGCACTGGGGGAAAGTGCTGTATTGTCAGAGGTGCCATCCTTCGAATGAGACATCAAACTGGGGTTCCTTCTCTCTACCTGTTTAGGTTATCTTACAGATCCCATGGCGCTATTCGAATAGAGAAGGGTGTCCAGGCCAACAATCTCCCCCAATAATAATTGGTCATTCAGTATTCACTTTTCGGCTATTTTGGGGGACATTGCTGTGTGCAAATTGGCTGTCACATCTGCATCCTAATATGTAAGTCTGGAGGCGTTCGGTTATGAGCCTCGTGTTTCCAATTCAACTAAACATTGGAAATAATCCTTCTCTATTTCCCCTTTTAAACCTTTTCATATTTAGCACTTCTGTCAGAAATCATTGATAATAATATTAATAATGCTTGCATTGAATAAATAACAGTACAAAATTCGCAGCCTTTACACTTTGCATTGAATCCTAGGGAAGCGTTTTGAGATATTCTCCTAACATGCAAAGTGTTCTGTCCAAATTTAAGCATTATTGTGACACTAAAACATTGTGAAACGTTTCATGTGGAATTGATGTGAAATGGAGTGACTGTATTTATTATGTGAACCCAAAGTCTCAAGTCGGGGCTTGAACGCACAGTCTTGCAACACCGAGTACTACCAAACGAGCCAGACTGACATCTAGCATAGTAAACTCTAGACATGAAGGCTCTGTAACCCATTGGCCATTGTGCTTACCGCAGTGTGAGAGCAGTTGGAGCTGTGTGCTCTAAATCCAGTTTCCCTGCTATTTCTTCATCACTTTTCAAGTCTTTGTTCCTCCTTGTCTGTCTAAATCTCTTTTTTAAAAAATATTGTTTGAAAAGCTTTCATTGGCTCGGCATAAGTATAATAAGACAGTCATCCTAAACATTAGACTGATGGTTTCATTCTCAGCACTTTTACTGAGCTTACCGAGCCACAGAGCCACTTAGCAAAAATGTCATAGACTTTGTACTTTAAACTCCATTGAGCTGCTGGATGAGTTTTATTGAGCACTAACCACAAAGTGCACAGGCTTGCAAAGGCTGCACTAGTTGTAACTGCTCTCTCTGAGGCAATATCTCATTTGGAACAGCTATCGTTCCGTCTGTCTGGTCAGAATTCAATCCCCTTTTGACACAGCTATGCCATGTAACACGGGCTGTCGAATCCATTTTCTTTTCGAGGTATCTGCCTTTTCTATCTTCCAACGAAATGTTCTCTTTTCCCCAGCCAGCTCTTGCCTATGGCTGTGGAGAGGAATAAAGAGTCTCCCGAGCTCTCTTCCATGGCAAGCTCCTCTTTATTAACAGTCGCAGGTATAATCGAGGTAACTAATTGAAGGTTTGAGGGCATCTTTTAAACCAATGAGTTACACATAGCCCCAGCTGCTGCTGTTGTCCTTGCCCATCACGCTTAATGGAGGCTCGTTTCACTGCTTGCTTCATCCACTCGGCCAAAGAGATGCTTTCAAAGAGCTGGAGGCAAGGCACGTGTTGCGATACTGTTAAGCGATGATGGAGCCTCTGCACTACCATCATAATTGGAATCCCGTAGCGTAGTGGTTAGCGAGCTCGCCTCGCAGCTAGCGAGAGGACCCAGGTTTCCTTACTCCACACGCCTCTGTTTACCTAGTAGTAAGTAGGAGCCCACTTGTTAGTCAATTGACGGATCGCTTTCTGCAGTTCAAACAAAATCCTTTCCAAGAAAATCGGTCAGTCAATCCACGACTGTTTGTGGGACACTGCTGTGCGCAATTGGCTGCAGCGTTTCACCCACCAAATATACAGTCAATTCACTGTACAGTATATTCTGTGAAGGGTTTTGAGACGTCTTAATGATAATAATAATAATAATAATAATAATCCTTGCATTTGATATAGCGCTTTTCACGTCGGGAGGACGTCCCAAAGCGCTTCACAGAATAGACTGTAAAGTGAATTGACTGTATATTTGTGGGCGAACGCGGCAGCCAATTGCGCACAGCAATGTCCCACAAACAGTCGTAGATTGAAAATGACCAATTTATTATTGTTTTTGTTTTGGAGGGATTATTATTAGGCGTGTGGAGTAAGGAAACTTGCCCAAGGTTTCGCCCTGCCTGGAAGTGAACTCAGGTCTCTCACTTGCAAAGCGAGTGCTCTAACCACTGAGCTACAGGACTCCATGATGTGATAAGGCGCTATATGAAATGCAGGAATTATTATCCTTGTTATTATTAAGGAACAGTTTGATACGCTAACGTGATGGCGGTGGGATGGGTTCTCTCAGATCGAATGTGCCAAAGGGTCTTCTTCACTCTTATGATGGGAATACAGTTGTACACACATAAACCCTCGGAGATTTGTGTAACCGAGAATTTAGCATAAACCAATTGTCACTAGCGAATGATTTAATCTTCTTTTGGCCATTTCCTCAAGGACGTTGCTCTTTGTCCTATTTTGATGGGACAATAGCTGCAACCTCCGCCTGAACAGTGTGTGAATGGGTGTGTGTCCCTGCACTTAAACTGTGCCAAAGTATCCATTCATTACACAGGCAGTGAAGGCTAATAGAGACAGGGGCCAAGGCTTTAATTTCTAGAACTGTGTCTGCATGACGGATAGTGAAGGTGATCCTCCACTATGGGACGACAGCAACATGAGTCAAATCACCGCATGGAGACTGAAGCCGCAGTCAGAACCCACCCACCCACCGTCACCCACCACACGCTGCCCACCTGCACTCACAAAGACTGAGAAGCTTTTCGATGCTGTGTGCAGTGCGTTGTTGTTTTGTTTGGTCAGACGGGTGTCTGACAAACCCTGAAATCCGTCACCATGTTTAAGAGTATCCAAACCAAACCGAGAGTTCCACAAATGTACACCATCTACAGCTGGGAGTTGTCCTGTGTGTGGAATGGAATGTGCACTCTCTCCCCAGAGGGATACACCCTGCTCACCTAATTCCAGGGGGGCACAGTGCAATTGGGAGTCTGAATCTGGGTTGAACCATTCCTTATCTCACTGCAGTGCTGAGAACAACCTGATGTGCCCTGTGTAAGGTCTCGGAGAGGCTGTGGGTGCGGGGGACAGTCTGAGTCCCCTGAACAGCCATTAAAGTTTTGAATAATTGAACGTGTTTTAAATGCGTTTGTACGGAGTAAATGGCACTTTGTGATATAAGGCAGAGGCAGGGTGCGTGTGTGTGTGTGTGTTGGGGGAGACATGTACAGGGTGAACAAAAATTCGTGATATCTACCTGGAAAGGAAGGAACAGCAAATTTAATATATTTTCAATCATGAAGGTTTGAAACTAAATTTTTCAATCTTATGCTGACTTGTAGAAACTCGTGAATTAATGCTGAGGTTATGGATGTGCAGTGTTCTTATCTGACCACTTTGCCGCTGAGTATTGGATAGAAGAGGGAAATGGGTAGATTTCATTGTTGAATTTAGCAGCTAGAAACAGCATCAGACTATTTTTGTTCCTTCTGTGATTTTGTTTCTCTCTCTCAGACCCTCGCCACTGCCTCCCACTCTTCCCCATCCGCCCATCTCCCAACCCCTCACTCTCATGCTAGGACACACATTCATTACCAGAGAGTGGAGATCCTCATCTCATGGCTTCCCGTAGTGAAGCGGTTAAGTGAGAGGATCTGCGTTGGATTCCTGGGTGAGGCAAAACCTTAGGCCAGTTTCCTTACTCCACACACCTCTGCCTATCTAGCAGTAAGTTGGAACCTGGTTGTTGGGCAGTTGGCGGATCACTTTCTAGGGGTAATGATCTTTCCAATTTTTTTTATCCCATCATTCTGAGGTGGATTCAGATCAGGGCCTCAAAGTGAGAATCTGCTCTGGATTTCAGAGCGAGAGTCCACATGGAACTCTTTGCCTCAGTCCCTCTGCCTTGATCCCTCTTTACCCATCATCAAATCACACCAGAAGACTTTCCTCTTTTGTCACTCTTCCTGCTAGGCATCAAAGCCCACGTCTCTGTTAAGCGCTCTGAGACCTTACCCGCTTGAAGGATGCTTTATAAATGCCACTTGTTGTTGTTGTTCTGGGTCTAGAGCGAGTGTCTGCTCTGGGTCTCGGTGGGAATCATAATGATAATCCTTGCATTTGATATAGCATCTTATCACGTCGTTGAGATGTCTCGAAGCTCTTCATAGAATATACCGTGAAGTGAATTGATTGTATATTTGCGAGGTAAAGTGAACTGAGTGTATGAATCCGAGGTGGAGTCAGACCTGGGTCTGTTCTAGGTCTCGGAGTGAGAGGCTTCTAATCCCCTGCACTCTCTCAAATGACCGAAATGATTAATGCGAGTTCTGCAGAAGCAAAGCAACTGATGGCTGTCTATTCCAGTGTCTTTGTTTACAGTGGTGAACTCCCATCAGCAAGGAATACAGCAATTGTAAGGGAATGTTAAAGGTTTGCAGTACTGCACATTATTGTTCCTCATGATCTGAAGTGTCACAGTCGGATCACAGGAGAGGACTGTGGACAGTTCTGCTGGTTCCAGCAACATAATAAATATCCAGCGACTCCCCACGGCGATGAATATAGAGGGACGAGCAATAATTAAAATAAGCCAGCCTTGAAAAGAGAAGTCTCAGAGGGGGCTTTAAAGAGATACATATATGATTTATAATTCTAAACGGGATTGAGAAAGCGAACGTTCACACACTCCAAGACAGAAAAGAAGCCACAGGTCTAAGATTACTAAGGGTAATTTCAGGACAGACACCAGAAGTATTTGTTTACACAGAGGACAATAAACAAGTCGAATAGGTTACCAAGAAGGGTGGTTGAGGCCAGGACCCTGAACTCATTTGAAAAATAACTCGATGCTGCAATGGATGTAAGGTGGGTGTTCTGGAAGGATGAGATCAAATGGGCCTTGTGGGTGAATGCGAAGGCGGCAGGCGATTTGTGCACAGCAGCGTCCCATTACACAGGCCATGAAGTCAATGACCAGTTTTATCTGGGGGTTAGGTTGCCCAGGACACCAGGAGAAACTCCCTTCTCTTGACAAATAGTGCCACGGAATCTTTAACATCCACCCGAACAGGCCGGGGGCCTCTGTGTAACTTCTCATCCGAAGGACACCACCGTCATCCGTGCATCACTCCCTCCCCAGCACTGCAATAGAGCGTTGGCCTTGACTTGTGAGTTCAAAATCCCAGCGTGGGGTTTGACAGGCTGCGTGGCCTTTATTTGTTTGCTATGGTAGCTTTGTAGCAAGCCAGACGAAAGTGAGACATCCCTACCTTAGCAGTGTGACAGTTCTCCCTTGTTCCATGTGTGTTTTTTGTGCTTTCCAATTGCTGCTTTTTGACACCGTGCAAACAGACATTGTACATACAGTAGGATGTCTACCAGCCATAATGAAATGAGACAAAGTGATACAGACGCAATACTCTACTCAGCCTGTCACTGGAGAGGAACAGTACGTGTGCAGGCACCTCCATACACAGCAGATAGGAAAACTGGTTAACAACAATACGGTGCATTTAATTTGGTGCAGTATTATGCCAAAACATCAATGTGACAGTTGTGACCTCATCAAACGCAGCTGCTTCTGTACACCAGCAACATCTAATGATCAGCATTGTAATAATAATAACCCTTGCGTTTTATACAGCACCTTGTCACATCTTTGAGATGTCTCAAAGCGCTTCACAGAATATATTATAAAGTGGATTGGCTGTGTATTTTGTGGACGAAATGGCAATTGCGCACAGCAGTGTCCCACAAACAAACGTGGATTGAACGACCAATTTTTTTGTTTCTCTGGAGGGATTATTACCCTCAAGAAAGCAATCGGTCAAACGACTAACAACAGGGTTCCTACTTACTGCTGGTAAACAAAGGTGTATATCTTTGCCTTTCCTTCCTTGGAGCCCTTCTCACCTCCCTCTTTAGCTCTCTCTAACCCTCCCAAACTCAAGTGCTCAACCAGCTGGGTGAAGGGCTTTGAGATGGTCAGAGAAGAGCTGTGGAAGAGACAGAGGTTGGATTGAAACAGAATGGGAGCTTCTCAGACTTTCATCAAAGAGAGCGGAGAAAATGATGGGGAAACTGCATTAAAAGATGTAGCCGAGGAACGATGAAATATTCATGCCGTTCTGAATTTTTTACTCAGGCATACCTTATTATTTCAATCTCTGACTTTCATATCTCTCTGAGTTTCACTTTCTAACTGATTTGATTTTTTTTACTGCCAAAGTACATTTTGAATCTCATATTCTTTTTTTATATATCCTCCTGCTGTTTATATTATAATTATCTTATGCCGTATCTGCTCTGGATCACTGTGGGACACTGCCGTGCACAAACTGGCTGCCGCCTTTCTTACAAGTACACAGTTCACTGCACTTTACAGTAAAAAATACAAAAAAAGTGGTCACTCACTCCATGGCTGTTTATGGGACATTGTTGTATGCAATTGGCTGCCACGTTTCACCCCCAAAATACACAGTTACTTCACTTTACAGTATATCCTGTGAAGCGCTTTGAGACGTCTCAATGATATGATAAGGCCCTATATCAAATACAAGGTTTATTATTATTAACTTCTGTGAAACACTTTGAGATACCTTGACAATATAATAAGGCAATATATCAGATGCAAAAATTACTATATTAGGTGTGTTCTGAATATACTATATGTACAGCAGAGTGAGTAATTCAGCACAGAAGCCCAATGAGTAACCCTGTGTTTTTTATACAGACACAGCACAAACTGCAAACAGCACAGCAAGCATTTATAGGCTGCAATACAAGCTTCAATGGGGGTCCAAACATTGAGAATTTACTGTTCAGGAGGAGGCCAGACACTGTTTTTATCTGTACTAGTGCTAGCTTTTCCCCAGGAGCTACTGCAATCTCATGCTTAAGAGTAATAATAATATAATAATAGTCCTTGCATTTGATATAGTGCCTTTTCCCATCGTTGAGACATCTCAACGCTCTTCACAGAATATACTGTAAAGTGAATTGACTGTATTTTATGGTGAAACACGGCAACCAATTGTGCACAACTGTGTCCCACAAACAGTTATGGATTGAGAGACCAAGTTTTTTTTTTGAGGGATTATTATCCCCGGAAAGCGATCCAGAACTGGGTTCCCACTTACTGCAAGGCAAACAGAAGTGTGTCGAGTAGGGAAACTTGCTTAAAGTTTTACTGTGCCCGGGAATCGACCCCGGGGCCTCTCGCTTATGAAGCGAGTGTGCTAACCGCGATAAAATTACTTTGCTTCCATTATTTATCCAGTTCTCTTTTAAACCCTGTCACGGTCTTGGCTTAAAAACCCATTTGCCATTACGACGGTGCTTATTCTGACAGCGTTATATTTAATTCTTCTAACCTGGCCCATTTTCTTCCAGCGATAATCCTGTTGCTACTCACTCGCCATCGTTCGCTGGAAATAGTCTCTCTCTAAATTTACCCTATCAAAACCATTCATCATTTTTGAAAAATACTCTATTAGATCGCCTCTTAACCCTACCTCTCTCCAATACCTCACTTCATTACCAATAGGAAGCTCTGCTGTCTGTCTGGGTTTCTCACTTAACTGTTCCTTTTCTCCGCAAATCTCAGGAGCTCTTTTGTGCTGCAGCAACACTTGTGAGTTAAGCAGCCTGGCATCACTCTGCGATTTCTGTTCTCTCTCTTTCTCGGGTCCCAGTAGTGTGCGTGCGTCCTCACTGATAACCGCAGTGGCCGTGAGTGGGCTGGAGATGATAGTTACACAGATCTCTGGGCGCCGATAAGAATCCTGATCTGTGAGATCTGCTCTCCCATAGCGCGTATCACGCTCCAAACCCCTTGAGTAACAATAATGAATGTTTCAGTGTGTCTTACACTGACACAGAGGCCAGAACCTGATCAAAGCTTGATATTTAGCTTGGTGCGCAGTCTGCCCCAGTCTAGTTAAAGGCAGCGCTTAGCAGCGCGGAACATGGAATAAAGCTGTCAGTTCAATAATAATAATAATAATAATCCTTGCATTTGATATAGAGCCTCATCACATTGTTGAGACATCTCAAAACACTTCGCAGAATATACTGCAAAGTGGATTGACTGTGTACCTTGTGCCGAAACACGGCAGCCATTTGTGCACAGTAGTGTCCAATAAACTGTTGTGGATTGAGTGGCCACATTTTTTTTCAAAGTCCTGGCATGGGGTTTCAACCCTTCCCAAATCTTCTGACTCAGAGGTGAGAGTGCTTCTTCCGGAGCCAGGCTGACACGTAGGGTAAACAACAGCAACAACAACTTGCATTTGCGGAGCACCCTTCAAACAGGATAGACTCTCAGATCGCAGTAAGCCCCTGATGGGTGGTGGGTATGCACGGCTGTGTAGTAATGTGTTGGATGTCAAGGTAACCAGATACACTGCCCATTCCGTTCCCAGTTTCCTTTCGCCTGCTGAAGTCGTATGTTCCCACCCCAGCGTCCGTCCCTTTATTTAAGACGGCTGCTGTGATGGAGCGAGGTGGAAGGGGGTGGGGTAAGAGGTGCGGGGGTGCTGGAGGGGAGTAAGGCAGAATACATGCGACCTGGACAGTCAAGATGGGGAAGCGGGAGATGGCGTATTGTGAGCCATACAGGGACTGAACTCCAGGGACTTCAAGCAAGGTGGGGAAAGGAACGCAGTGAAAAGATAGGTCAGCTGGGTTGACCCAGGTCAACTGAGACTGCACTGCAAACGAACGTGTTACAAATGTATTGCTTAGGTATTCCAAAGACGTCCTCCACTGTAATTGTCCATATGCAGCTTGTAACTTCGGAAGTAAATTAAGCAGGAGCCAGTGATTTTCTTTTCATTATTACAATACCTACCGGCAGTGGTGGAGGGACCTAGCGGGGAGAATGTATTCCGGTCAGGTCTGCTCTCTGAATTGTTTCTTTGATCCCTTCATAATAATGTCATGTGCTGGTATTATAGTCGTCGGGAGGCCAAGCTGGCTAAATTGATTTGGACACATTTATGTGCCAGCTCCAATCGAAGTAGTTTAGGTGAATATCAGGAGACGCTCAGAGCTGTCAGTCCACGCTGGGAGTCGGCTCACGCTGTAACTCTGACATTAGAACTGGAATAACAATCTGCTGCCGCTTCTGCGGAGCAGTCTCCATCCTGCCTTCAAATGACCCTCCTGCCTTCAAGCCACAGGCTTTGCGCTCTTGCCTCTCCCATGTATTGAAACTCCCACGGTCTAAGTGCTGGGGGGTGGGGGAACGCTGCATTGTTGGAGGTGCCCTGTCCCTTCGGATGAGATATTAAACAAATCTGCCCGTTTGGATGGATGGTAAAGATCCTGCGGTACTACTACTCGAAAAGAGAAGCGAGGTTCTCCAGGTGCCATGGTCAACAATCTCCCCCCTCCCCTTCCCCCCACCAAAAAGGGGGGAGTGAGCTTCATATTAGGTTAGGAGGTCCATGCAGAAAAAAACAGCGTGGGCCTGATGGGCTGAATAGCCTGTTTTGCCCGTTGTAACATTCTGTGAGGGTACAGTGTAAGATCACTGTGCCTTTGCTCCTTCCTCTCGCTGACTATCTGCCAGAGCATGTTGCAAGTTAGTCGACCCGGATTAAAATGCCTCTTTGGTATTAGCACAATAGTCGATTTAACAAGGCCAGATTCGTGAGGTGAAGTGATCCAGCACTCAGCACAGTGACACCTGGCAGCCCTTTCAAAGATTTTCTTCGGAGTAAATCTGTCCTCTTCAGGAACACAATGGGGAAAAATACTGCCCAATCGATCGGAGATATTGTTCGCTTATCATGTACCTTCCAGCCTGGCGTGGGGGAACATTTCCTCTGCTAGTCAGAGAGGCTGAGCCCATCTTCAGGGGAGCTTTGGGTCACTTCCCCCAGTCAGCCTGACTCAGTTGGTAGCAGTCTTGCATCTGGGTCAGAAAATTGCGGGTTCAAGCCCCACATCGGGACCGGAGTCAGTTTATTCTGACTTTCCAATATAGTGCTTACGCTGTGTTGCATTGTCGGAAGTGCCGTCCTTCAGATGAGATGTTCCATCTGCTTCTTCAAGTGGATGTTAAAGATCCCCTGTGTGAAGAATGCTATATATCATTTTTTTTTGGATCAGCCAAATGATCGCATGCAGAAACCCATCACCGTGCTTAAGAGTATCCCAACCAAGCTGAGAATTCAATGCATCCCACCTACAACACAACAACAACAACAAAATTACATTTATAGAGCGCCTTTCACGTCGGGAGGATGTCCCAAAGTGCTGAACAGTCAGGTGTCGGGGCCCGAGCATGGGGAAGAGGTGGGGTAGGGGTGAGGGAAGGCAGAGAAGTGGGAGGGAGACCAAAGGCACGGTCGAAGAGAAGGGCCTTGAGACCGGCCTTGAAGGAGGCAAGGGAGGAAGCGAGGCGAAGGGACCATGGGATGGAGTTCCAGAGTGTGGGGGCAGAGAGACTGAAAGCCCGGCCACCGATGGTAGGGCGGGTCAGGGCGGGTAGACATGGAGCAGACCGGAGCCTGATGAACGGAGGGAGCGGGCAGGTTGGTAGGGAGCCAGCAGGTCAGAGAGGTAGGAGGGGGCAAAGCCATGGATGGCCTTAAAGGTGAGGATGAGGATCTTGAACTCGATCCTCTGGGGGATGGGGAGCCAGTGGAAATCCACCTACATGTGGAAATCCCAGAGATAGATTGTTGGAATGGAATGCGCACTCTGCTTACCTAATTCCGGAAAGTATTAGGTGAAGGTTGGCAAGAGCCGAGGCTTGGGGACCCGCGAGTGCGAGTTGGGGTAACTGCTGGAGTCTAAACAATATACAGTATAAATATACAGTCAATTCATTTTACAATATATTCTGTGAAGTGCTTTGAAATGTCTCAAAGACGTGATACGGTGCTATATCAAATGCAAGGATTATTATTTATTTATTATTATATGAATACAGGATGTTGTTGACACTGATTCATTTCACTCAAAGCATGCAAGAGACACTTTGGAAGTTGCGCTGACCACAGCATGGGGTGGGCAGTCTTTAAAACCGCCGCTGACGGGGGAAGGGTGTGTGGCTTCAAAGGAGCGGACGGCAAAGCAGTGCTGATGAATTCTCTTCACATCAAAGTGTCCTTAGATTTGCGTAAATCAATGTAATCCAGTAGCAGAAATTGGCGTGTCTGGGAAAGCCTCGTTCGACTTCACTCTCATTTGTAACTTTGTCAAAACCAATTATTTTTTGGGCTTTGCGGACTTGCAACAGTAAGTAAGTAAGTAACTAAGTAAATTCAGGGGGGCAAATTCACAACACATCTATGGAAACACTGTTTCTTTGAGCGAGCAGTAAATGTATGGAGCAGATTCCCGAGGGAGATAGTGGAAGCAGAAAGTGTCGATTCTTTCAAGAACAAATTAGATTTCTGTTAGGAAATAATATCTCGGGATACAGTATAGAATTTGGGACACAACATGTCATGCGACTGCCAGGATGGTGGAAGGCAAACCGGATCAACCTTGGTCTTCTTTCAACCAGCAGTTCTTATGTTCTTATGCTCTAAGCGCTCGCTGAGGTTTAACCCAACGGAGCCTCAAATTCAGCCTAGTCTCAGGCTGCTGGACCGTTCTGCATCAATTTCTTAAAGGTCTGTAAGCCCATTTTCTAGAGTGCTCTCCGATAAAAGATTACGAAAATGAATTGGGAAGCAGTAGTTGTGTTAAGCCAACTCAAGGCTGAATTTAAGAATTTTCCACAATTCTGTGCAATTCATATATTTCAAGACAAAACGGTTTCATGAGCTAACGTTAGGTGGAATTTCGGACTTGTGGAGTTCTTTCCTCTTCCCGAGAGGTTAAAACTTGCCTACAGTAAACATATACTCAATGTGGGAGGCCGCCCGGCGTGGAAGGCTCTATACAAATGCAAGTTATTGTTGTTATTATTGTTACATATCCTTTAAGTAGATTTGTAACCAAGGCTTCGCTTACCTCCGCACGAATGAAAATGTTCATAGTTAGGAACTAATATGTGTTCATGCTGTCTATTTGAATTCAAGATCCCCAACTTCACTTTTAAATCCCTCTTGTCTCACCCTACCTCTCCGCTCTTCTAAAACCCTACCAAACCGGCGGCCCCCTCCACTCGGCAGGCACTGTCTTGCTTAACGCCCCCGCCCTGCCCCCCCAGCATCGCTGGTCATGCTTTCAGCCTTTCTGCTTCCATTCTCTGGAACTCCACTCCGGAGTCCCTACCCGCACCTCCTTCACTATCCATCTCAAGTACTTCCTCTTTGACCCATGCCTTTGGTCATCTTTCCCCCACCCCCACCCCTCCTGAATCCAACCCCACAGCTCGGGCACCAATCCTTGACTGTCCAGCGCTTTGGGACGTCCTCACGACACTCATACACAACAACAATTTGTTGTTGTTATACATGTTAGTGAATGTCCACCCTCTTTTTTTGTGCCAGTTAATATGATAAACTCACTTTGCACAATAATAATAATCCTTTGTATTTGATATAGTGCCTTATCACGTCGTTGAGACGTCTCAGAGCGCTTCACAGAATACATTGCAAAGTGGATTGATTGTGCATTTTATGGGCAAAACAGTTGTAGTAATTTGTTTCGATTTATTCCTAAAAAAAGACCTTCTGCCATCTCACTCTCCCCACCCACTCCATCGGGTCTGCTGCATGTCCCAGATGTTCCAGTATTATAGGCCATTATCAGCTACAAGCATGATGATGATACACCGGTATAATTTAAAATTGGCCTTAAAATCCTCAGGGCTTTGTCTGCCCACATACTGCCTTCCTATGTCCTGCCGTTCCACAAACCTCCAGAGGTTTCCCACCACATGAGCAGATAAAGTGTACAGATTCTGCATGAGTCAGCAGCAAATTTGGAGAGAAAAACTGCTGCACATCACTGGGAATTTGGATAGAGAGTGCATGCAGTGTATATAGAACAAGAGACTTTTTTGGGGGGCATCCGGGTGTCTGACACATGCGGAAAACCATCACCATGCTTAAAAGTAGCCGAACTAAATAGAGAATTCCATGCATCCCACCTACACATGGACATCCCAGAGATAGACTGTCGGAATGGAATGCGCGCTCTCTCTCCGGAGGGACACATCCTGCTTTACCCAGGTCCGGGAAGTAATTAGGCACTTTTAAGCGCTCTGAGATGCTGCGCTGCGTGGAGGGCGCTATTTGAGTGCAAGTTGTTATTGTCAGGCGCAGGTTGGCAAGAGCCAAGGCTTGGGGACCCCAGAGTGTGCGTTGGGGTACTGCTGGAGTCTAACCAGCTAAAACTGCATTGATAGCACTGCCTTGAGAGAGAGAGAGAGAGAGAGAGAAATGTTTAAATGGAGGGAGGTGGAGGGAGGAAGGGAAGGAGGGAGCACAGAAGCGTCTTTATTTTTTGGGTTATTGGAGATGAAATGAAGTTTGTGCACAGCTCGCGTTTTGAGCAGAAGAATCAATCGCTGTGAAAGAGCAAACAAACTTCACAAATTGGAAATCCATTAGTCGTGGTTAATTGGATAAAAATGAGCTGCAATCATTTGCATTTTTCTGGAAGCGGTGTCTGAAATGTTACGGATTGCAATGCTCAACGCTGTGATTAATAAAGCCAGATTGTTGTCAATTTAAATAACGGATGGCAACATTTTTACAGAGAGAGTTCATGGACGGGAGGGAGCCTTCTTCTGTAGGCTGTGAGTGGACAGAAAATAACAGACACTGTCTCTTTCTCTCTCTCTCTCCTCTCTCTCTCTCTCTCTCTTCAAGTGGAGTGTTTCCACGGCAATAGATTGTGTGTACTGTGTTTGCGTGCGTGGTGTGCGTGTTCGCGTACACGTGTGTCTGTGTGCATGCGTGGGAGTGTGTGTGCACGTCTGTCTATGCGCGTGCGTTCATGCTGAGTGTGCACGTGTGTGTGCGAGAATGCGTCGGTGTGTATGTGCATGTAGGGGTTTGTGTCTGTTTGTGTATCTACATGTAGGAATGCGTGTGCGTGCATGCATGTGCATACGTGTGTGTGTGTTTATCTGTGTGTGGGAGTGCGTGCATCTTGTGTGCATGTGTGTATGTTTGCGGGTGCACACGTGCTTGTGCGTGTGTTTATGTGTTGGGAGCGTTTGTTTATCTACCTCTGGGAGTGCGTGTGAGTCTGTGTATGCGTGCGTGAGAGCGCGTTTCCACGCGTCTGCGACAGAGAGAAAGAGAGTCGTAAGTGTTGGCGGGTACAAGTAGGAGTATCCGTGCTTCAAGGTTCGGCTGCTGACGCAGTGAGCGCTTCCGAGGCAATTGTTTATCCTCTGACCAGAACCTCATTGTCATAAGATTCTCTGGAATGAATATTTCTCTCAATATATCTCGGAGGAGATCACTGCGCATCGTCAACCCTTTGGGACACCCTCCAATGAATCCCGAGGACTCTGACCAATTCAGCAACAACCAGTAATGAACTGTGGGGCACTGCGCTCGAGTGCTCTGAGACTCTTAAAGTGGGTGAAGAGCGCGATATAAATGTCATTTTGTTGTTCTTCACAGCACCCCCCCATCCCACCACCCCCACCCCCCAAACACACACACCAACAACAACAACAGTGCCTAAGGCTGTAGCATCATGTCTTCTGAGATGAATAATGATCATGGTCCAGGGAATTCATTCTGATACATTCTGATACTTACTTGGAGAGCAGCCGTGTGCAAGTTTTACGTTTTTACATTTATCGCAAGGAAACGCGACAGTGGGGCAGGCGAGAGAGGGAGGGGAATCCAAGGCAGGGGGTTGAGTTACAAGGATTACGTGAGCGAAACAACGTGCTTCGAATGTCCTACAGATACTGTTGTTGTTGTTGTTGTTGCCCTGAGTACTGTGTCAGCCCCTGTGCTGTAGATTGGCTGTTGACAGTAGTAGGATTTGGTGTAGGTCAATACATGGGTTTTATTAGCAGTGTAAATCCTCCCTAAGCTCCTCACAGCCACAGTCCTCAGGAATCCGTAGCTCCCATGAAACAGCAAACGAATTGAGCTGTCATTTGTAGAAGATCCAAACAGGTATCAGTCCTGCCTCAGAGTCCTCGACAGATGTTACAATCCCCCCAGTCAGTGCCTTGGGACACACTCCTGATGTGAAAGGCGCTGTACAAATGTAATTTGTTGTTGTTGATTAAAAACCCCAATCCATTGCTACCCGAAGATCATGTAACAGGCAATGCTGGCATTGTGCCAAGTATGCCCGATAAACCCATAGGCCAGGAGCTGAAAAATATTTCACATGCATGGCCTGTTTCACACGTGGGGCCTGTTTTGCACATGCGGGCTATTTAGGACACGTGGACCATTTTAGATGCGTGGACTAGTTTACATGCACTATTTTACATGCGTGGTCTCGTTTACCCGTGCGGAGTATTTTACACTCATGAAGCATTTCACTATTTTTAGCCTCTGTGCTCCATCAAGGAATATCAGTAAAGCACACATCAATTAAGTGAGTTTAATGAGCGCAGTGATAGCAATATGATTACCCCAAAAAAAACTGATGATTTACACCATTGATTATAAATTGACATCTGCGAGCAGTATACCGTTTCAGCAAGCTGTTTTCAAAAGGCTGATGAAGGCAGAATAAGGTAAATGCGTGTATCTATTGTACATAGAGAGTGCAGACAGCTTAAACAGTGATACAGCTAATGAACATACAATAGAACGTGTCTCTTGGCTTGTAAGGTGACAATCATGAAGTGAAACCTGTGATTCAATGCAGTGTCGATGGCACATTCAGTCCATCTACTTATCCAAGGTTCAGGGTTTGTTCCTTTTGAGCCAGGCTGAGATCAACAAGCTCAGCCCTAACGGGGATGAAATTTACACACGTTGTCGCAATCGCTTCTGATCCGTGGAGAGAGGTTTACGACAGCTGTGAGTATATTATACAGCCAATGGGTTCAGCCATAGTCACCTCCTCCTAAATAGTGGCGACAAATCTCCCAGATAGCCGACACTTGACGGTCTTTTAATCACCGAGGATTGGGGACTGACTGCTCAGTAATTGATCGTATGGAAATTCACTGGTTCAGGGAGTCTTTTTGTGATGAAATAATAACTAATAATAATAATCCTTGCATTTGGTATTGAGCCTTTTTACGTTGGGAGGAGGTCTCAAAAAACCCTACAGAATTTACTGTGCAGCAGAGTGACTGTGTATTTGTAGGCAAACACCAGAACTGGAAGCACATCTTTGAGTATCAAAGTGCTTCACAGAATATATTGTAAAGTGAATTGACTGTATATTTTGTGGGTGAAAAGCAGCAGCCAATTTCACACAGCAGTGTCCCACAAACAGTTGTGGATTGAGTGACCAAATGTTTTTTTTGAGGGATTTTAACCGTGGAAAGTGATCCGCCAATCGACTAACAACCGGGTTCCTAATTCCTGCACAGTAAACAGAGACGTGTGGAATGAGGAAACTGGTCCTGGAAATTGAACCTGGGTCCTTCACTTGTGAGCGTGATTCGCTAACCATTTTCTACAGGACAACACTAATCTCGTTAAAGCGAAACTCAGAACAACGGGAATCTCGATTCTTGACCATCATCAACAACAACAAAATTACATTTGCATAGCCAATAGGTGACCGTAAGCTTCCTGGTGATTGACAGTGGGTAGGAAAGGGAGCTGGGAGAGGGTAACGGGCACAAATGAGGGAGGGGGAGTGAACAGACTTTGTGCAGTGTGATAGTTTAGTATGCAGTTTGCAGTGTGCGACATTGTGTGGTGAGCAAAGTGAGTGGAGCTTTTCCTCTCCAGAGAGTTCTCAAAATCTGGAATGATTCCCAGAGCAGAGTTTTGGGGGCAATAAAGAACGATTGGATGAGAAAGTACGGAGGAAGGTTTTTAGTGGAGGAGCCAACATAAATACATGACAGTGACCAGCGGATCTATAATAAATAGTGTTAATCCTTGCACTTGATATATGGCACCTTATTATGTCGTCGAGATGTCTCAAGACGCTTCTCAGGATATGCTGTAAAGTGGACTGTGTATTTTGTAAGACAAACGCGGTAGCCAATTGCATATAGCAGCTTCCTGACCAACAATCCCTCTAAATAGAATGTGTCACTCAATCCGTGACTGTTTGTAGGACATTGCTGTAGGCAATTGGCTGCCACGTTTCACCCACAAAATATGCACAGTACACAAAATATACTGTGAAGTGCTTTGAGACATCTCGAAGACACGATAAGGCACAATATCGAATGCAAGGATGATTATTATTTTTATTATTATTAATAGACAGCAGAGGAGAATGAACTGAGTTGGGGGGCATTTCAATGCAGACTATGCCTAGCTGAGAGACCTGGCAGACATGCACCAAAACACAGCGTGCCTTTGCTATCAGCACCATGGGATGAAAGGATGGATACAGATTTAATCCCTGAACATTAACAGTAATAGATTGATGCTTTCACATTCACTTTGTATTATTTATGGCGCTAGTATTTCAAAGCATAAATCTCATTTATCTGTTATTACGCAGCAGTCTGGAAAATGAATGGAATATTCAAATGCGGTTTTGGTGTAATTTCATTTCGCAGTGATGGAATGATTTCTCTGCGTCTCATTTCTGTGCTTGTTTCAATGATTCTTTTTTTTCTACTCAATATTACCACGTAAATGTTTCACAAAATTATTTATAATCTGTCCAGCTTTGTTCAGCTTAAGACTCTCCGTAGGCTGGGTTAATGTCAGCCTGGCTCAGTTGCCAGCATTCACATCTCAGAAGGTTGGGGGTTCAAACCCCACGTCAGGACATTTAAACTCATTGTCTATGCTGTCTCTCCATTACGGTGCTGGGGGAGCACTGCATTGTCGGAGATGCTGCCCTTTGGATGAGACGTTAAGTTAAGATCCTGTCTGTACCTGTTCGGCTGCATGTAAAGAGAAGGGAGTTTCTCCCGGTATTCTGGCCAATAATCCCCCCAAATAAAATTGGTCATTCATCTTATGGCAGTTTGTGCGTAAGCTCTGTTCGCCCACAAAATGCAGTCACTATATTTAATGCAAGGCTTTATTTTATTATTTATTATTATCATTTTATTATTATTCTCAATTAATATTTTATTATTAATTATCATTAATACTAATGGTCATTACTATTTTATTATTATTATTGCACGGGGTGGGGTGGGGGCTGGGGGAATAGCCTCGACCTCAGCTGATGGGATGTCATACCATTGGACCCTACTCTTCACCGTACATCAGATTATGCTTAGCTGCACCCAGAGATAGTAATAATAATAATCCTTGCATTTGATACAGCGCCTTATCACATCATTCAACTGCTTCAAAGCGCTTCATGAGATATACTGTAAAGTGAATTGAACTGTATATTTTGAGGGTGAAACGCCACAATCGTGCTCAGCAGTGTCTCAAAACAGTCGCGGATTGAGTGACCACATTTTTTTTGGTGGGATTATTATCCCCAGAAAGTGATATGCCAATTGACTAACACTGGATTCCTACTTACTGCTAGGTAAATAGAGGCATGTGGGATAAGGAAACTTGCCTAAGTATCGCCCTGCCTGGGAATTGGGAAGAGTAAAGCATGAAGAGACATTTTGAGGATGTAGACAATAGGAATCTACAAAAGGTTCCCATCATGACACAGTCTGATACACAATGAAGACCTGCACAGTGAGTTGCAATGAGTGAGGACTTTGCTTGTCAAGACCTCCTCCTGTCCTTCTGCCCTGTAAGATTGTCCAGATACAGGTCCCTGTTGTGTCCTATGGCTCCTCTCCATGCTTTGCTCCTGGTGAGTAGAGTAAACAGTGAAATCTCCGCTGGCTTCATCAATTTCCATTTGCCCAAATCCACTCATTCTATTAAACGTTCTTCTTAAGGGAGTAGATATAGCTATAATCACAGTGCCTTCGATGAAGGATGTGTCAATTTAAAGAGCAGCGAAGCAATTGCCTGATCCCTGAAAATTATCTTGCTTAATCTCATTGCAGCCCGCACACTTTTTCCTTGTTTTTTTGGTCATCCGCGTGTCTGACACATGCAGTATAAGGCGCTATATCAAATGCAAGCATTATTATTATTATCCTAAAGTGCCTCACAGTAAAGTGCAGTGCCTGTGCGTTTTGTGGGCAAAGGCAGCAGCCGGTTTGTGATTGTGTGTGTGTACATACGGTATATATATATATGTATGTATATATTATATATGAGTGTATGTGTGTTGATGTGTGTTTGTGTTGTAAATGTGGGTGTATGTGTGTACATGAGGTGTATGGATGTGATTGTGTGTTTTGTTTGTGTGTGTGTATATATATATATTGTGTACGTGTGTGTGTGTGTGTGTGTGTGCATGTATGTGTGTGTTTCCCTCCTAATTGCAAAACAGATGACCAAGCTGTGCTCTCGGGTTCCCCGGTGACTGACACAGAAGATTCTAAAAAACAGCGATTGGTTTCTGTACCCGTGAGACACCAGGCTGACCCAAAACCTCTCTAATGCAATTTTATATGTGTAATTTAATTTTACACTTCTGCTGTAATTTTATTTATAATTTAATACACATATCAATAAGAGACAAATTGGCTAAATTTAGCAAATAGAACAAGACAGCACTCCGAGTATGCAGATCACTTTGCTGCACTGAGCCCACACATGGACAGACCCCTCTCCCAGTCCCGTTGCGAGAGACTAGTTTGTTACTACGGCGGGGGCATCAGAGGAGGCCATGCTTTTGCCCATGGAGAAATGGAAAGAGACCATTTGCCGTCTCCCTCAGTGCCCACATTTATAATAATAACCCTTGCATTTCATGTAGCGCCTTACCACATCATCGAGACGTCTCAAAGAGCTTCACAGGATATACCGTAAATAATGATAGTTATCCTTGCATTTGGTATAGCGCCTCATCACAGGAGATGCTTTTAGCCAAAGGGGCAGTGGTTGCAATTGAAGCCAGGTTACGGAAGTGACTACCCACTCCCTGAAAAAAGCCATGGTCAACAACAACAAAAACAAGAAAAATTATATTTATATAGCGCCTTTCACATCGGGAGGAGGTCCCAAGGCACTGGACAATGATGGGTTTGTAACCGAGCTGTGAATTGGGATCAGAGAGGGGTGGAAGGTAAGGGGGGTGAAGGAGGAAAGATGACCGAAGGCGCGATCGAAAAGGAAGGTTTCGAGATGGGCCTTGAAGGAGGGAGGGAGGGAGGGATGGGGCGAAGCGGAGGATCTCCGGGATGGAGTGCGGGCATAAAGGATGAAGCCCTGACCGCCTTTACGTGAGCAGGCAGGGTGGTGGGCGTGGAGCAAGCCAGTGTCTGGGAGCAGAGGGAGTGGACAGGTTGGTGAGGTTCTAACAGGTTGCAGAGGTAGGGAGGAGGAGCAAGACCGTGCGGTGAGGACAAGGACCTTGAACTCGATCCTCTGGTGAGATGGGGAGTCAGTAAAGCCGAACCGTAGCAATCCTTGAACGCAAACTCTTGCACAAAATTTGCAGCTTACTAATTTTTGTTAGCATGAAGCTTCGTGCTAACAAAAATTAGTAAGCTGCAAATTTTGTGCAAGAGTTTGCATTCAAGGATTGCTACTTCCATTCATTTGATTGACAGAAACCTGTTGTCGCTACAACGAAAGAAAATAACTAGAGGTCGCGCACCGAAATGGTTTTAAAACGTCAATTGTAATGGCTTTAGGCACGTCACAATATTTCTTGAACGGTGAAAGGAAATTGGAAAAATAAAAAAATGTTTGAAAATTGCAGGAATTATTGCAAAGTGCTCAGGCCACTTAGAATGGCAATGGGGTTGTTATAGTAATTTTAGAAAGAGAGACAGAGAGAGAGATGTCTGTACAATGAAACACAGTCACATATAATTCTACTATAATAATAATCTTTGCATTTGATATAGCGCTTTTCATGTCTTCTCGACGTCTCAAAGCGCTTCACAGAATATGCTGCAAAGTGAATTGACCGTATATTTGTGGGCAAAACGCGGCAGCTACTGTGAGTTAGGTCCGATTATCATGTTACGCTCAGAGAGAACCTGCTGTCTCAATGCATTACTTGAGCATTAAGTGGCGGCGTGGCTCAATCAGCAGCACTCCCATGTTCTTATGTTAACCCTGTGGGTTCAAGCCCCAGCACTTCTGCACTTGGAGCTCCCAATCCAGGCTGTCACTCCAGTGCAGTGCTGGGAGCAGCATCGCGTTGACATCAGATGAGACGTTAAACCGAGGCCCCACCTGCCCGTTCAGGGGGACGTTAAAGATTGCACACACTAGAGGCAAAGAGGAAGGAGTTTTTTTTCTGGTCTCCAGGCCAACAATCCCCTCCGAGATAAAATCAATCATTCACTTCATTGGCTCTTTGTGGGACATTGCTGTGTGCAAATCGGCTGTAAAGCTTGCCTACAAAATACACCATCACTGCACTTGACAGCTATTTGCTTTTCTACATTACTATATGTGCTATATTATTATGTATTATTGTTATTGTTATTATTATTATCATCATCACGATGCTGATGTTGATGGGTGACACTGATGATTATCGCTCTTCAGTGAATGTTATAAGATGTGCCTTTACTTCAGGTCTTGAAGCCGCTACAAAATTAAACCCATTTCAGAAAAAAACATGGATGGCAGTGTGAATAATAGGTCACATGATGCTAAAGGTTTCCGAGGAAGATCAGATTGTTACTGATCATCCTGTGCCTTACAGCCCTGTGTGTTACAGCCCTGTGCGTTATAGCCTCATGCATTACACTCCTGTGACTTAAAGCCCTGTGTGTTACAGCCCTGTGCATCCTCGCACTGGTCATCCTAGCCCTGCCTGTTTTGCGTGCTCTTAGCAAAATGCCCGTGCTGCCATTGCCAAACCCCCTGTGCTTAGCTGAGGAGGTGCAACATGATTATTTTGCTGAATATGTTCCATTTTCTGAAAAATGTGCACGTTATCAATCAATCATCGCCCATCATCTTACTAATGACTTAGCATCTATCTGGAATGTGCCCCAGGCTAAAACACTTGTATATCTTCCAGCATTTGATGCAGACGATGAAAGTGTGAAACTGACAGACGGTTCCACACTGTTTTATCAATGGTGGCATCTCCCCGAACACATATGAATACACAAAGAAAGAAGAAAGTGGACGTTTTAACTTTAATCTCGAACTGTTGGTGACCTCTGTCACTGAGAAAGGAAACCTTGAGATCAAGGGAACACAAAAGGAGATTTATAATCCATCTCTGTCAGTCTGGCTGAGTTGGTAGCGCTCTCGCCTCTTGAGTCAGAAGGTTGTGGATTCAAGCCTCATGTCGGTACTTTGAACACACAATCTGACAAGCTGACGCTCCAAAATAGTGCATTGGGATCGCTGCATTGTCAGAGACGCTGTCCTTCAGATGAAACCACTCAGTTCTCTACCATTCGAGAGACAGTGTGTTGGACGCAAAAGCTCTACTTCAACCACAAACTCTTGACTTGAGGCCTGGCGGAAGGTGGTGGCCAGCGATGGTTTGGGGGGAGAGGTTGGAAAACTGTGACTGTGCTGAAGGAATTGTTGGAATTTTGCTGGGAACGCGGATGACATCAGGCCACAACGCTCCTCCTAGGCTCTAACTAGGCTTGCAGATAGCATACAATGCATTTAAGAGGAAGCTGGACGTATACATGAGGGAGAATTGAAATAGAAACAGGAGTGGGAGGGTGGTGTTAGCATGGGAGGGAACGAGATCACCACAGCCAATACACAGTGTTTTATCGCAAATCCTTGGACTGCAGCACATAAACCAAAAATTGTAACAGAGTTTTGTTCTTGCATCCAGCAGCTTCGCAACCCAACATGATCCTCTCCCCTCTCTCCCTCGCTCTCTCTCTCTGTCCTCTCGCCGCTGTTGTTATTTTTATTTTGAAGCTGTGGTCAAGAGCAACAGAGTGGACAGTTGGCTGGGGTTGTGAAGAGCGGCTGCTCGCAGCTCCCTGCATGTCGGGCCACACTGTAACGTTGCCGCCCAAGTGGATGGCTGACACCCGTCACAGCCAAGGTACCCGCGGCGTTGGGCAGCTAACAGGAAGGCTCTGTTCTGAACGCCCGACCCCATAAGCGCCGCCAGCTGAAGCCTGCTTCACTCGATAAACACTCCTGACAACGTGGTGAGTCTTAGGTTCCTAACAGCATAAGAATTTGCTGTCGAAAGAAGACCAAGGTCCATCTAGTTCGCCTTCCACCATCCTAGCAGTCGCTTGACTTTTCGCGTCCCCAACTATATACTGTGATGTTGAGGTGTGTCATGATCCACACTATCGATTACCGTCAGAATCTTAAAGACCGTAATCATATCGGCCCTCAACCTTCTCTTCTCCAGCGTGAACATGCCCAGTTTATCGAATCGCTCCTCGCAGTCCAGTCCCTCCATCCCCTCAATCATTTTGTTTGCCCTCCTCTGTATCCTCTCAATTGCTGCAATATCCTTTGTGTATTGTGATGACCAGAGCTGCACACAGTATTCCAATTGTGGTCGCACCAGTGATTTGTGAAGTGGCACATTACCACATTATTTTGGCTCTACATTGCCCTTTCAATACAACCTGGCATCTGGTTTGCCTTAATCACTGCTACTGAGCACTGTTGAGATAGCTTCAATTTATTGGCAATCAGGACCCCCAAGGTCCTTTGCATATTCTGTGCAGATTATCTTCTTACCATTTACATAATAGTCCCTTCCTGGATATTTTGTCCCCATGTGAAGCATTTTGCATTTCTTTACCTTGAATCTCAGCTGATATCGATCTGCCCGATTCCCAGTTCAGACTACAGCCCCTGACTCCACGCCGACCTGTCCATTCCCTGCACTCAGCAGACTCTGCTCCACATCCCCCGCCCGGTCCGCCCCACCATCAACGGTCGGGCGATCAACCGTTCTGCCCCCACCCTTTGGAACTCCATCACACAGTCCCTTTTACCTCGTTCCCTCCTTTGCTTTCTTTGCTTTACTAATCCCAAACCCCAGCTTGGATCCGAATCCCTGACTGTCCAACACCTTGGGTCACTCTCTCTCTCTGTGGAGAAGAGCTGTGAAATGCTGCCGCTCTCTTTCCATCCTTTATGTATTTACAGAATACAGTCACTACACTTTACAGTAAATCCTGTGAAGAGCTTTTAGGCATCTCAATGACATGTTAAGGCGCTATATCAAATGCAAGGATTATTCTTATTATAATGCATCCCTCTATACGGTGGGGGGTAGGGGGGGCAGGAGAGAGGATATTTTTCTGAGGGATTATTAACCCTGGAAAGTGATCCACCAATCGTCTAACAAATGGGCTCCTACTTACTGCTAGATAAACAGAGGCGCGGGGAGTAAGGAAACTTGCCTAAGATTTCGCCCTGCTTGGGAATCAAACCTGTGTCCTCTCGCTTGCGAGGTAAGTGAGCTAATCATTACACTACAAGACTCCTATGGGAGATGCCTATTTCCTCCTGGATTCAGGAATGTTGTTTTTCTTCAGTGTAACAATTTTCCTGACAACAAATGACCTCCCGAATCCCAGCCGGCCTTGTAAATATCTGCTCCAATTAAGTGGAACGTTGATGAACTAATTATTGTTCTGTCAGCTGCTGTGCTTTAAACTCCCCCAGGAAATGTCTGATGCTTTGTTGGGGGTAACAAAGTGCATCATCAGCTGGTAGCACCTACAAGTGATATTTAAATAGTGGTTATATATCTCACCTCACATCTTGCACCTTGGGTTGTTCTCCCAAAGAGAAAGGCGTTATACAAATATAATTTTGTATTGTATTTTGTATTGTATTATTCCTATTTAGTCAGATAAGTTGATGAAATTATGCACGCTACATTTTATCTTGTTTCCTCCTTTTTACTGAGCAAAATAACAAAAAAGACTCCTCGCCAACCTTCTCCACACAACCTCACTGGTTTGTTCCGTGTCTCAGCCCTAACCACTGCACTGTCAGTGGTCGGGCCTTCAGCCTTTCTGCCTCCACCCTCTGGAACACCATCCCGGAGACCCTCTGCCTCGCCCCCTCCCGTGCCTCCTTCCAGGTCCGTCTGAAGACCTTCCTCTTCGACTGTGCCTTTATTCATCCTCCCACCCACCTTGCCTTCCACCCCTCTTGACTCCAGCCTCCATCTCGGATGCAAACCCTTAACTGTCCAGCATATTGGAATGGCCTTCTGACATGAAAGGTACTATGTAAATACACTTTGTTGTTGTCGGTGATGGTGACCTGTCTCCATTCTGTATCATTCTGTTTGACTGTATGGAGTGTCACTGTAGACTGTGAGCTGTTACTTATTCTGGTTTGGAGAGCTGGATGGAAGATGGTATGGCCTGTTACTGGCAAGTACACAGTATATTGCTGGATGTATTACTTCCTGTTGTTGGGGCAAATGCTTTTAGATGTATCTCTACATCGTTGGACCTGCCTGAAGCTTGAATCAGCACTAGAGGCTATGAAATGCATTGCCACACATCTCAACAGCTTCTGACGTAACAACCCCCTCGATCCATGCTATCCCTGGGGCTTCCATCTGCCTCAGACCCCGTCAATGGGTGAAATCTCATGATTTGCTGCTTTCGGCCCTCAGTCCCCAGATTCCCACTTTTTCTGTCTCACGTGTTATTCTCCTGACACACCTGTGATCATCTGTGCAAATCCCCAGCCACGCTCTGCTTTATTCCACTAGGATTGCAGGATGTGTATTGCTCTCCAGAGACTCAATAAGGTTAGAGCATGTTTATTGAGTGCTCACTGACCCAGTAAGGTGCAGGGTGTGTGTGTGTGTGTATTCCAATATGGACCAATTCAAATTTTCAAGACTGAGGTAGACAGATTTTTGTTAGGTTAGGGTATCAAGGGATATGGGGCTAAGGCGGATAAATGGATTTGAGGGACAGATCAGCCATGATTTAATAGAATGGCGGAACAGGCTCACGGGGCTGAATTGCCTACTCCTGTTCCTATGTTCCTATGGTGAGTGTTACAGTGAACTACGGGATGTGTGTGTTCCAATAAGATGTGTGTATTGCAGTAAGGTGCAAGGTGGGTTGGGGTGGGAATGGTGTGTGTGTGAGTCAGTGCAATCCGCTGAACATGAATTGGATTCTGTTCCGATGAGCACAGGCTGACAACAGAGAGGTTAGGGGTACCGTTTGCCTCAGTACAGTCAGTCAGACATTGTAGCCCTTACACCACGCTCTTCAGAACTAACCAGTGTTAGTATTTCAGAAGCGATTATGCTGAGGCTCACAAGACAATAAGCCCCAAATACACGGACAACAATTAGCTCTCTGGAATGTAATAGGATTTGATGTGAAGCCTCGTTGAGGGGCTGCAGTCTTTTCAGTTATCTTTTCAGCACCTTAGGATGACCTCCCAACATGAAAACACTATATACATGCAATTTGCTGTTGTTGTGATTGAGTAAGCTGGGTGTTCTGGAGAGATGAGATCAGATAGGCCAAAAGGCCTATTTCATGTGAACTGATTTTGTGAAAGTGCTAATAATTTTGCACAATATAATAATAATAATCCTTGCTTTGATATATCATCTCATCGAACCAACTCAGAGTGTCTCGCAGAAATTTTATTGTAAACTGCAGTGACTGCATTTTGTGGGTGAACATTGAGCCAATTTGTGCACAGCAATGTCCCACAACTATCCATGAAACGAGTGACCAATTTTAATGGGAGTGTTAGCCAGGACATGGGAGAAATTCCCTTCTCTTTTCCAAGAGTACCGTGGGATCTTTAATATCCACCTGAACAGGCAGACGGGACCTCGGTTTAATGTCTCATCCGCTGTGCAAGTAGAGAACCGTCAACAGGGAAGCAAAGAATTTAGATACCAGGACTTGTATTGTGCAGTTAATTTAAATGATTTATGGCGTCCAAAATACAGTATGAAAGAGAATCAAAGTAGTGTGAAACCAGACACGCCAAAGTTATTTCATTTGCTTCTGTTCCCCCTTCAATCGGGGAGAGAGTTGTAAAATAGAGAGCTGCTCATTGACAAATTTGTTTGAGAGAGAGAAAAAAACGTTGTGGTTTCCCCCCCGGGGGTCCTAGCTGATTCCTTCCTGCTTTAATCACGTTTTGATACACTTCCAGTGCTGCCAGTTTCACATGAGCAATTTATCTACTTGCAACTCTGGGCGCACTTAACCTCGCTGCCTTGAATCGTATCATCTGCAACACACAGAGCGAAACTGCTTGATCCACAGACAGTACAGTCTGCCTTTCCAATTACAAAGTGTAATAGCCTATAATCACGCCCTGTAATGAGAACATGTTTCCCCCCACTTTAATGAACATTTCCTACTTTACATCGCCCGGAGAACCTTGTAGGCACTTTGCCGTTCCTCAGACAGCCCTGCGTCCCCAGCTGGTCCCTCCGTCAACAACAACAACAACAACAGCAAATTGTATTTATATAGCGTCTATCACGTCGGGAGGACGTCCCAAGGTGGTGGACAATGAGGAGTTTGCACCCGAGCTGCGATCAGAGAGGGGTGGAGAAGGGAACGATGACAGAAGGCACGGTCAAAAAGGAAGGTCTTGAGAAGGGCTTTGAAGGGGGCAAGGGGGCGGGTGGTGCAAGGCGGAAGGGATCCAGGATGGATTTCCAGACAGTGGGGGCAAAAACGCTGAGGGCCTGACTGCTGATAGTGGAGCAGGCAGGGCGGGGGACATAGAGCAGGCCAGTCCCTGCAGAGCATCGGGACCTTGAGTTCACATAATCTAGGCTAACGCTGACACCTTCGACAATGCAGCACATGCCCAACACTGCATTGGAGGGTCAGCTCAGACCGTGTGGTTTCAAGCTCTGATGTTGGGTTCGAACCCATAACCTTTCTGACTCAGAGACAAGATTGTTACTACTGCGCTATTTGAAAAGAGACAGATGCTTCTCCTGGTGTCCTGGCCAACAATCCCCCAAATATGAGTGGTCACTTACTCCATGGCTGTTTAATGCCCACAAAACACAGTCAATCCACTTTACAGTAAATCCTGTGAAGTGCTTTGACACATCTCAGTGACATGGTAAGGCGCTATATCAACTGCAAGGATTATTGCTATTGCTATTCCCCCTTCAAGTAAATCATGGATGCGAGCAGATCGGAGAGATGGGTAGGTGCTCGGGCCTGAAGGATTGATAGGTGAGGGAGGGAGCTCTCAGATACAAGGACTTCCTCAGACCATCAGGTGGAGAATAGTCAATATCTTTTGTTTACCCTGCAGCAGATGCTGTGGGTCAGCTCCTGACTGACATTGCCACCTCCACTCAGCGAGTGATCACAGAACAGATTCTATACTCTTACACGGGGTGTCCACAAAGTCATGTTTACCGTCTTTTCGACAGTGGCACTGACAAGCAACTGAAACATGTGGAAGAATGACGAGAATTGTATTTAGAAGTCGTTAATTGTATTCAGTACAAGTGTTTAACTGTATCTCAATTGGCTGCCATGCTTTGCCCACAAATATATTATTATTATAGGATTCATATTATTGTTTAGACCTCCAGAGGATAGTGAGCGCCATCATTTTCATGGCAGATAATGATCAGTCACCATGTTCGGTGTGACATTTTCCATTAGCATGGACGGAGAGACGAGGTGACATACATTTCTGACAGCTTGTTTCAGCTCCTCCGAAGTCTCATATCGATGTTTTGTAACAGGGGGTTTAGAGGGCTTTGTGGACATCCTGTAGATAAGATAGCAAGCAGGCCCGAGCCCAGGAGGTGAGGGGAAGAGTTAAGGTTTAACGCCTTTGTTTTCATTAAGAGTAAGAATGAGGAGACAGGCAAAGGCTGAGAATAAGCAGGCACAATCTCATTTCTACTTACAATAACTCCCAGCGAATTAGACAGCAGGGACCGAGGCACAGGGCTTTCTGGAATCACGACACCATTGTAATTCAGATGGAGACTGGGAATTGGGAAGCAGCTGGTGGGATAGAGAATGAGGAACGTTCAGCAAATAACTGAAATTATAAAAGGTGCAAGGTGACCTTGGCATTTGGCTGTTACAAGATCAGGTTGTGACAAACGTCATCTCGTGTCTGCAACTGGCTTCGATCTGCAATGGGGAAGGTTTTCAATTTGCAAACTGATTGAGTCAACCATAGCCTTCCAGCAGCAGCAAATGGTGTTAACAGCGTGGAATCTTACAGCAGTTGTGATTTATGTTTAGGGCTTCTGATTTTCTGTTTTAATCAATAAGTACCAATAAAACACCCCCTGATGAAAAGAATTAATCAAATGGAAATTGGTATTTATCCAATAAACACCGGAAGAACATTGGAAATGGTTAGCTGTCCTGACGTAACTCCGAGGCGAGATTTCCTCTCTCATTCCCTCTCTCTCTCTCTCTTGCTTGCTTGCTCTCAGCGGTGCCCTGTTGTGCCACATGGGCATGTGTTGTTTCTTTTCTGGTCAGTCTGACACATGCGGAAACCCATCACCCTGCTTAAGAGTATCCAAACCAAACTGAGAATGCCACGCACCCCACCTACACATGGAAATCCCAGAGATAAATTGTTGGAATGGAATGCGCACTCTCTCCCTGGAAGGACGCATCCTGCTTACCTCATTCTGGAGAGCATTAGGCGCAAGTTGGCAAGAGCCAAGGCTCGGGGATCTAGAGTGTGCGTTGGGGTAACTGCTGCCATCAACCCTCCAATTACATAAGGAAGCCGAGAGCAGCTGAGTGTGTGTGAGGAAAGGGGGTGGAGAATTCTTTCCTTTGCGGGGGTTGGTTTGAAGCTTCAAGCAGGTCGGGAGGACATTGTACTGCTTTTAACTAAGCTGTGTCAATAACCCCCCCCCCCCCCCACCCCGTGTTACGGTTAATGTACTTACTGAGCTGGGGCATGTATTCATACAGTATTTATGTGTGTGTGGGGGGTGTGTGGGGGGAAGTGTCTTCACAGTGTGGCCTTGTGTATGAAGAAGGGCAAGTTAAATGTCAGCCTGGCTCAGTCGGTAACACTCTCACCCGTGAGTCAGAAGGTTGTGAGTTCAAGTTCCGTGTCCAGACTCGAACTCACAACCAGTCCGCACGCGGAACTCAAACTCACAAGTGCTGTGAGTGATGTAGCTGCTCTTTCATCACGTGGTGTTACCTTCCTTTTTGATTCATACTCTAGGCTGACACTCCAGTGCAGTGCTGGGGGACTGCTCGTTGTCGGAGGTGTCGTTCTTTCGGATGAGACGTGAAAGTGAGGCCTGTCTCCCTGTTGAGGTAGACAGTAAAGATCCAGTAACTGCTGGTGTCCTGGCCAAGAAACAAATAAAATTGGTCATTTACTAGATGGCTGTTTGTGGGCCAAGTGATGAACTATCAGAGTTCTCAGTGTAATTGGGAGCTTGGGTTTCAGGAAGTCATGTCAGAAATACTTTGTCTTAATTGACACAAAGCTCTTTGCGTAATCCAGTGCCTGGAGCAAACTCTCTGCTCAAGTGCTGTGGCTGCTCTTTCATCAAATGGTGTGAAGATGCTATGATTAAAATTTAGCAAAACTGATGATGAAGTGAGATTAAAATGGATAATTAATTGCACTGAAATCACCGAGCGTTGAACTGCCCAAGGCACGTCCGCCTGGTACGTGCTCCAAATGTAGAAGGAACAACAAAGCTCCGCTGGGGTCGAGGGTATGTTTCAAAATGTCTACAACGCTGATGGTAGTCAGCCATTGTGTTTTTTCTGCTCTATCACCATTGGGTAGTGTTCAGCTCTCCATTGGAGCTCTCTACAGTAATCCCATTCTGTTGCTCTATCATGTAGTAACTGTAGTGTATTGGTGAGAGCAAGCGAGAAGACCCAGATTTGATTCCCAGGCAGGGTGAAACTTTAGGCAAGTTTCCTTAAAAGAAATTTGGTCACTCAATCCACGACTGTGGGACACTGCTGTGCGCAACTGACTGCCACATTTCGCCCACAAAATGCACAATCTTCTTTACAGTATATTCTGTGCAGTGCCTTGAGATGTCTCGATGACGTGATCAGGCGCCATATCAAATGCAAGGATTATTTATTATTATTATTTACATTTATGCAGTGCCTTTTACATCTGGAGGATATCCAACAGGGGTGGGGAGGGGAAACATGACCTAAAGCGCGGTCGAAGAAGCAAGTCTCGAGATGGACCTTGAATGAGATGAGGGAGAGAGCAAGTCGGTGGGACTCCAGGATGGAGTTCCAGAGAATGGGGTCACAATTCCCACTGGGTAGAATCCCACTAATCAGTCTCCTCTGTTCATTCCGCTGTACAAAATACAATGGACTATATCTCTCACATTGACTGGTATTGCGGAACAATAATTACATCATATAATAAAATAATCCTTGCATATGAATAGCGCCTTATCACATTGTTGCAACGTCTCAAAGCGCTTCACAGGATATGATGTAAAGTGTAGTGACTGTGTGTTTTGAGGGTGAAAGGATGCACCAAGACAGGAGAACAAGAGGGCATAGATTTAGAATGACCTGACAGCCTCATTTGCTAATGGCTCGCCACCCATGAATAAGAAACTGAGACGGCTCCTGGTATGAGAAAGGTGGAGAAATTCTGCCCTCGGTAATCATTTAAACAGTGATGCTCATCTTACTGTCTCAACAATCAACTCCCACTCACTGTCAATACCGTGACCTAGAATCCTTCTTGCAGTTCTTACCCTTGGCTGTAGTAACAAAAGCCCCTGTCAGTGTTTTCCTGACTCAGGAACATGGGAACAATGACGTGCAGTTATACAGCACTATTTGCACCCTTCTGTTGTGAATGGCGCTGCATAAATATAAACTCATATTTTGTAGGTGCCTACAAAATACGCAGTCACTACACCTTACGGGAAACCCTGTGAAGTGCTTTGAGCCATTCTCCTGACGTGAAAGATGCTTTAGTTCAGTTTGTGTGTTTGTGTAATGGAATGGGCAGAGGCTGAACCCAATGTAAATGGCGATCTGAATGAGAAACAGAAGCTGCAATAACAGGGAGAAGTGAATCTGGAGCACGCATTCCCTCTTGTAGTCTTAGTTTTTAGACTGTTGCCTAAACCCTTAAGCAGAACTTTGAAATAATCTTTGCTTGCAGTCTACATTTTGGAGCAGATTATTTCGCAATATAGTTCAGCAACTGTGGTAATCTGCAGCGGTAAGACTGCTGGTGGGGTCAGGTCAGGGGGAAAGTGGTGAGGGAGCAGTTGTTACTGAATTGGCTCTGAGGTTTTGTGCTTGGTAACTAAATGTCAGAATCGAATCAACCTTCTGTGTTAGTCATTCTAATCCGGCTCCTGAACCGATTCAATATCCAAGTGTGATATAAAGCTAAATAGTACATCCTGCAACTATGAAAGCAAAATCAAAACCATTTGCCTGATCGTTGGCTCACCACAGCCCTGACTCATTGCACATAGTCAGGATGACTTGCTAACCCCTGTAGTAGAACGTTGTATACCTTACTCTCCTGTAGTACAGCATTTGCCTCCTTCTACCTCAAGACGAGTGTTGGTTGAGGTGTTGGAAGTATTTGTGAGGGGGAATTATAGAGCAATGAGAGACGTCTTGAGCACCTTGCTCACTACACTCCCCCACAGACATTCTGATCTCAGCATTGGGCTTGGTTACTTGATGTCCCACAAGGAATCACCTCTCAGACTAGAGGTGTGTGGCTCGTGGAGATCCTGAACAGGACATTTGTGCTGGTTCTCGGATGCTTCGATTATACTGTAACTTTCCAATAGACTTGACCAGCCTGGCTCAATTGGTAGCGCTTTCACCTCTGAGTCACAAGGTTATGGGTTCAAGCCCCATGTCAGGCCTTTGAACCTGCAGTCCAGGCTGACACTCCAATACAGTGCTGGGGTGTGCTGCACTCGGAGCCCAACTGCTTGATTGTCAGGCCGATCCTGCCATCATTTCTGGTGCTGACTGGCCAGCTTCCTCCGCAGTGCACAGAAAGCTGGGCGGTCACCCACACCCACAGCTACTAACACGAGTGTTTAATGCGCCATTACCTGTCTCAGGCTGCAAGGGTTCCAGCAGGGCTGGACTCCGTGTCTGAAAAGATTTCTATTTATAACTTCACCACATTTTGGCTTGAATCTCAGATGCCGAGCAGACACAAAACCTATCGGAAGACACAGGCCCCATTGAGTCTCAGGATAAATCTGTGATCTCTGCAATTATCCCAGTTTGTCAGAGCTTCTGTAAATCATTAGTAAAGCTATTGCCTGTTCCAAGATACCTCTTTCACTCCCAAGTGACAGCAGGTAATTGAGTGGCATTGCAACTTGCCTGAACAGCTAAGGACAATACTAAATTTAGCAATTTTGATTAAAATCGTCCCATGTCTCATCACATTCAGTTTATCACCACCGAGATGAGTTTCGAGCGCTCGTATTAACCCGCTCATGTGGGACAACTTCACCGGCGGTAACTGCAGTGCATAAAACTCATAATGTTTTTGCAGTTCTTTGGGGAAATGACGAAACGAGTTAACTCTTTGCTTCCCAATAGAGCCGGGATTGAAAGCAGGTCAGCATCTCCTTGAGAAGGTATTTTGTTAATAATAATCCCCGTGTTTGGTACAGCGCTGGCAGGACATCTCAGAGTACTTCACAGGGTTCACTGCAAAGTGTAGTGATTGAACTTTGTAGGCACAAGCAGAAGTCAGAGTCCCGCAAAACAGCCATGAAGTGAATGACCAAAATTCAACCTGGCGGATTTTTGTCCAGGACACTGGGGGAAACTCGGCAACCCCCGGCAAAATGTATCACATCCCAGCACTGCAGTAAAGTCAACATAGACCATGTGTTCAGTCCCGATGTGGTCCTTCAACCCACAACGTATGACTCAGAGGCGAGAGTGCTACCAACTGACACTTATTAGAGGCAGAAAGCAACCAGTGTAAAACTCCATTCGGAAGATTTGGGGGTTTATCCAGCTAAAACTGTAGAGCACTGTCAGGCAAGTGGCTTGCATGTTTAACAGGGATTAAGTGACAAGTCTCCCTGACCCCAGCATTAGATTGCCTCGCCTTCAACCAGAATTACTGTGTCACCAATGACACCAAACACAGACCTATGATGGACAATGCAAGTCCATGTCAGTCTTTCTCATTGCAAGGTTGAAAAAAATATTTGAATGTCTGAATGGAAAGCATCAGAAGAAAACATATCAGCATGAATGTTAATTTTTATTATTATTATTTCCAACTGCAATCTAATAATAATAATAAAATAATCCTTGCATTTGATATATGGCCCCTTATCACGTCTTCGAGATGTCTCAAAGTACTTCGCTCCTCAGAATATACTACAAAGTGAATTGAAGTGAAGTGAAAATATATTTACCCACAAAATATATGTACGTTGTAAGACTATATTTTGTGGGCGAATATAATAAAATAAGCCCCCATTGTTGGTGAGGGTGATATTGGCCACTGCTTGTCAGAGCAAGGGGAGCGATGAATCACAAGGGTGATGGTGGGACTTGTATCAATGACAACACAGCCCATTAAACTGAAACATTCTCAGGGTCATCACAGAGGAAGTTGGCAACTATAGCGTAGCAGCATTTTAATGGCTTTTACTCCCGAGAGGACGGGGGAATGACTCTTTGTTTGGCAGGACAACCAGCTCCTGATAATCCCATTTCCTTCTGTGTAGCCACAAGGTAACCTCACCGTGTGCGTGATAGGGAGCAGTAGAAATCTCCAAAGCACAACGACCACAATTACAAACCATCTGTTTCCAGCAGGATGAGGGATCACGGAAAGTTTGTGCTGTTGTGTCGACGTGTGAAGGTCTATTAGCAGTTCTGGCCTGCTGGTGATCACGACATCCTAGGTTATCTGACTGCTTCCTTTCTCATGTTGAGCCATGGAGTTGAAATAGCCGATTTCCGTGAAGACTTTTGTTTTTGGTCAGCTCGGTGTCTGATACGTGCTGAAACCCATTACAATGCAGCCACCACTATTTCTCCCCTCAGGACGCCAAAAGCCTTTTCCATGCTTTTATCATGTCCATGCTTGACCAGTAACTCAAGCTCCAGACCATTCAGATCTTTGCAGCTCGTGTCCTCTCCCGCACTAAGTTACATGAACCTACCACCCCCATCCTTACCTGGCTCCACTGGCTCCCCATCCCTGGTCAGGGTTTCAATCTTTCTCCCTCCACCCTCTGAAACTCCACCCTTGTCTCCTTCAAGGTCCATCTCAACCCATGTCTTTTCCTGTGTCTTTGATCATCTTCCCACTTCCAACGCCCTTGGCCCACATCCATCCTGCATCTAACCCCCTTCCCACCCCAGCTTGAGAGGAGCTTGGGGATCCCGGAGTCTGCGTTGGGGCCTGCTGGAGCAGTAAAACTCCTCCAAGTCCTACTGAGGAGCCAGGCTGCAGGTCTGACATCTGTAGTTTGGCTTCAAAATACATGGTCACTGCATTTCACATAAAATCCTACCCACCCCTACCAGATGTGAAAGGTACTATTTCAAATGTAAGGCTTGTTACCTTAATGTTGGAGTCCTATAGCGTAGTGGTTAGAGCCTCACAAATCAGAGGACCAGGGTTCAATTCCCGGGCAGGGCGAAACCTTAGGCAAGTTTTCTTACTCCACACGCCACTATTTACCTAGCAATAGATAGAAACCCAGTTGGTAGTCGATTGGCAAATTGAGTTCTGGGGCTAATAATCCCTTCAAAAAGAAATAAATAATAAAATAAATAAATTATTTGGTCTCTCAATCCACAGACTGTTTGTGAAACACTGCAGCGTGCAATTGGCTGCCGCGTTTTGCTCACAAAACATAGTCAATTCACTTTACAGTATATTAAGTGAAGCTCTTTGAGACATCTCAAGGATGTAAAAAGGTGCAATATCAAATGCAAGTATTATTATTAATAACAATAATCTGCACAGCACAGACCTGCACCAACATCGTCCATGAATTGTTTCAGTGTTGTTTCAAGCTGCATCTCTGAGCCAGTGGAAATTGGCGACTGGTTTGTAGCTAGTATTTTGATTCTTCTTGTGAGGAATTAATCATATTACAAGGAATCATTAAACAACTGAAGGCTTTTTCTCAAACTGCACCTGTCTGTGTGTTATTTTGCAACGTCATGCAACAAAGAGAATTGACAGATAGAATATTTATTCCAGTCCATTACCCTGTCACATCTAACAAAGCAATATTTCTTTCACGTTACATTAAAGAACAAAATTCACTTGCAGACTACGCGTTGTTCAGATGAATTTGTATTCGCACCATTTATATCAATTGGAAGAATGGCAAACCATTAGTTTAGACATGTTCAGTTAGTTCAAGGAGCATCGCATGAACTCAGCATTCTGTGCAGCATTATCCATTGAAGAGGCTGGAGGTTTGTCGATTTAGACAAGGGAGTGTCCTGGCCAACACACCCCTCAATAAAATCAGTCATTCACTTCATGGCTGCTTGTGGGACATTGCAATTCACAAACTGGCTCAGTGGGTAGCACTCTCAGCTCTGAGTCGGAAGGTCGTTGGTTCAAGCCCCACGTCAGGATTTTGAATTCATACTCTAGGCTGACTCCTGTCAGCTTGTTCAGATGGACATTAAAGATCCTATTCCAATTCTGATTTTCTACTTGAAATCAGAATTGCCCCAAATAAAATCCCCCCAATAAAACAACCCACCCCCCCCCCAACCCGATAAAATTGGCCATTGATGTTTGTGGGACATTGCTGTGTGCAAATTGGCTGATGTGTTCATCTATAAATTGCAATCACTACACTTTACAGCGAATCAATCTCAGATGTCCTTTCAACATGTTATCATTAACAATAATATTTATAAAATAAAAGCTTTTTTGAAGCAGTGCAAAGGCACAGGATATTTTCTGCTTTTTTTGTGTGTTTTACAATGAAAAGTATTGGAGAATGGAAGTGCCGGGAGCTTATAATTTTGCTAATGCCGGGAGCCCCATTCATAATCATTGTTTAACAATGCGGCCCATTAGGACTCAGAGTAAATGGATTCCAGATACACTCCGGTGCCCATAATGTGTGCATTTGGGGCATATCTTCAACTCTTGTCTGTGGTGTGAGAGCTCTCCACCAAACCTATTCCATGCCTGCCGCCTTGTAAGGTAACAGTCAACTGCATTCAAAGGTAATTGGCCGGCATTTTGCCCGAGTAATTAGCTTCATGTAAACATGCTTTATGAGAGCCATTGTGCAAGGCATTGTCAATGGGAGGAATTTCATTAACTCTCTGAGCAAGCTGCTCTGGTGTACCACATAAGAAGATATAAAGCCTCATGTTTCGGGAGTTCAGAAGCCTTATGCAATGCAGCCACTGGGGGCGGGGATTCTTCCCAATTGGCTCCTATCAACTCTGCCAGCCAAAGCCCTAATAGGTAGGGTGATCCTAGCTGGACGGAAGCTTGCCAAACTATGTTCCCAATGATCTATGTGGTTCAAATCCATTCACTCCCTGGTACATCCCTACCTCTTTGACCTCCTCATTCCCCAAACTGCCACCTGGCACCTTAGCTCTAATGGCACCGGCCTCCTGCTCATCCCTCGCACCCACCGCCCCACCATCAGAGGTCATGCTTTCAGCCACTATGCCCCAAAACTCTGGAACACTCTCCCTCAATCCCTTCATCTTGCCCACTCTCTGCCCTCTTTCAAGTCCCGCCTGAAAACTTTCCTGTTCGACTGTGCTTACGGCCACCTCCTCCCCCCGGCTCGGAGTCAGGTTTTGCCATCGTTAGGCGCTCTGAGACATTACCCTGCGTGCAGGGCGCTATATAAGTGTAAGTTGTTGTCGTTTTTAGCTGGTTAAATCCCAGCAGTTATCCCAACACATACTCTTGCCACAAAATATGCATGTTTTGCCCACAAAATACACAGTAACTCCACTTCACAATATATTCTGTGAAGCGCTTTGAGAAGTATCAATGACGTGCTCAGGCACTATATCAAATGCAAGGATTATTATTGTTATTATTATTGCCAACCTGTGCCTGAAACTCTCCAGAATTAGGTAAGCAAGGTGCGCCCCTTCTCAGAGAGACTACCGTTCTATTCCAGACACACGGAAATTCCCATGTGTTGGCGATACAGATATGTGAATTTCTCGATCTGCTTTGGATACTCTTAAGCTTGGTGACAGGTTTCTGCATGTGACAGACACCCAGCTGACCAAAAAAAGAAATTATGTAATGGGGCTTTGTCAATATGAATAGAAGTAGAATGAGAGAATCCCTTTAACTGTGTTTAATTGCTCAGCATTAGATGGTTGGAATTACAATACTATGTGGAGCATTAGTTATTCTAGAGCTGTCGGTCATGACCAAGCTCATCTGTTGGCCTCAGATTTATGTCTATTAGGAAATCTTATGGTAAAGTAAGCATGTTGAGATTATAGTAATCCTTACCTTTGATATAGTGTCTTGTCACAGAACTTCACAGGATTTACTGTAAAGTGTAGTAACTGTATTTTGTGGATGAACGTGGAGGCCAGTTTGTTTACCGCAACGTCCCACAAATAATGGTGAAGTGAATGATCCATTTTACCTGCAGGATTGGAGGCCAGAACACCAGGAGAAACTCTCTTCTATTTGGAATAGTCACATGGGATCTTTGCTGTCCATATGTGGAGTCCTGTAGTAGGGGTTAGAGGGTTGTAACCACCACTGTAGTGGTTAGAGCACTCGCCTTGCAAGCGAGAGGACCTGGGGTTCGATTCCTGGGCAGGGCGAAACCTTGGACAAGTCTCCTTACTCCACACGTCACTGTTTATCTAGCAGAAAGTAGGAACCTGGTTGTTAGTCGATTGGCGGATTGTTTTCCGGGGGTAATAATCCCTTCAACAAAAATAAATAAATAAAATAATAATAATTTGGTCACTAAGTCCACGATTGTTTGTGGGACACCGATGTGTTCACTTGGCTGCCGTATTTCGCTCACAAAATATACAGTCAATTCACTTGACACTATTTTCCTGTGAAGCGCTTTGAGACAACCTCACAATGTGAAAGTTGCTGTAACCAAGATAAGGGTTATATAATTTCTTCTTATTAAAAGAGACGGAATGCGGTATTTGATAAATAGCTGGAGAAGAACCTACAGAAATTACATTTGAAATCTGTTTATACACATCCACTGGAACCTCTTTTTTCGAAAAAAACAAATCTTTTGCAACAAATTATCACTGGTGCTAATTATCACTTCACGTGCCACCATTTTCCAGCCTAAGAGGATCCCTTACATTTTACAACAACATTTCCCTTGAAAGGCTGAATGATTTTTGTAACCACTAGAGCTGTTGTGAATGGATTTGATTCGAAGATGAAAGACGCTATATAAATGTAAATTTGTAATTTGTATTGAAGTGAGTGTTACTGGGTGAAATTGTTCTGGAGCCAGGTGGATGGTAAATAAGGTCCATGGCTATCCAGCCCCGAGCCAGGCCCTGTACCGTAAAGGCTTGCTCATGCTCCAGACACCTCCAGCAATCTTCCCATCCCCTCAGTCCCCGCTTCATGTCCCCCGACTGAACCACCCCACAATTAGTGGGCAAGCTTTCAGCCTCTTTGCTCCTGTTGGAAACTCATTGCCCAGTGCATTCTGCTTTTCTCCCTCTCCCTCTCCCTGTTTCTCTCCCTGTATCTGACTTGCTGGATTCCTCTTGTAAGCAGTCCCCCAGCCGTGCTCCATGGCCCTGTCTCCTCAGTGAGATTGAGGTTGAGGTTGGCCCCTCATGCTCTGGTGGCAGGTATATTACAGGTGCGGTGACAGCACTGTCAGTGGATAAGAAGCCACACGCCATCAGAGAGAGCAAAGCAGGGGCTGACAGGGCTGTGAGTAGACTGTAATTGGGCTGTGAGTAGACTGTCATTACGCCGTGCACTCGTGCTGGCAGGTCCAAACCCTAGCTCCGCGTGATGATCAGTGCAAATGATCGGTTTTCAGTACAGCGTGGAGACCTGGGGACACTGTGTCACTGTCTCTCCGGTGCTCTCTGTGTCTCTTTCTCTATGTCAAGCGCTCTGGGACGTTGCCCTAAGTGAGGGGCGCTATATAAATGCAAGTTGTTGCTGTTTTCCACTTGCTCACCACTCGCTGCCTCCGCTCAGCCGCCCCCCGGCCTCCTGATCGTCCCTCGTTCCCCTTTGCTCCACCATCGGCGGCCGTGCTTTCAGTACCTGCGCCCCAAATACCTCTGAAACTCTCTCCCCCCAATCCCTCTGCCTTGCCCCCTCCCTCCCCACTTTCAAATCTCGCCTAAAGACCTTTATTGACCGTTCCCTTCCTTCTCCCCATGGCTCGGGGTCTGACTCTGCCACTGTTAAGTGCTACCCAGCGTGAAGGGTGCAAGTTGTTATTGTTATTGTCTCTCCAGTGCTGTCTCTGTCATGATGCCTCTGTCTGTACAGTGAAGACATAAAGACCGCTAAAAATTCTGGGGGAAAAAAATAAAGGTTAAATAAAGGTCTATAGGATCCGCAAAGTTTAAAACCAAATGGAAAACTGGAACCCTGGATATGGGCTGAAAATGTGACACTGAAGCCAACTGGGGCTCATCGCAGGCAGGTACAATCAACGAGTGCGTACCTGAGCTCTCTCCGCCACAAACAATTAGTGCCAGTCTCCGCAGGTTAGATTGTTTGTGACGTGTCACCAGGGAGTGCTCCGCTGTTTACCGAGACCATTGAATGTCAAGGGTTTAATTAGTGGGGAACCTGCGTGATGTAAGCGTGTGAGTGCAGGATTTGGCGTGCCCCAGCCATGTGGTGACCCCATCACCGGGTCCAGGGAAAAAACCTCTGGTTTTATTGTCGGTGAACCCACAGTTCCACGAGAATCATCCCAGCAGGGAGTCATTGCATTTGCCAGTACGCTGGGTGGGTGTGTAAAACATGGCATGCTGTTGGCGCATTGTTCCCCGCTATTTGTGCTTTCTGCCCGATCGGCACAGCTTTAAATGCTTCTTGACTCAAATAAACATGCCATTAGCATGCTTCAGTGCATATTGTGCCCAGACTCTCGCGGGAATATTTAAGCAGCAATTTTCACTTTGCAAAAACAGCACCACCAGCAACAATTTGCAGTTGTATATTGGCCTTCACGTGCCTCAGGGTGTCCAAAGCACCACCTTCTTACCAAAACAGTGCAACTCTTTCTCGTGGGGTCCGCATACTGGATCCTGTGTCACTTTGCACAGGTTCAAAAGGAGCTTGAAGGGGAGAGGGGATTGGGCAAGGCAGCAGGATTGTATCAACACCTTGCTCTGAGAGCGGATTCAAACTCGATTGATCGAATGGTCTCTTTCTGCACTCCGTGAATCCATGTTAATAAGAATAATCCTTATATTTGATACAGCGCCTTATCACGTCATTGAGACGTCTCAAAGCGCTTCACAGGATATACTGTAAAGTGGATTGGCTGTATATTCTGGGAGCGAAATGCAGCCAATTGGCACAAAGAGCAGTGTCCCACAAACATCCATGGAGTGAGTGACCAATTTATTCGAGGGATTGTTGGCCAGGAAACGGGGAGAAAGAAATTCCCTTCTCTTTTCAAATAGCGCTACTAGATCTTTAATGTCCACTTGAACAGACAGACAGAACCTCGGGTATACCATCTCATCTGAAGGATGATGATAATAATATTAATAATAAACTTTGCGTTTCATCCAGCTCCCTTCACGTCTCAGAGTGCTTCACAGGATTTTCTCCCTGAATTCCCAACTGCTCTTTCCATTGAGTGAAGCCGTCTTTCGATGAAGCGATGCCATTTTCGAAAGTGGCAGGTTTCTGAGCTCGTGCTGGTGCTTATTTTAATTGAATGCGCACTCTGCAACAACACAAGCAATAAACCTCATCCCAGTTCTAATTGGATTTGGTATAAATAGCATCATAATTGAACCTCAGGTATATTGGGCACCTGTTAAATCAGGAGCCTCCCAGGTGCTGCATTTGATCTATTTTCA
The DNA here is from genome assembly GCF_018977255.1 of Callorhinchus milii. Classification (NCBI taxonomy): domain Eukaryota; kingdom Metazoa; phylum Chordata; class Chondrichthyes; order Chimaeriformes; family Callorhinchidae; genus Callorhinchus; species Callorhinchus milii. The sequence continues at coordinate 7,479,094 of NW_024704746.1, read as the reverse complement.
ATTGCAACTGAGGCTCCTCGATAGTGCCCTTGATACAAAGAATGCTTTATTGAGAAAATACAAACCTGTGCTGCCATTCATTCCCTCCGTGCTGTCTTTCTCCCTGTACTGCCATTCCCCAGTATACTGCCATCTCTCTATCTTAACCTCTGGATTCAGTGTTTGCACTAACTACCAATTCTATGCTTTGGAGAGAGATTCGGTTGAGGTTCCCAGTAGACAGTATCATCATGAGGCAGAGAAGGCCAAGTATGTGGGCGATCTCTACAGTATCAAGCCCTGAACTGGCTACACCAAGGCAATGCCGGTTTGCCCAGAATCCAGGATAAAACAGGGACGAGCGGGAAAATCCTCAATGATAGCAACAATCTGTTTGAAGCCTTACAACCCTAAGTGCCTAAGGTGTCAGCCTAGGTGGTACTCTCGCCTCTGAGTTAGGAACTTGTGGGTTCGAGCCCCAAGTTAAGCTCACTGTCTAGGCTGACATTTCAAAGTAGTGCTGAGGATGCGTTGCATTGTTGGAGGTGCCCTCCTTTGAATGATACTTAAACCAAAGTCCCACCTGCTTGCTCGGGTGGATGTTAAAGATCCCATGGAACTATTCAAAAAGAGAAAGGAGCTTCTTTCTCCCGGTGTCCAAGCTCTGAGAGAGAGAGAGAGACAAATAAAATTGGTCACTCACTCCATGGCTGTTTGGGGGATATTGCTGTGTGCAAATTGGCTGCTGTGTTCGCCTACAAACAAATCATGATAATAAAATCCTTTGAAGCGATGACACGATAAGGAGCTATATCAAAGATGAGGATTATATTACTGGTCTGAAATGCGTGTTGGCTTATCATGACAGCTTGAAAGGGAGAGTGCTCGCTTTTTACAGTAATAATAATAATTGCATTTGATACTCTGCCGTTTAGAAGCCCTCTAAGATGCTACCCAGCGGGGAGGGTGCTATACTAGTACAAGTTGTCGTCGTTGTTTTATTTCAGAAGAACATCTCAAAGTGCTTCACGGGATTTCATGTAAAGTGGTGTGACTGTGTATATTTTAGGTAAATGGGCAAGCGGTTTGGCCACAGGAATGTCACACAAGGAGCTGTGGAGTGAGCAATCATTTTTTTTATCGGGGGGTGAGGGGGGTTTGTCGGGTTGTCTGCAAGGACACGAGGAGAAAACTGCATTTGTTTATCGGTTTATCGTGAGCAAAAGGGGGAATAATTGGATGAGGATGGTTACAGGCTCATTGTCAGCGGTTGCTTTGGCCACGCCAGCTGCTCAGAGTTTCATCTCAGCGCCAATGAGCAGCTATAACGTTAAAGGAAAGGAGACAACTTCTTTACTGGAGGCTGCAGGTCAGCAAAGCTCCTTTGAAGAGATGAAACGATTATCCCAGAGTGTCAGAGGTCTGTGACGGGAATGTTTTATCCAGGAGATTTAAAGAGTTTAAAGGCTCACCTTGTTTCTAATGAAGCCCCAGCACACAGCTTAATGCAATTACAGCAAACGGACTGAAATTCATCTCACACGGGCAAATCAGAACGGCTCTAAGCAATCATTGGATTGCGCTTTGTATACTAATCTGGTCATCGCGAGATGGCACACTCAGAGCTGCCAAGCCAAGAAGAAATGGTTGCAAGTGACAACAGGAGTCTCGCAGTGTTGTGGTTGGAGCACTCGCCTCGCAAGCGAAAGGACCCGGGTTTGATTCCCAGGCGAGGCAAAACCTTGGGCAAGTTTCCTTGCTCCACACACTTCTGTTTACCAAGCAGTAAGTTGGAAGCTGGTTGTTTAGTGGATTGCCGAATCTCTTTCCAGGGGTAATAATCCCTTCAATTTTGTTTAAAAGTGATTTGATCACTCAATCCACGGCGGTTTGTAGGATAGGTCGATTCACTTCACAGTATATTCTGTGAAGTGTCTTAGCAAAGTGATAAGGCGTTGCATCAAATGCAAGGATTATTATTATCGGAGGGTGGCACAGGGTGGGCTGGGATGGAAAGAGTTTCTTCCATCCAATTCAGTATCCATAAGTCTACTTCAGCATACGTCGTTCAATGCCTTTATTTTCCTTTATTTTCGAACAAGCAAAAAAAAGAGTGTGAGAGAGAGACGGGAAGATTGTTCTTATAGGAACTTAACACAGTAAAATCTCTCAAAGCACTTTGCAGTATCCAAACCAACCTGAAAATTTCATGCATCCTGCCTCACTTGGAAATTCCAGAGATATTTGTTAGAAAGGTACTGTGTCCCTACAGGGATTTAGCTAACTCCAGAAAGTATTAGGTGCAGGTTGGCAGGAGCCAAGGCTTGGGGCCGTTGGGTTACTGCTGGAGTCTAACCGGTTAAAATTGCATGGCTTGCCATTGATTGAATTGTCCTGCAAGCTTTCCCGCTGCTTGTCCAGCTAGGATCACCCTACCCATTGGGGCTTTGACCTGCAGGGTTAACAGGAGCTGAATGAGAAGATTCCCTGCCCCCAGTGACTGATCGGCCCTTCCAAATCCTGCCAGTCACTGGGGACAGGGATTCCTCCCACTCAACTCCTGCTAACCCTGCAAGCCAAAGCCCGAATGGGTAGGAAAACTTCTGTGGGTCATCATAAAGTGGGACGTAAGCTGGGTCTCAGAGTCTGAGAGTGGAGGAATGCTCTGTGTGCCTGCCATTAGTGGATGACTTGATAACAACTCTCTGCTCTCTGGCATTCAGTGCAATCTACCCCTGTTTACTCTTCAACAGACGGACTCACATTAATCCCATTTAATTCCCTGAGATGATCTTGTTAAATGAAAACTAGTCTTGAAGTCCTGTAAATCACCTTGCGTTCATCACTCCTTGTAGCTTATTATTACTTGTATGTCTGTGTGTGTATCAAACAGTGTATCTCCGTTCATCAGAGGTGCAGGCACCATGGCTTAGCAGTAGGCAGTCTATTAAATTGCCACAATCTGATTGGCTTCGGCACCGGCAGTAATCCTGACGGAATCCTCGTGCTCTCACAAAGCAATTTAAATTTCCAAAAGCCGACTCGCTTACGCCCTTTGAGGGATCTGTGGCCCTGAACCATTTAATAATGATGTCGGTTCAAGACATCAGAACATCAGGGATGTGAGTGAGCGGGGTGTGGAAGGCCGAGAGTAAAGGGATGCTTAGTGTAGCATTAGTGGAATGAGATGACTCCATTTCTGCTGCTCTTAGCCTCATATGCTAGGCAGTGGTGCACACGATTTTAGAAACCTTTAGTCCGTATAAATATCTGCACTGAAGCACTCCATGTGGAGTCCTGTAGCATAGAGGTTGGAGCACTTGCCTCGCAAGCAAGAGAACCTGGATTCGATTGACGGCAGGCAAAACGTTACACAAGTTTGCTTACTCCACAAGCCTCTATTTCCCTAGCAGCAAGTAGAAACCTGGCTGTTAGTTGATTGGCAGATCGCTTTCTGGGGATAATAATCCCTCCCCCCAAAATTATAATATTTTGGTCACTCAATCAATGACTTTTGGTGGGACACTGCTGCACAAAATTGGCTGTAGTGTTTCACCCACAAAAATACGGTCAATTCACTTTACAGGATGTTCTGTGAAATGCTTTGAGACATCTTGAAGTCGTGATATGGAGATACATCATATTCAAGGATTATTATTAAATACAGGGTGAATCAAAAGTACTTACTCATAGGTCTTTTTGAGAGGTTCAAACTACATGCCATGGAGACGTTTACACATATCAACTTGGTGACAAAAACTTTCACAAGGCGATGAAAAACATCTCCTGTAACAGCTGCACATTCTCTACCAATGTTATCTTTAAAAAAAGAACATAATTAATAATTATAAACACTATGAGTGAGGACTTCTGATTCACCCTGTATAATAATAATCCTTGCATTTGTATATAGCTGATTCTAGTACGGATTTCTTGTGTTCAAACCTGTGTCCCATTCAGTCCTATTGCAAAGTATTGTACAACATGATGTGTGGAAATGCCACTTCACTGGGTCCCAACCCCAGCCGTACTGTCAAGTGCCTTGAGAAATCCTCTCGATGTGAAAGGCACGATAGAAATGTAAATTTGTCATATATTGTTCCATTCAGTCCTATTCTGATGAGTTGCAGTGTACACATCCATATCTTGTTCACTCCCATTATTTAGAGTTTAGTGCTTTCAGTCCTGTCCCACCTGTGTCTGCCTGGCTCAGTTGGTAGCACTCTGGACTCCGAGTCAGAAGGTTATGGGTTGAAGCACCACATTGGGACTTGGAACTCATGTGATCTAAACTGACCCTCCAGTGCAGCACTGTTGGAGGTGCCATCCTTCGGATGAGATTTTAAATCAAGGTCTTGTCTGGGCATTAAAGATGCCGTAGCATTATTCAAAAAGGGAAGGATCTTCTCTCCCCAGGTGCCCTGGCCAACAATCCCCAAATAAAAATAAATCATTGACTTCATGGCTATTTGCAGGACATTGCTGTGCGCAAAATTGGCTGCCCACAAAACACACAGTCACTGCGCTTTACAGTAAATTCTGTGAAGCACTTTGAGACGTCCTATTCATCCCTATTGTACAGAAAGATAATGCCGCAAGTCGCTTTGTAGTGCACAATTAAAGTGTATCAAGTCTAAGGTGGCCCCCAGTGATTGATATTAAGTACAAAATAAGATAAATATAATCAACCTGCAGTCAGGTTACACAGAAACATAGCAATATTGTAGGAGTCTAATCACTTTTATGTAAAATCTTTTTTTTATTGCTTTAGTTTAGATTGAGTTGTTGAATAAATGATGAAATGGGCTGTGGGACCAAGATTGGGAAATTAACTACTTTTACCCAGACTTTATTGAAACCATGATCTAATTATAAAATATCTCAGCGCTCTGTGTTTATTGGGATTCGGATTTCCATGGAATCGAGGATTTCATCAGCACAACTTTGATTTATTCTTGCTGAGAAGCTGACGATTTGGCAGTCGTTCAGCATCTGGCAGCGGTTGCGGTGTATTGTGTCAGTGCTGCCTGCGGCTGGCCAGTGTCTTCAGTGATAGAGTTGTTGGGATGTGGAACTATCTGCCAAGTTAGGTGGTAGAAGCAGAGTCCATTGCGGGTTTCAAGCGAGACATAGACAAGTATTTGTTTTGGTCAGCCGGGTGTCTGACACATGCGGAAACCCATCACCATGGTTAAGAGTTATCCAAACCAAGCTGTGAATTCCATGCATCCCACCTACCTACACATAGAGATTTCAGTGATTCCAGAGAGAGATTGTTGGAATAGAATGCGCACTCTCCCTGGAGAGACGGATTCTGCTTACCTCAAGTATTTGGAGGATTAGAGGCTTGAAGCGATCTGGGTATAAGGCAGGGCAGTGGGATTGAATGAACAACTTGCTCTTAAAACTGTTGCAGACTCGAGGGCTGAATGGCCTTCTTCTGCTCTGTTAATGTCTATGATTCCCTGATTCTATCACTCTATGACACAGTGTGTCAGCCTGGCTCAGTTGGTAGCACTCTTGTCTCTGAGTCAGAAGGTTGTGGGTTCAAGCCTCACATCAGGACTTGGAATCACATAGTCTAAGCTGACATTCCAATGCAGTGTGTGTTGCTTTGATGGCGGTGTCTTCATTCGGATGAGATGCAAACCAAAGTCCAGTTTCCCTGTCCAGGTGGACATTAAAGATCTCATGGCACTATTCGAAAAGAGAAGTGAGTTTCTCCTGGTGTCCTGGCTAACAAGTGCCACAAATAAAATTGGCCACTCACTCCATGGCTGTTTGTGTGACACTGCTATGCACAAATTGGCTCCAGAGTTCACCCACAGAATACACAGTCAATCCACTTTACAGTATATCCTGCGAATAGCTTTGAAACGTCTTGTCAACGTGATAAGGTGGTATATCAAATACAAGGATTATTAGTATCATTATTATTGTTATTGTTATTTTATCACTCTATAAGTGGTACTTGACAACAACAGAACACGTGAGCTGTGGTTTGTGGAAGAGGTGGAATGGAGGTGGTTTAAAATCTCAGTGTGCACCATCATAGTAGACAGATTATACAGAGCAGATACAGACCGTACCTACTCCCTCTGGTGGGCTCTGAGGCTATGACGAGACTGCAGGAAGGCATCTTTTGGAGACCGCGTTTATAGTCAACTGCAGGGTGTTCACACAGTCCTGTTACCCCCATGTTTTTTTTCTACAGTGCACTGACCAACAACTGAGACATGTGAAAGAATGATAATAATTGTATTAGAAGTACTTAATTGCATTCCGTACAAGTGCTTAACTGTATTTAGATGTTCAGAGGATCGGTGTGTGTGAGCGCCATGGTTTGCATGGCAGATAATAATCCGTCACCATGTTTGGGGCGACATTCTCCATCCATCCCAACCACTGGATTGCAGCTCAGCTAAGAGTCTCTTCCAAAGGATGTTTGAATGTCGCAAGCAACGTAAAGTGTTTTGAGACGTTTCTGACTGTGACGTTAATGGCACGCATTGTAACTTTGTTAAGTGTCTGGGAGCAAACTATTAGCGCTAATTAAAGTTGCGTTGGTACTGAGCAATGTGCCGTTCATTTGCACTGCAATTATTCATGTTGTTGAGATAGATGACTTGTTAAAATACATTTCTCTGGGAGGAACATGTGCGCATTTAAAATTAATAAATATTCCAGAACATTTGATTCAGGGCCTTTCATACCAGGAGGATGTCTCAAAGCGCTTCATAGGATACACTATAAAATGTAATGGCTGTGTATTTGTAGACCAACACGACAGCCGATTTGCACAAAAAAGTGTCCCACAAACAGCGATAGAGTGAGTGACTAATTTTATCTGGGGGATTGTTGGCCAGGACACTGGGAGAGATAAAACCCCTTCTCTTTTTGAATAATGCCATTGGATCTTTAACATCTACCTGAACAGGCGGACAGGACCTCAGAAAACGTTTCATCTGAGGAACATCAACTCCAGCAATGCAGTGCTCCACCAACACTGTGCTGGGACGTCAAACTAAACTTTGAACCCACAACCTTTCTGACTTAGGGCCAAGAAAGCTATGAACTGAGCCAGGCTGACACAGTGGTGGCTATATGGAGTGGACAGCAATTGGCCCTTGCATAAGGTTTGCAGGTTGCAGCCCTGTGTGTGTGTGTGTGTGGCTGGCGAGGTGATCGGTATTCTAATGGCAGTGCAGTTCCTCTGCAAAAAAAAACTCAGCGGCAAGAGAAACCATTCGTCTTAGCCATCCAAAAGGTCAAGTTAGGTTAAAGCATCGTGCAGTGAGGGTAATGAGTTGTCAGATAAACTGATTAAAATATGATTTTCACTTCTGGATTTATAACTCTAACTTCATTTCTAAGAGAGAGAGAGAAAATAATCCTACTATGTACTGGAAATAATTAGTGCGGTGAAGTATTGGACTCGAGAGAAAGAGAAGTACAGAGACTGTAATTAGAAACTGCTGAAGACCCTCGCCAACTGGCATTTCAGATAGCATCTCTATTCTTGTCTTTAATAAATATTCCGTGTGTTAAGCTGATTTTATGCATTACTGACCTTTATCCTGTTTATATTTCACGTTGTTCTCCACTCGGAGAATGAGGAGACAGGCAAGCATTGGGGCAGTGTGTGGTCCCATTGTCCGGCACTGAATGCTTCAGATTCCCCGGACCCTCTTTAAAGTGTGAGGCTGACTATTAGCATTTCTAAAGAACCGTTATCTCGGGCTAGCACTACTGCTCAAATCTCAGAGTTGCCATTGACTTTGGGGAAAAACAATACCCAATAATAGACGTTTCAGTGCCTTGGGATGTCCTCCCGACGTGAAAGGCGCTCTATAAATGTAATTTTGTATATATATATATCTATATTGGAAATAAATCAGAAAAAGGTCTTTTTAATTTACTCAGTGATAGATTAAAGAAGGAAGGATACGGGAGCCTGGTGTGTTCACCTGTGTGAAGTGGGCTTACAGTGGGGTCCAAGCAGGGATAGGGAGTCATTCAGAAGAAGCTGATTTCCGGTCATGGAATGAAGGCTGTCAATATTGAACAACAGAATCACGGCACAATTGTTCTTAGTGCCCAGTTGCTCAACTTACAATCAAGAGGCTGATGCCTCATCCCAACCCACGTATGAATGTGAGGTGACAGCTGTTCAATGTTCAAGACTAGAATACTGAAACTGTCTGGTGATGGACAACCTGTGTGTGTTGAGCGGAGGATTGTACAGAGGTGGAGAAGCGGTAAAAGTGCTTGCACAAGGCGCATTATTGCTTTATTTTTAGGTCATGATTTGTGTGCTTTGTGCCTGGTTGACATGTTTCTTTGTCCCACAATAGCTGAATCTCAGCCCTATCTCTGTCTCTAGCCTCCCACCCATCCCCCCCCCTCCCCCCACCACACACACACACATACACATAGAACTTACTGCTAAGTAAACAAAGGCTTGTGGAGTAGGGAAACTTGCCTAAGGTTTTTGGCCTGCTCGGGAATCGAAACTGGGTCCTCTCGCTTGCAACCTGCTAACCAAAATGCTACAAGATATGTTGCCTCTGAGCAGGGCAATCATTACCTGCAAAAGCATAACTGAGCCCTCTACAAGGCTTTGATATGCGCTGGTTCCATTTTCACCAGTAGAACTACATTCGGGTCGAGAGGTTCATTCTTTTGAAGAGCGTGGACTCAGAAATTGCTGTTTATCCCAGAATGTAATAGTTCAGGGTGTGGTCAGTGGAGGCTGTAAGATCACTTGCCTCTCACTCCAGAGACTGGGCTTCAAATCCATCTCAAGTTGATGGAATGACATTTCTTCATCTCTGAAAGCTGAAAGGGTCTTGAAGAAAATTGGAATTGAGCATGGTGGGGCAGCCTGAATTATGAAGGCAGAATGCCAGCCTTCAGATCTAGGGAATAAGGTGTTCGCAGTCCAACCTTTCCAGGGCGGCTTGTAGGGTTTGTATGTGTCTCACGTACACTCTCAAGATCCAAGAAGCACATGTCAACCAAATAGCAAATACAAATAAATTAAGGGCAGGAGCTTGGAAGCATCCCAACGATATGCCTATCACAAGCCGTTGCAGGTTAATCTGAATTCAAATTGTCAATTTCTCCACAGTTTGCTCAGAATGCTCTGCGAGCCTTTCTAATTCAACTTTCTGCTGTGGTTTATCTTTTTTTTCTTACGAAAAGTGGGATGATTCTCACATTGTACTGGTTTATATTCCCTCTCCTTCCACAAACAGAGTAACGTTTCAGTGTCAGCCTGGTTCAGTCAGTCCCACTGAGTCAGACATCCTTCTGGCATGAAAAGCGCTATACAAATGTAGATTTGTTGTTTGATGTCGTTCAGTCAGAAGGTTCTGAACTTATACAGTCTAAACTGATGTTCCAGTGCAGTACTGGTGATGTGATGCATTGTCAGAGTTACTCTCCTTTGGTTAAACTGGGGACCCGTCTGCCTGTTGAGATTAAGATCCTGTGGCACTATTTGACAAGAGAAGGGAATTTCTGTCTCCCGGCCAACAAAAATGTCCTGGCCAACAAAAATCCCCCAAATAAAATTGGTCACTCGCTCAATGGCTGTTAGTGGGACACTGCGGTGGGCAAATTGGCTGCCAAATTTGCTCAGAAATGCAGTTACTACACTTCACCATAATCACATGAAGCATTTTGAGAGAGAGGCAGAGTCCATTGTACATTTCAAGTGAGAATAACATTTTAAATGGGAATGAAAAAGCAATCCCAGATCAACTCGACAGCAATAAACAGAATTAATGTTAACAAAGGGCATTTTCAGGACAAACACCAGGAAGTTTAACTTAAGCAGAGGGTAATTAATGCCTGGACCAGGTTGCCAGGAAAAGTGGTTGAAGCCAGGACACTGGGACTCATTTAAAAGCAGCTTGATGCTGTGATGGGAGGGCGGTTGGATGGGGTCTTCTGGAGGGATGAGATCTGATGGACGAAGAGGATTCTTCATCCGAATCGATCTTGTGATTTTGTAGGGGAAGTAGTTGGGTGTAATAATAATAATAATAAATAATAATTACGAAAGATTATTAATGAAAGGGTATTTGAAAGATAGAGGCTTGAAGGGGTGTGGCGACAGGGCAGGGCAGTGGGGAATGATGTGAGAGCCTTTGCTGACTTGATGGGCCAAATAAGCTCCTTCTGCGCTGTAAATTTCTCTGATTTGCTTTGAGATTGATCCCTTCTCTCCCTCCCCCTCTCTCTCTCTCTCGTCTCCTTTGCAGGGAGGAATGATTGCCCTGCTGCTGGCCATCCTGTTCCTGGTCACGGTCCTGTACACACGCAGGCGTTGGTGCAAGCGGCGCCGTGTGCCGCAGCCCCAGAAGAGCGCGAGTGCGGAGGCAGCCAATGAGATCCACTACATCCCCTCGGTGCTGATGGCCGGCCAGACCCGCGAGAGCCTGCGCAACAGCAGACTGCAGGGTCACAACTCCAGCGGCTCCATCAGCATCCGCGAGACGCCCATCCTGGACGGCTACGAGTACGACATCGACGACCTGAGGCAGCAGTTGCAGCGAGAGTGTATGAATGGTGGAGAGGACTTCGGCAGCCAGGTCACACGCACCCTGGATTCCCTTCAAGGCCACGACGAGAAAAGCTGCTTGGACCTCACGCCAGGTCTGTACAGCACATAGCGTAGCACAGCATGGGTTCCACGTCCTGAAGGGATACTACTACTAATAATAATAATCCTTATTAATAATCCTTGCATCTGATATAGCGCTACATCACGTTGACAGGATGTCTCAAAGCACTTCACGGGAGTTACTGTGAAATGGAGTGACTGTATTTGTTGGCAAACACAAAGGGAAAATAATAATAAGATGAAGAATACCTGCATTTGGTAAAGCGCCTTATCTTATCGTAAGGACATCTCAAAGAGCTACTCAGAATATATTGTAAAGTGGATTGACTGTGTATGTTTGTGGGCGAACACTGCTGCCAGTTGCACACAACAGTGTCCCACAAACAGTTGCGGTTTGAGTGACCACATTTTTTTGGTGGGGGGGAGGAATTATTACCGCCAGAAAGCAATCCAGCAATCGGATAACGACCAGGTTCCTATTTGCTGCTAAGTCAACAGAGACTTGTGGAGTAAGGAAACTTGCATAAGGTTTACCCCCCACCCAGGAATCGAATCAGGGTCTTCTTTCGCTTGCGAAGTGAGCGTGCTAACCACTACTGTGAAATGATGTGTCTGTATTCATAACCAAATGAGGTAGCACAATTGCACACAACAATGTCCCACCAACAGCCAGGCGTGACCGATTTTATTTGGGGGATTGTTAGCCACCGGAAGAAACTCCTTTCTCTTTTCCGATAGTACCATGGGATCTTTAATGTCCACCTGAACAGGCAGACAGGACCTTGGTTTAACATCTCATTTAAAGGAGGGATTCGGTCGGGTGTGCGATTATGGGCTTTTTCCACTTGTGAATGGGTCCCCAAACTAGAGGGCGCAAATATAAGTTAGCCAGTGAATAGAGTGGTATAGGGGAGAGAAAGGAATAGGAGGGGTGGAGGATTGTGTGGAGTTGGGCTGGTTGGGCTGAATGACCTTTTCCAAGCCATGACATTCTACATAAGTCTATGAATGTTGTAGACTGAGCACCAGTGGAGAGATGATAATCACTGAGTATATGACTGATGAGTCTGAGGTGGAAGCATTTGTAAGCTGTAGGAATGGGTTGGTGCTGTTAGGATTGGAATAAGTACAGGTGATCACATAGGTTTTAGAGACCTTAGGTTTCAGTACAGTTAGGAGAATCTCATTCTGGGGGGAAGCAAGCAGTCAGGGTTGAATAATGTAGATTGATATCCTGGAGTTTCTACCTGATTGCCTGCAGGGTGTCTGGGAGAAATTTCAGAGCTTTATCATCGCAGAGCTCTCACTTCATCCAAAGCTCTCTCCTGCGATCCCTCGGGAAATTGAATAAATAAGCCAGAATGCTTGTCCTGTCAGAAATAGCATACTCAAGGGGCCAGATGGCCTTTTCTCATTTCATGCCTGTTTGTACAAGACCAGCCAGCAGCTGTGTAACTTGGTTAGGTCCCACTGCCTTTTTTTGGATAAAAGAAGCTAGTTACTGGGGGTGTTTTGCAAAGCAATGCTTGTGGCTGGGGATGTATGAAAGAAAGCCAGGATTGATTCAGTGCCTGGTTTGACAGCCCCAAATGTGTAGACGTGCACTAAATAATAACGCTTGCATTTGGTATAGCGCCTTCCATGTCGGGAGGACGTCCAAAAGCTCTTCATGGGATTTACTGTAAATGGGGTTTAAATTGAGGAGGGGAGGGAGTCAAAGGGACTTTGGGATGGAGCTTCAGAGAGCAGGGCAAAATGGCTAAAAGCTCATCCAACAATGACAGGAGAAAACTGTTTGTTTTGTGGGAGAACCTGGCGGGCAACTTGTGTTTTTCACATAAAATGTGGACTTGGGCTTTGTATAAACAAACACCAAGGACCAAGTCTTTGCCAATCTTTCTCAATGCTGCCATGCATTCTGTGTTGCCCGTACCAGGAAATGGAAACATCACAGGGGGATTTATCAATCAGAGAGCAACGACAACAATTTGGATTCACGTAATGTCCTTGTAATAATAATAAGAATCCTTGCATTTGATATAGCACCTTATCACATAATTGAGACTTCATAACATGCTTCACAGATGAAACTGTAAAGTGGATTGACTGTGTATGTTGTAGGCAAAACACAGCAGCCAATTACGCACAGCAACGTCCCACAATCGGTCGTGGATTGAGTGATTCCCCCACATTTTGGGGGGTAGTGGATTATTATCCCCTGAAAGCAATCAGTCGATTCACAACCAGGTTCCTACTTACTGCTAAGTAAACAGAGACGTGCGGAGTAAGGAAACGTACTTAAGGAATCGAAACCAGGTCTTCTCGCTTGCGAGACGAGCACGCTAATTACTACGCTATAGGACTCCATCCTCCATGCAGGATAGAGACTTGTAGAACCCTAAAGCTCTTTCTGTTAGAGAAGATTGACAGGAGCCAAGTGGGAAGAATACCAGCCTGCAGCAAACAAAGCTAACAGATACTTTCATCGCAAAAGTAGATGATTTGGTGTATTTCACACCAGCTAAAGAAAGAAAGAAGAAATCTTTCCAGCTGTTCATCTTGAAGGGAGTTTGTCCCGGTGTCTTGGCCAAACAATCCCCCGGATAAAATTGATCATTCATTTCATGGGTGTATTGCAGTGTGCAAATTGGCTGCTGCGTTCGTCCACAGAATACTTCACAGTAAATTGTGTGAAGCGCTTTGAGAAGCAACCCCCAACACGAAAGTTGCTATATCAGATGCAAAGCTTATTATTATTATTATTTTACTTTTTTTCTCACTCCTCATTTCGCCCAGATACATAGTCACTACACTTTGCAGTAAATTCAGTGAATTTGCTTTGAGGCGACTCGAAGACCTGATAAGACGCTATATCAAATGTAAGGATTATGATCATCAATAGAGGAAATGAAACCAGCCCTGCTCACAGAGTGCTGAGTGCAGAGAATGTTTTGTCCCATGTACTGTGATTGTTAATAATCATATTGTTATACCTGCTGCACGGTAGCCACAGAGCCTACAGTGTTGGGAACTGCTTATCTCATTGAGTTGTGATGAATTGTCTTTAATTGTGCATGAAATACTTTCAAACTTCACCTGCTGCTCGGTATTCAAACAGTCCAGAATTTTACCATAAGCATCGTAATTGACATATCAGGGTTTCACGCACAAACACACACATACACACACGAGCACAACGCATGCACACTCACACACACACACACACACACTCATACCACTCATATACATGTACACACACCACACACTTACACACCACACAAACAGAAAAACACACAAACACTGCACAATGTGCACACACCCCACAGGTATACGCACACATCCACGCACACACACACACGCCTGTGCCCACACACACACATGCACACTCATACCACTCATACACATGTACACAAACCACAAACAATCACACATACACACAAACACATACACGGAAACACACCACACACACACACATGCATCACTCATATACACACACACACACAGACAGACATACAGACAGACACTGACATCAGTTAATGAAGACGATGCCTTTGTCAGAAACACATAGGATGTAAAGAGCTGGTTAAGTCCACAACAGTCCTCTTGGGGCCAATGTGTCTCGCATAAGGCTTGAAATGTTGACAGGTCAAGTAACGAGAGCATAAACTGAAGATTATCACTACAAGACGAGAAAGGGAGATTAAACTTCAGCTCGTTGTTTTCCTCTAACTTTCTCTCTCCTTGTCTTGCCTCTGTGCATTTTACTCCATTTTTTTCCTTCTGCGTGGGCACAGTTCCACAGGCACTGGGATTCCTCCCACTCAGCTCCTGTTACTAGCTAAAAATAATATAATAATGCCAATCCTTGCATTTGATATAGCGCCTCATCACATCTTCGAGACATCTCTCAAAGTGCTACACAGGAAACACTGTAAAGTGAATTGACTATGTTTGGGGGCGAAACGCGGCAGCCAATTGCACACAGCAAAGTCCCACAAACAGTCGGGGGGTTGAGTGACCAAATTATTATTTTTTTTGAAGGGATTATTAACCTTCAACAATCATACTAAGAAGAGTAACATCCATTTATGTGTAACGTGGCAGTGTTATTGGTCTGGCTGACCCATCGCTGAAAGTACTTAGAAACTATCTCTACAGATATTTTAACAGTCAATTTTTTCTGGTCAGCCGGGTGTCTGACACATGTGGAAACCCATCACCGTGCTTAAGAGCATCCAAACCAAACTGAGAATTCCTTGCATCCCATCAACACACAGAAATTCCAGAGATAGATTGTCGAAATGGAATGTGCACTCTCTCCCCGTAGAGACACATCCTGCTTTCGTAATTCTGGAGAGTATTAGGTGCAGTTTGTGAGTTGCGGTACTGCTGGAGTCTAACCATTTAAACGGTACTAGCATAATAATAACAATAATAATAATGCTTGCATTTGATATAGCACCTTATCACGTCGTCAAGACATTTCAAATCTCTTCATAGGATATACTGTATAGTGCAGTGACCGTGTATTTTGTGGGAGAAATCAGCTGAATCCACCTCGTTGGCACACACAGTGATCACTGATAGCAAAGCGAATGGTATTTCCTTATGCGATAAAGCCTTGATTGTTTCCCTCCACGAACACACGTCTCATAAGCCAGTGAATCCAGGCATGGCAGCATATAATGGGACAAGCATCCCAACCTCAAATTGCACTTTACCAGCCATGTGCTGAATTACATTCAAGACAGGTCGAGTAACAATCTGTGTGACCAGGGATGCCTGATTCAGAGAGACAACTAAATTGGCTGTTCCTAAGTAGGTGAATTGTATTCACCATCATGCTTCATGTTGTTTACCTCTGTGTTACAAGGTTTTGGGCGCAGGTAGCCGTAGCTTTGTAGTTCCCTTGAAGTGAGTAAGGTCATCTGAATGCTGCTCAGGACTTGGGATGCCTTTTGATGGTCAATTTTGTTTCTAAAAGGAACGTGCTGACTCTTTCCCTTAGCACGACAGCTTTTGCTGAAGAGATAAATCTACAGACTCTGATATAATAATACTAATCCTTGCATTTGATAAAGCGCCTTATCACGTCATTGAGATGTCTCAAAGCGCTTCACATAATATGCTGTAAAGTGCGCACAGCAATGTCCCAAAAACAGTTGTGGATTGAGTGACCAATTTTTTTTAAAAAATGGATTATTAACCCTGGAAAGCGATCAACCTTAGCAACCGGGTTCCTACATACTGCTCAGTAAACAAAAGCATGTGAAGTAAGGAAACTTGCCTAAAGATTTGCCTTGTCTGAGAATTGAACCCGGATCCTATCACTTGCGAGGAGAGTGGTCTAACCAATACGTTACAGGATCCCAGTTGATGGTTCATCAGCATCTCTGACTCTTCACCGAAACTTTCAGAGTGACACAAACTGCTCCTGGTGTGTACTTGGATCGAGTGACCAATTTATTATTATTATTTTTGAAGGAATTATTACCCCCGGAAAAGCGATGCCAATCGACTAACAACTGGGTTCCGAGTTACTACTAGGTAAACAGAGGTGTGTGTAGTAAGGAAACTTGCCCAACCTTTCGCCCTGCCTGGGAATCAAACCCAGGTCTCTCGCTTGCGAGCCAAGTGCTCTAACCACTGAGCTACAGGACTCTTGGTTAACATTTCCCCACTGAAATGTACCTGAGATGTTACACACAGCCTGAATTACTCATGTTCTGATCGGTCGCCCAACTAATGCTAATGCTCAGTTCCTGTGTATTCATATCTTGATGCAACAGCCCAGTAAGAAATGTTAATGAAGATCTACCTAATAAAAGCAGAACTGCTAAAATATTTAATCGCCTAGCTCAGTGGAACAGTGAAAGCCTGGCTTTGCTCCAGGTTTCCATTGGAATATCGTTAGACAAAGGTCACCCCTTTGCCAACCTGGTAAACATACACTTTAAGTAAAGCACATCAACTCAAAGGCTCAGGTGGCACATCCCAATCAACACTGCAGATCTTACTGCTGTTTTTTTGGAGTCTCATAGCGTATTAGTTAACACTCTCGCCTCGCAAGAGAGGACCCGGGTTTGATTCCTGGGGGGGTTATGGGGGGATAAATCTTAGGGAAGTTTCCTTACTCTACATGCGTCTGTTCACCTAGTAATAAATAGGAACCCAGATGTTAGTCGATTGGTGAATCACTTTCTGGGGGTAACAATCCCTCCCAAAACAATAAAAATTGGACCTTCGATCCATGACTGTCTGCACCATTGGCAGCCACGTTTCACTCAATACAGTCAATCCACTTTCAATATATTCTTTGAAGCGCTTTGAGACTTCTCAATGATGTGATAAGACGCTATATCAAATGCAAGTATTATTATTATGATCTTGGATTCAGCAGATCCAAATTCCAGTGTAGTTATAGATCTAGCAGATTCTCAGGATCTTTCCTGGCTTATTGACTATGGGACACAGAACAATAATGCTTTAGAATGTACCAAGACAATAAAACAAGTGGACACATGTTTAGAGTTGCGAAGAGCAATTTCAGGACGACAACGGGAAGTTTTTCTTTACCCAGAGAGTAATTAATGACAGAACAGGTTGCCATGAAGGGTGGTTGAGGCCAGGGCACTGGGACAATAACAACAACAACAAAATTACATTTGTATAACGCCTTTCACGTTGGGAGGACGTCCCAAGGCGCTGGACAGTCAGAATTTCGGACCCGAGCTGAGGGTCGGGGTGGGGGAGGGTGGAGGGCGGGGGTTGGAGAAGCAGGGAGATCAAAAGTACAGTCAAAGAGAAGGGTCTTGAGGTGGGTCTTGAAGGTAGCGAGGGAGGGGGCGAGACGGAGGGACTGCGGGATGGAGTTCCAGAAGGTAGGTGCAGAGTGGCGGAAGGCCCGCCCGCCAATGGTGGGGTGAGCAAGGCGGGGGACGTGAAGCAGGCCGGAGCCCGCTGAGCGGAGGGAGCGAACAGGATGGTAGGCGTTAGGACATCGGCGAGGTAAGGACTGATTTAAAAAGCAACTTGAAGCTGTGATGGACCGGTGGGTGTTGAAGTAATAATAATAATGATACTAATGCTTGCATTTGATATAGTGACTTATCAGCTCTTCGAGTCATCTGAAAGCACTTCACAGAATATACTGTAAAGTGAAATTGACTGTATATTTTGTGGGCAAAATTGTTAATAATAACAATTATAAGGTTCCGCCTTGCCCGGGAATCAAACCCGGGTCCTCCCGCTTGCAAGGTGAGCGTTCTAACCGCTATGCTATGTGACTCCACGATGTTATTGAGCCAGGTGGAATTTCAAGCCCTAGCCATTGGCAGTAAGTTTCCGTGGTCTTGTCCTTTGCGTACTGTGGCTTAAAAAATCACCTCATTTATCACAATTGCTAGCATCACCTTTCAGTTTTTGCTCTGTCTTTTTAAGCCTTGATTAATGACCGGGTATTAGATCTGATTTGCAACCGCGCACAAAGTGTTGCAAATCTCCTCTGTGTTTATAGCTCCTTCCATTTTACAAATGGTAATTGAATTTAGATTCAGCACTTAATGAAGAATCGGTGGGATCAGCACAGCTCCCAGATTGGAATCGGAACTCGGACACTTTGCACAAAGGCACTTTAATTGTGTTAATCTCTCTTCCATTATCTACTGACAGACGAGGACTGCAGATTCATGAACTGCTTCTGCTACTTGTCAGCTTTTTCATTAGGAGATTTTAGTGGACCTCGTGGGTCACAGTCAATGTGTAAGTCCTACAGTGGAACAGGTCTCTTAATAACAGGTCAGATAGCACACAGTATAATTGTGTATACACAGGCTAGATTCAGATAAAACTCAGTGTAAGACTCACTGTAATAATATAATTACCATATTATTAATATAAAGTAATACAAAAGTTATATTATTTAGCACACATTATATTATGCTATAAATAATATAATATATAATATTATATTATTATCAATAATATATCAATACTTTCCTGTTTGACATGCTTTCAGCCACACTCTCACCTCCCCTTCCCTCCAGCCTCTTGATTCCAATCCCCAGCGCAGGTGCAAACCCTTAACTGTCCAGCGCCTTGGGACGTCCTTCCGACGTGAAAGGCACTATGTTAATGTAATTTTGTTGTTGTTGTTGTTGTTATTATAATAGCATATGATACAGGGCAACATGGGGTTCGAACCCACACGCTTCTGAAGCAGAGGTGATAGAGCGCCTGAGGAATGTTAACCATGTTGTACGAATGCAGCATGTCCAGGAGCAGAAATTCTTCCCAGTGTTCTCCCAGCCTATGGTTATCCCAAGGTTTTAAACAACACAATAATACATTATCACAATGTAGTATCAGAATCCTTTACATTTGGTATCACACCTTTCATGTCGGGAGGAAGCCCCAAAGCACTTCACAGAACTGTGTGCTTTATGGGTGAACACAGCAGCCTATTTGCGCACAGCAGTGTTCCACAACAGCCATCAAGTGAACAATGTAATAGAGACTATTAGGAGAGGCTATAATGCGGAGACAGTAATGGAGAGACTGTAATGGAGGCTGTCAGGAGAGATTGGAATGTTGCGGTTGAAGATTGGGCACCTGCTCCACGAAACTGCAGATTTGGGAGATTATAAATCACAAAGAAGCTCCTAACTAGTTGGCAGTGCCACTCTCTAAACTCCAACGGCACCTCAAGTGAGCAGTGGAAAGCAACTTCTCAAACATTTCCATGGCAACGCTTGAATCAATCCCCACACTCCTGAAAATGTACACACAAAGGCAGTTACTGTCGGTGCAACCCAGAAAGTTGCAGGAAGAATGCATATTAAGGACAGGAAGAGCTCCAGGCTCCAGGCACACTCTCGTTTAAAAACAAGAATCCTTGCATTTGATATAGCGCCTTGTCATGTCGCTGAGATGGCTCAAAGCTGTGAAGTGGATTGACTGTGTATTTTGTGGATGAAACATGGCAGCCAATTGCATCAAACAGTGTCCCACAAACAGCCATGGATTGAGTGACCAATTTTTTTTTTAGCGATTATTACCCCCGAAAGCGATCTGTCGATCGACTAACAACAAGGTTCCTACTTACTCCTAAACAGAGATGTATGGAGTGAGGAAACTGGCCTAAGGCATCGCCCCACCCAGGAATGAAACCCGGATTGTCTCGCTTGCGAGGCGAGCGCTTTAACCACTGCGCTATGGAACACTGTAAATTTGTATCTTCATTGAGGACTGAATGAGATCAAATGCTCTTGTTCTCCTGTGTTTGATGGAAATCCAATCATTCTCAGGATCAAGGAGTTCCAGGGGATTGTAGAATGCCTCACACCTTAGATAAGGTACCGGTGATTGATTCCTGATCCAGACTCCTGCCCTTAATATGCATTCTTGTTTTACAATAGATGACGGGTGGATTACAGCGTAGGAGCCTTCAACGAGTGGGTCAGCGAGTTAATTAACTTCTTTTGAGTGTTAAGTAGCAGCAATAAAGGAGAAATTGTCTCTGTTCAGTTTAATTTTCCTTACCAAAGATTAAAAAAAGAACTCCCAAAAATATTAATGCCTTGGCACACAGAAGGTTGAATTATTATCACTGTTACTAGCGCTCTTCTGATTCTGGGACTGGATTATTTTTATAGGTTACACATCAAGGAGACATTACCTTGATTAAGGACCGACACTCCAGTTCAGTGCTGGGGAATCATTGGCTTAGACAGAGGGATACCAGTCGGGGTTCCTGTTCCTGGTCTCTCTGTACCAATCTCTCCTAATAATGAACCTACAAACACAGTCTGCGATTGAAGGGGGGAATTCAAAACTTATCTGCGGAGAAACACTATTTCAGTGAGCGAGTAGTGAATGTTATGGAACAGGCTCTCTAGGGAGACGGTGGAAACAGAAAGTGTTGATTATTTCAAGAGCAAAAATGGATAGATTTCTTTTAGGAAATAATATGTTGGGATACAGTATATAGTTTGAGACATGACATGTGCCTAGGACTGCCAGGGTGTTGGAAGTGGATGGACCTTGGTCTTCTTTCGTCCAGCAATTCTTATGTTCATAATGTGTATGTGTGTGTGTGTGTGGATCGGGGTGGGGAGGTGGGCAGTATGTGGAGAGGGATCAGGCTCAGCCATGACATCCTCCACAGTCTACAGTCAAGTGAACTGCGGAATAAATAAACAGTGGTGACTTGGGGTGTGGGAGGGCGGGGAGCTACCAGGGAACAACCAATGGCCATTGGAACTTTGCACCAGCAAGGGGAGGCAAGAGAGGCACTCATCAGTGGGGAGAAAGCTAGAAACAAAAATGTGGCCACCCTAAATGTAAAGAAATCACTACATTTTTGGTGGCAAAGGGTTGTGAGTTGGACCAAATACAGCCTGATCTCACCAATTAAACAGGCCATAGGAGCAAGCACGTCCTTCAACGAGAGCTTGTGGATCGATAGGAAACTGTGTAACTGAGGGGAAGAAGGGACAGAGCCATTATAACATTTAAATCTCATCTCAGCATGAATCAGTCCCCATAAACTTAATTCTGTCTCTAAAATCTGGTGAATGAGGGGAGCAAAGGACTTTGTTTGAGGTAAGTGAGGTAGGTTAACAGGGAATAATGGTGAAGGAAGTGCCATCTGTCTCTACAAATTTTCGCTGTCACCGTGATTGAGACAGTAATATTAGCTCAATTTAAAGTGCCACAGTCATTTGCTGAGATCCAGTCAGTACTTAAACAGGATCATTGTGTATTTCAGACTTGGCTTTAAGTAATGTGGTTTTATCCCAGGCATGGGGAGACATTGATGGGAAGAGGCAGCTGGCTACAGTCAAAGACCTGACTGCAGTAATTGCTACCTCCCCACCAGTCAAATTAGCTAAAGACTAAAAGATTTCTGTGGTTCTTACAGTTATCAAAGAGAAACTCTCACACTTCACCTTCATATCTAACTGTTACCGTGATGGGCATCGTGTCTCTTCACTTCTTGCTAAAGACTGATTGGTAAAGTATACTCAATGGTTACAGCGCATCAACTCGTCTTTGCTGTGTCCCCAATGAAGAATGGTTACTGCGGTTATAGTCACTGATACACACGTCACTAGTCTTCCCTGTGTGTCCAATCAGGAACGGTTACCACATTTGTAAGCAGTGCCGGTGACCTGTCTTTTTAGCTGGATAACGCACACTCGAGTCCCCAAACCTTAGCTCTTGCCAAACCGTGCCTAACACACTCCAGTTTTAAGGAAGCAGGGTTAGTCCCTTTAGGGTGAGTACACACACGCTAGAGTAGGCAAATGGAAACCATTTGAACACCCAGCCTGGTGTTGATATGATGATGGGTTTCCACGTGAGTCGGACACTTGGCTATGTCCATGCCTACAGTCACCTTCCCCTCCCCCTCCCCCTGGCTCGGCATCGGGCTCCGCCACTGTTAAGCGCTCCGAGACCCCGTCCGGCATGATGCGCACTATGTGAATTCAAGTTGTTGTTGGCTAACCCCAAAAAACAGTAGTTTCAAAGGGCAAAAGCTTTAAGGGCATTGCGAGAGTAATGACTTCAAAGTGCTTGTCAAGGTGTAACTGCAGATTGAACTGATGAGCAGCTTCTTTCACCCACTCATAGTTGAAATAATTTCACTGTTAAGCAGCTCCCATCTTTCTTTGATTTTCCGATCCAAATTAAGATCGCTCTTCTAGCCTAAGGTAATCTTTCTGCCTCTTTGGCTTTCGTTTTCCTCTTTATTATTCCAAACACTCCCATTCACTCTCCACCCCCCACCCCGCCCCCCCCCCCCACCCCGCCTCCTCCGTGGGTTCAGTTCCAAAGCCTCATCTGTTTGATGCCACTTATTCCGAAAGATTATTAAAGAGTTTACTAAGTAATAAACAATCAAAGGATTATTAATGGGAGCAGCGAGCATTCACACAAAATTGCCCAAATCCTTTTGGTCATTTCTCGATAATAATGGGTCGCTTCATTTTCACACTACAAAACTGCTTTTATGTGTAACAATAATGGTAATAATCCTCGCATTTAATACGGCACCTTATGAAGTTGTCAAGACCTCTCAAAGCACAGTCAATACATATGATCTCATCCTTCCAGAATGCCCACCCTGCTCTCTTACTATAAAGTGTGATGACTGTGTATAAAATATTATCATATATCACGGAATTTATCTATATTAATTCATCCTGCGCAATCAATCTTGATGTATTACCTCTAGAGTGAGGAAATTGTAAAGAAATTGTACACAACTGTTTCCGACAGAGCTCGCAGCTCACTGCAACCCATTCAAATTGTGTGCTGCACCGCCAGCGTCTTTTGACAAGTGTAAGCCACCCACCGCTGACGATGTTTCCATTTTAAGGAGAGTTCGGCTGTAGCACAAAATGACCTTCTCCTAAACAGAGCGACACTCTCAGTGGTAGTCACTGTCAGGTGCCTGCTTCCCCTCTGCGCCACCATCGGCGGCCGTGCTTTCATCCACTACGCCCCAAAGCTTTGGAACTCTCTCCCTGAATCCCTCTGGCTTGCCCCTCCTTACCCTCTTTTAGATCACCACTGAAGACCTTCCTCTTTGATCGTCATTACAGTCACCTCCTCCAACCCCCCCCCCCACCCACCAGACTCAGCGTCAGACTCCACGTTCGTTAAGCGCTCTAAGACGCTGAAGGGCGCAATATAAATGCAAGATGTTCTTGTTGCTTCCCCAGCCCATTCACTTCTCCTCCATTTATGTCCTTTTCTTCACTGACGGGCTTTAGGGGTAAAGTGAACAAGCCAGAAGGTTGTTCGAACCGGCTCAATTGAGTGGAAATCGCTTCCCTTTGCAATTAATTATTCCTTGAATTATCGAGTCGCTGCTTCAACTCAAGATCGTCCCCATTTGATCTGACCTTGTGAAGCCACGATTCGACCTATGCCCACTCTCCTCCTGGCTAATCCCACCCTACACCGACCTGCACCACAATAATAATAATAATAATAACATTCCTTGCATTTGACATAGCTCCTCGTCTTGTGGATGAAACAGTTTGCGCACAGCAATATGCCACAAACAGCCTTCGAGTGTGAACGATCACTTTTATTTGGGGGATTGTTGGCCAGTCCTCTCTTTTCGAATAGTGTCATGAGACTTTTAACATCCACCTGAACAGGCAGACAGCACCTCGCCTCAGCTGAAGGACGGCACCTCCGACAGTGAAGTACACCCCAGCCTACACTGTGTGAGTTCAAAGTCTCGACGTGGGGCTTGAACCCACAACCTTCCGACTCAGAGGCAAGAGCCCTACCCGCTGAGGCAGGCTGATAACGTTGTAAAGATGCCGATATTTCTGTTCTCCAGGCAATGTGCGGTCGAGGCACTTTGCAATGAGAACGTATTTCTTCGGTAACCCTGGCAACCAGCATTATTTTTGAAAGAAAGAGCTTGCATTTTTATGTGGAAATGTCTCGAAGCGTAATTACTCTCAAGTGTAGTGACTGTTATTTTTCCAGGCAAGCAATTGAAGTGACAGGGAATTGACAGGCACTTGAAAGATGTTTCCAACTTTCTCAAACCGCAGCACTTTAACTTTGAGTTGCTTAAGAATGAGAAGGTCATGAGCACTGCGTTGTCTAAGGTATCGTCCTTGGGATGAGACATGGAACTGCCTGTTCAGGTGGATGTTAAAGATCCTGTGGCACTGCTTGAAAAGTGAAGGAAATTTCTCTCTCCCAGTGCCCTGGCCAACAATACCTCATGTAAAATTGGTCATCACTTCATGGTTATTTGCAGGGCATTGCTGTGTGCAATTGGCTGCTGCGTTCAAACACTACACATTACTGCGATTGTCTCGGATTGATTTCTGTGTGATCAGGAAATTGGACATTCCCACTGTCTCCTGCTGAATACCCTATTGATTATGGAACTAGCACGCAAGCTGCCTTCAATGTTTCCCTCTGCTTTCCCAATAGTCCACACAGTGGAGACCACGTATTGCCATCATTGAATTCAGCATCGCCACAGTCAAGTCTTATTCCCACTAGATCCTTCTTTACAGCTTCTCTCTGCACTTTGCCCCACGTGCTATTTTGCCATCTAATGGCACAGACAGATGAGATGACACACACTCTAGTCTGTCTTTTTGTTTGGCCAACAATCTCCCCCCAAATAAAATTGGTCGCTCACTCCATGGTTGTTTGTTAGACATTGCTATGTGCAAACTAGCTGCTGCAATTTTGTCTTCAAAATGCACAGACAATCCATTTTACAGTATATGCTGTGAAGTGCTTTGAGATATCTCAACAATGTGAAGAGGTGCTGCGTCAAATGCAAGGATTATTATTATATTATATTTGGTTTCTGACACACGTGGAAGCCCAGCAATACGCTTAAGAGTATCCAAAGTCCCACGTATGTATCGGTTCCATTTGTCTGGAATGGCGGTGTCAGCCTGGCTCAGTGCCTAACACTCTCTTATCCGAGACAAAAAGCCCCATGTCAGGATTTTGAACTTGCATAGTCTAACCTGACGCTCCAGTGCAGTGCTAGGGGTGACCTCCTTACTCCCCAGTCCACCACCTGCTGCCTCCATTCCGCTGGCTTCGGTCTCTTGCATGTCCCTCGTCCCCTCCGTTCCCACCTTCGGCGGCCGCATTTTCAGCCACTACACTCCAAAACTCTCTCCCTCAATCTTTCAACCCCCACCTCTTCCCCCATTTTCAGATCACACCTTAAGACCTTCCTGTTTACCATGCTTATGGTCACCTCCCGCCTCCCTGGGGTCAGACAACGCCACTGTCATGTGCTCCAAGTTGCTACCCCGGGTGAAGGGGGCTATATCAGTGCAGTTGTTGTTGTTGTGGTGCATTATTTAACGTGTGTCCTTCATGTGAGATGTTAAACTAAGGTCCCATCTTGTCTGTTCAGTTGGATCTTTTAAAGATCCCATGGCACTATTTGAAAAGACTAACTCATATTGAGATATGACTTAACTGCTCAAGAAAATCAGGTATAGATAACCACCAGCTTAAAATCTGTTTAGCGTAACACTCCCTCCCTTCTCCTCCATACAGCAGATGTCTGGATATTAAGTCGAGGAAGTAATTTATTTCAAAAAATAAATGAACTGAGATGAACAATTAACCACAAAACACAGACAGTAGCTATTAATCTGGAAAATAATACTGTATTAGATCTTGTGATCTGGTATAGCACTTGCTCTTACTGACTGGAATTTCAGCTCCGAACTCTAGAAAGCGGGGTCTCCTTGGAGCTGAAGTGGCTCCAAGGTGACAAGGCCTGGCAATAGAATGTCATAATCGAGCCGGCCCTCTGTGGCGGTCTCGGTAGTTTGGTTCCTGAGCCAGGCGGGTCTGCAGTATTCCAGGGCACTGCTGATGACAGCACAGCCAGCCTGGTAGAACCTGGGAGGGCAGACCAGTCACTGGAATCAGGGAAACATCCCACTCAGCTCCTGTTAACTCTGGAAGCCAAAGCCCTAATAGGTAGGGTGGTCCTAGCTGGCCGAGCAGTGGGAAAGCTTGCCAGATATCAATGGCAAGCTATGCAGTTTTAGCTGGTTAGATTCCAGCAGTACAGCAAGCCTGGGCTCTTGCCAAGCTGCAGCTAATATTTTCCGGAATTGGGTATGTAGTATGTGACTCTCCAGGGAGAGAGTGCGCATTCCATTCCAACAATTTATCTCTGGGATTTCCACGTGTAGGTGGGCTGTATGTAAATCTCAGCCTGGTTTGGATACTCTTTAGCACATGATGGGTTTTCGCATGAGGAGTCCTATAGCTCAGTGGTTAGAGCACTCGCTTTGCAAGTGAGAGACCTGAGTTCAATTCCAGGCACAGGGCGAAACCTTGGGCAAGTTTCCTTACTCCACACACCTAATAATAATCCCTCCAAAAACAATAATTAAATTGGTCATTTTCAATCTACGACTGTTTGTGGGACATTGCTGTGCGCAATTGGCTGCCGCGTTCGCCCACAAATATACAGTCAATTCACTTTACAGTATGTTCTGTGAAGCGCTTTGGGACGTCCTCCTGACGTGAAAAGCGCTATATCAAATGCAAGGATTATTATTATTATTATTATTATTATTATTATTATTATTATTATTATTATTATTATTATTATTATGTGTCAGACACCGAACTGACCAAAAAGAAGTATAGAAAAACAGAATTAATAATAATAATAATTCTTGTATTACTTTTCAAAATAGCACAAGCAGATCCTGGGCTATGTTACTAAATCAGTTAGGCTTAGATCCCCAAATTTCATACTCAGGCTGTACAGTGCTCTGGTCAGACCCCACCTTAAATACTTCAAACAGTTCTTGTCACTAAATTGTAAGGGTGTTGGCCAGATCCCAGTCACTGCAGAGGAGAGCAACGATGATCCTGGTTTTATAGGAATGAGCTACAAACAGTGATTTTACAAGCTAGAATTCTTCAGTCTTGAACGATGACTCAGAGGAGACCTTTAGAGATGTATAAAATTTTAAATATGATTGAAAAAGTAAACCCAGATCAATACTTTAGGAAGCACCAAGACAGTAGAACAAGAGGACACACTTTTAGAGTTGTAAAGGGCATTTTCAGGACAGACACCAGGAAGTTTTTCTTTACCCAGAGGTTAATTAATGACCGGAACAAATTGCCAGGAAGGGTGGTTGAGGCCAGGACACTGAACTGATTTGAAAAGCAGCTTGATGCTATGGTGGGGGGGGTCAGTGGGGTGGGTGTTCTGGAGTGGGTTGGGATGAGATCAGATAAAATTGGTCACTCACTTCTTGGCTGTTTGTGGGACATTGCCTCGCGGAAAGTCACTGCTGCATTCACCTACATTATCTCTACTAATAAAGACAAAATGTGTGTGTGTGTTTCTGTCTGCCAAGAACACAATAACCGATTGATGTAGAGGCATGATTTATACCTCATCGGAAAGGTCTTGCATGGGGAAGTGAAACAGGACCTAAACAAGCTTGTCAAACTTGTATGGACTTCAACAAGGACTCCTCCCAAACAGGAGTCCTCCAAACCAGGAGTCCTCCCACAGGAGTCATCCCACTGAGGCCTCCCACTGCGTCCTCCCACAGGAGTCCTCCCAAAAGCATATGTGTGCAAATATGTGAACGAGGAATGCTAATGAGTTCAATCTCAGATAAAGATGCCTAAGAAGCGAAGATCAAATAAAAATGCCAGACGAAAGAGAAAAGGCCAATTAAATGAAAATGATGGCAAGTGTAGCTGCAACGGGTACTTTTGATGCAGCAACTTATCTTGTGGCTGCTGAAGCATCTCAAAGTGTTAACCAGGAGTTACTGTAATGTGCAGTAAGTGTGTACTTGCAGGCAAACATAGAGCTGTATGTTTGTCATGGCTGTATCTGTCCAGTCTTCATGCCCCTGAATGTTTTCCCTGTATGCTGGCCACTCTTCTGATCAGTTAGTGTGCAGACTGAGCCAGACACGGGTTGCATTCTGGACAGCCCTCTTCCTAGCTCTCTCTCTGCCCCTCCCCCTTCCCTCCCCCCTACTCTTTCCCCTCTCCCACATCCTCTGCCCCTCCCTCTCCATCTGTCCTTCCTACTCCCCCTCCCACTGTCCCTCTGCATCTCCTTTCCCTCCACCCCTACCTCTGCCCCTTCCCTCCACCTCCCTCTGCCCTTCCCCTCCCTCCTCCGTAACCTCTAACCTGCCCCCCCCCCGCCCTTCCTGTTTAGTTTGATTGATTCCAAACCTGCCTAGGGTCCGACATGCTAATGGGTCATTAACTTGCCATTTGCACGCAATGAGTTTTTTTTAAACGCCAATTATAGGGTCATTCATATCCAGAGATTAGTTTCCAATCCCAATTTGGCCCATAAATCGCATTGTGTTCCATTAGCACTGTCCGTTCCTGCCTTAATGGAGCCCATTACAGAATCAATGGCAGAGAGAACACAAAGTCCAAGTGTCTCATTGCATCTCCCCCTCCCAGGGGTCTACCAACTGAGCACCACATGGCGAGCAAGGCTAAACAGTGTATCAACACAGGAATCTCTCCATTCTCCTCCTCCACCATGTGATAAATTGAGACAATCTATTCCCTTTCCTTTCCGTTTGTTTTCAGTTTCCAGATCGTTTTACTGAGGATTCCTTCAAAAACAAATTGGTCACTTCAATCCACGACTGTTTTCGGGACACTGCTATACACAATTTTGCTGTTGTGTTTCGCCCACAAACGGTCAATTCACTTTACAGTATATTCTGGGAAGCGCTTTGAGACATCTGGAATACATGATAAAGCGCTATATCAAATGCAAGGATTGCTATTGACATTCACCGTCCTTAGGAAGTGTTTTTTTTGGTCAGCTGGATGCCCTCACCATGCTTAAGAGCTTAAGAGTAAGATGCTATTTCAAATGCAAGGATTTAGATTTTTTGATTGCTATATTCGGCATTACAGTGCTGTGTTCAGTGCTGTGATGCTACGCTTCACAACACCTTGCCTTTCAGTAGCAAACAATTTGCAATTACCCTTCATGTGGGGAAGCATCTCGGTATGCTGTTGTACTGTGTCCTGTGTAGTGCTCTGCATAGTCATCTGCTGTGATCTGCTCACTCTGTTGTTGCAGTGATAGGTTTCTTCAGCTGGAGACTGCTAGTGAACAGTGTAAGTAGTATAGTATCCTCTGGTGGAAGCAGTGAGCTACTGCAGCATTGGTTGAACTCTGGAGAGCTCCAGGCTGCCAAAACAGAGGTAGGGAGGTCATCATGGCTGAGGGGTTACTGAATGCCTTTACGTTTTGCTCAGCTAGTATCACAGTCACCCCTCCTCTCTTCCCCCGCTGCGGAAATAATGGTTCAGGGTTGCAAATGATAATCTCAAGACAGGCACCAGGAAGTATTTCTTTACACAGGGGGTAATTAACGACCAGATCGGGGTTACCAGGAAGTGTGATCGAGGCCTGGACACTGGAGTCATTTAGGAAACATCTTGATGGCGTAACAGGAGGACTATCAGGTGGGGATTGAGACGACATGGGCCAAAAGGCCTTCCCTGTAGCTCAGAACCACCATAAGGAATCCTCGACTAAACCCTGAGTGTCAAGGTAACATGACTCAGAGATTACAAAGAATGTACAGCATGGAAACAGGAAATTTAAGAGTTAAATTGTTTGAATGGAATGCACACTCTCATTGGAGGCATGCATCCTGCTTACATAATTCCAGAAAGTATTAGGCCCAGGTTGACAAAGATTGAGGACTCAGAGTGTACGTTGGAATAACTGCTGGAGTCTAATCAGCTAAAACCACGTAGCATGGTCTGGCAAGGTTGCCCGCTGCTTGTCCAGCTAGGACCACCCTACCCATTAGGGCTTTGGCTTGCAGGGTTAACAATACATCTACACTATTTGACTCAACCATGGCTTCAAGCAGCAAATTCCTCGTTCTGTGTGAAGTAGTTCTTCCTAACCCTTCCCCTAGTCATTACATGATCTCTGGTTGCAGACTTGATGAATAAGATTGGAGACTGAGTCGGACTGTGTGTAGGTTGGCTGTGATCTCTCCTCTCTCTGATCATTCCCATGCCTCCAAAAGTAGTTCATTCGGTCCATTGTGTCTGTGTTGGCTCTTTGAAAAAAAACAAAGACTTGGCTGAGAACCTGGCTGAGAAACTGTTCCATTTTGGCTTAAAGGGAGTGGAGAGATGCCTGAGAGGTAAAATGATCACCTGCTGCTCACTGCAGGCTGAAATGGTTCAAAATAATATTGATTTTATTGATGCTAATGATCGTATCATTGGGAAATGGCCAGTCCCATTGCTCTGATTGCTTTGTCACTCGGTGATAGGAATAAACAGAACACCCACACACATTGCATTACACTATTTAGGTCTAGGATGTCTACGGACACAACCCAAAAAGAGGCGTGAATGAAAAAGGCCCTTTCAACCCATCTCATCTTTCCAGAGCGGTGATGGGCCAAGACTATGTTTCCTGCGATTCAATGCGTCTTGACCCGTCATGTGCACTTAGTTCTTCTGAGAACACAAGTTCTTCTGCGCTTGTGGCGAAGGGTCAAGATTGCGTTTCCCGCAATTCAATGCAGCCGTTAAGTTTGGAAGAAATGGAGGGTAGGGGAGGAGCGTTACAAGTTAGGAGATGATTTATTTTATAAAATCCGACTAGTGCAAAGAAAGCTAAGTGATTTTGATAGGAAACTGAATGGGACTCGGGTGCATGTATGATTTGATTGATTACGATAAGATTGATCGAATACGATTGATAAAGCTAAGATTTTTGCGAGTTTTACTTTAATGTAATATCTGTTTTCAAGCCTTGGCTCTCGCCAACCTGCAACTAATACTCTCCGGTATTAGGCAAGCAGGGTGTGTCCCTCCAAGGAGAGGGAAGATTTCTCAGATACTCACAGTGCCTAGGGATGTCCTCACAACGTGAAAGACTCTATACAAATATAATTTGCTGTTGTTGTTGTTGCGAGCATGCACATTCCATTTCCCTAATTGGCAGAGACATTGCCATGTGTGCGTGACATACATGTGTAATCTATCAGTCTGGCTTGGATACTCTTAAGCATGGTGGTGGGTTCTACATGTGTCAGACACTCTGCTGCTCCCCCACTCCCCCATCCAAAAATAAATTAAAAAATAAATACACTATCTGCATTCAAGTTTTCAGGTTTTCTCATCCTCTTTAGTAAAATGCGTGAATAAGTGCTCGCCTTTCAATTATTACTGGAATATCGTCTGATTTTGTATAAAAGCAGAACATGTTCTTAATTCACAGCAGGTATTGGAGATGAGAAAAATAAATGCAGCAGCGTTTGTGCTCCTGATGTATGCTGAGCTCTAGAACTCCCTGCCTCTCCCCCTGCGCCTTGCTCCTCCATTTGTCTTTAAGTTCCATCTCACAACATACCTCTCCCTTCTCCTTCGCTTAGTGTCCTGTTTGAAGGGTGCTGTAGGAATAGGTGCTGTAGTAATTCTACAATAATAAAAATAATTAACCTTGCATTTGATATAGCGCCTTATCATGTCGTTGAGACATCTCAAAGCCTTCACAGAATATACTGTAAAGTGGATTGGCTATGTATTTTGTGGGTGAAACGCAGCAGCCAGCCAGAAATGTTCATGCTCAATTTTACTCCCACTCCGAAGCCCGTTGTTGGCCTGTCAGTGAGACTGGAAATCACAGCGGGGTCAGCAGATGGATTGTAATTATGAAGAATGGACATATGGTGTTTGCAAACTTACATTGGGGTGGGTGACTGATGCAAACCTAATGATTCCTGTGTACATACTGACATCAGATTGTTCACAGTGAATGAGAGGAGGTAGCATAAATCCAGGATGATTCATTAAGCTGCATGCATTATAAATAAGCCTCCGTCTTGAGATGAGACATAGAGTGAGCTTCGTGCATTGCATACATTACTGCAGGACTAATTGTAAATGCTGGTGGGAGCCTGGCTGTTGGCTCTTGGACCTGATGGGATTCAGCCAGGGGGCCAACGTAAACTCAATAAGGACACGGGATGAATGAAAGAGAGCAGCTCCGAGAGAAACGCCAGACAAGACAGAACTCACACGTGGCGCTCTGTGCAAACAGGTGGCGTTGTCTTACAGCGGGCAGCG
Organism: Callorhinchus milii; assembly: GCF_018977255.1. Taxonomy (NCBI): domain Eukaryota; kingdom Metazoa; phylum Chordata; class Chondrichthyes; order Chimaeriformes; family Callorhinchidae; genus Callorhinchus; species Callorhinchus milii. Next base: position 7,446,831 of record NW_024704746.1, on the reverse strand, counting down.
AGTTAGAGGATTAGAGCAAGAAAGATTGGACATGCCTGATTTTTTTCTGGCTTGAGTTGAGCCAATTGCTTTAAGATGTCTCGGAGATGTGATAAGGTGCAATATCTAGACTTCTCAAAGCGCTTCATAGAACACTCTGTAAAATCAATTGACTGTATGTTTGTGGATGAAATATACAAAGTTGCGACACAATACAAAATTACATTTCTCTAGCGCCTTTCACATCGGGAGGAATTCCCAAGGCGCTAATTGAGACTGAACCAGTTAGAGAGGTTTATGATTATGAAAGGATTTGTTAAGTAATAATAATAATCCTTGCATTTGATATAGCGCTTTATTATGTCTTGGAGATGTCTCAAAGAGCTTCACAGAATATACTGTAAAGTGAATTGACTGTTTATATTTTGAGGGCAAAATGCGGCAGCCAATTGCACATAGCAGTGTCCCACAAACAGTCGTGGATTGCGTGACCAATTTATTATTATTTTTTTGAAGGAATTATTACCGTTAATGTTTTTTTTCCTACATTTCGGTAAATCCCAAACTAGAGGATATAACTATAAGGTAGTCAGAAGTGGATCTAATGGAAAATTCTCCGCAGAGTGTGGTGAGAATGTGGAGTTCTCTGTGGTTGACGCAAAAAAGCATCAATGTATTTAAGAGAAAGCTTGATGTCAAGCATGAAGGAGAAGGGAATAGTGGAGTATAGGAGGTGTGGGGGTTTATGTGGATATAAACACTAGCACAAACGAGTTGGGCAATGGCTTGTTTCAGTCTCTATCAGTCTGTGTAACTCTATGTTGGAAGCTGAGAATGCCCGTCAAGATGCAGGCTTGGTGAGCGGCGACTCTTGTGTTTGGGACACTGGTTGTACCCAGTCAGTTTGGCGCTTCATGTGACCAGTTACTTTGCCAGCAGCAACAGGTGCAACACTTGTATTAACAATACACAGGTTAAATCCCCAGTGTCATACCTGTGCCTGTGGTATGACTGAAAGTGAGTGAAAGTGTGAGTCTGAGATATATACATCAGGTTCTCTAAGAGTGTGTTCTGTACCAGGGTTAGGCATATAGAGAAACCTACAATCAAGAGGGGACTTGATCCTTTTACCATGAGAGTGTGAGAGAATCTGAGAGTATGTGAGTGGTTTAAGAGTATTTGAGTGTATGGGAGTCTGAGAATGTACGTGAGAGTGTGTGAGCATATATGAAAGTTTGTGAAAGTGTTAGTGCGCGGGAATATGAGAACATGTGAGAGTGAGTCCGTTGACAGCGTGTGTGAGGTGTGATAATCTGAGAATGTGGGAGAGCGAGTGTGTGGGATTCTGAGTGTGAGGGTGTGTGACTGTGTGGGAACATGAGAGTGTGTGAAGAATGTGCAACTTGTGACCCCTCACGGTGTAACTGTATTTAACTGTGTTTATGCATTCCATTGCTTAAGTCTTGCATTAGTACCTATTTGGCCTAACTCAGAACCAGCCATCACTAAGCCTGCCCCAGGTTTGGGAGCTGGGCCACTGCCAAACCTTTAATGCACGTTGTCCAAACCTAATTGACAGAATCCTATGGTAGTGTGGGGAAATCGATAAAGTAATCTCAGACCTGTTCTGCAGTTCAGACTAACTTATCTTGCCCCGTAATGGGGTATTAGTAATGACATTATGAACAGCAGGGAAATCGAACAGAGAGGAGATGGAAAGTGCTACTGTTGATGTGAGATTGGTGGAGTGTATGGGATGCCTTGCTGGTTCCCTAATTACAACGAGAATGTGTACTTACATGGGGCCCTTCACGTATAGTTGAGACGTGATAAGGCACCAGATCAAAAGCAAAGTGTTATTATTGTTAAAGTAATTCTCAGGATATTCATCCATTGATTTGACTTGTATTTTGTGGGCGATATGCGGGAGCCAATTTAGCACAGCAGTGCCCATAAACAGCCATGGAATGAGTGAGCAATTTTATTTTGAGGGATCATTGGCCAGGAAACTACCTCCTCTTTTCGAATAGAGTTGTGAGATCTTCAACGTCCAATTCTCTTCTGACTCCGGGATATCATTCCCAGCTTCCAATCAATATCAGCTGTCTTCTCCAGTTACTTTCTGGAGACCTTTCCCCACACTGCTCACAGTGCCAGTGTTCCAAAGAACACTTAATCACACTTGTCAATACTCATCCTCATAACCTTCAGTCTGTCCTCAGCTGGATAAACATCTACCTTTTCTTTGGAAGGAGTACACAGCTTAGGCTGTGTCACACTCTACCACTCTACAGAGAGAGTATCACTGCCTGACATCTCATCTGGTCAGAGTAAGATATGACATAATATACGATATAGGCATTTTCCTACAGGACGATGTCTCAGAGCACTTCAACCGATATATTGTGAAGTGTAGTGGCTGTTTTTTGAAGGGGTGCACAACAGCCATGGGATCTTCTTAATGTCCACCAGATCAAGCACACGGATCCTTCAGTTTAACCTCTTATTTAAAGGCCAGCCGTTCCCGTCAATGCAGCGCTCCCCCCCGCACTGCACTGTGGGGTGAACCGAGACTGTGAGCTCAAAGCCTGGATGTGGGGCTTCAATCCCCAACCCACAGCCAACAATCGTCCGGATAAATCAGTCACTCACTGCTTGTGGGATCTTGCAGGTGCAAATGCCAGGGAGAGAGTGTGCATTCCATTCCAACAATCTGTCCCTGGAATTTCCATGTGTAGGTGGGATGCACGGCATTCGCAGTTTGGTTTGGATATTCTTCAGAACGGTGATGGGTTTCCGCAAGTGTCAGACACCCGGCTGACCAAAAAAATGATGTGAGTCTACCCATCAAAGAGTTACAGATACATAATAAAGAGAGTGTATAATTTACAATTTATTGTTCCCGGTTGGAAGGAAGGCCGTATATAATAACCTGTATTCCTTCTGAAAATAGCAGGCCTTCATTCTAATGGGAGGGTACATTCTGACGTGTTCAGAGTCTATTTTAAGAGCCTTTCCCAGCGTAACACAAAATCTGGCACTGTGCCACACTCTTTGAGGTACAAGACAGCAACCATGCAAGGCAAGGTTGGCTGAGCACAAGTCCTGTGGTGCAACACTCATTGTTTTGAACACTGTACTTAATAATAATAATAATCATAATCATAATCCTACCATTTGATATAGTGGCTTATCATGTGGTCTAGATGTCTCAAAGCAATTCACGGGATATACTGTAAAGTGGATTGACTGTGTATTTTGTGGGCGAAATGCGGCAGTCAGTTTGTGTTCAGCAGTGTCCTACAAACAGTCGTGGAGTGAGTGAGCAATTTTATTTGAGGGATTTGTTGGCCAGGATATGAGAAAGAAACTCCTTTCTGTTTTCAAATAGTGCCACGGGGTCGTTAATATTTACCTATTCAGGCAAGAGGGATCTTGGTTCAGGAGTGGACTGGGCAATTGGGAAATTTCCTGAGTGGCCCTGTGAATGGTTCCTGATGTGTGCCACCCATTGCAACCTAGTTCAGAAGTTCCATTTAAGCCCAACAAAGTTGTTTAAATGCACAGATGTTTTATGCTTCTTTTGGTGCCCTGCCCTACAAATGGATGCCCCCCTCCACCCCCCCCAACTCCCACAAATCGGTGTCTTCATTTTACCTGAGGGCTCAGTCCACCACTGCATTGGTTTAACACATCCAAAGGACAGCAAGTCCCGAAAGTGCAGCTCTGCCCCAGCGTGGAACTGGAGTGTTAGACTCATATAGTCTTATGTGTGAAGTCTGAAGATTTGTAGTGGGGCTCGAACCCACAACCTTCTGCCTCGGAGGCGAGAGCACTATCAATTGAGCCAGGTTGCTGCACAATATAAATGCAACTTGCTGTTGTGGTTGTTGACCCTGCTTTGCACGTAAAGCCTTGACAATGATGTGACGTTGCTGAGCTTTAGGAGTAGGCAGAGACGATTCACTCCATCATGCTGCCTTGGTCCAGGGTGAGGATTAATGGACAGACCAGCCTTTCTAAAGAGTAACGTGAATTTACTGCTGACAATACCCTTAATAAACAGCCACTGTAAAAAGTATGAATCACGCTCTCTACGGAATTGATTGCGCTTGCTGTATTTTCCAACAAGACAGGTTGGTGAGTGCAAAAATCCATTGATCGCAGACAGCCCACTTTCGTGACATAATTAGATATCCGAGGCGGATTTCATTTGCATCTGGTATTAGACTGACACCTGCGATGGAGGCTGAGTCTCGCAGGTCACATATGGCTTAACATATGCTTCAAAGCTGTATTTTTTTCTGACGCAGACGCCTGGTCAATGGAGAACGCCTCGAGTAAGATTAATTCCCACTTCATCAGCGGGAATCCAGTGACTGAACAGAGGCACACAATCCCGCTCAACCCCCACGCACAGTTTTGTCCTTCAAATTCAAGACTTTTTTTTCCCCCACTGAAACAGTGTTGTAATTTCCCATTCAAGAAAAAATTTGGTCACTCAATCCACGACTGTTTGTGGGACACTGCTGTGCGCGATTGGCTGCCGCGATTCGCCCACGAAATACTGTCAGTCGAGGACTATTATTATGCAATCCAGTGCAAGGATTATTATCATTATTAAGACCAGAATTTGAGGAAAGTCTTTGAATCTGTCTTATTTTGAAGGCTGTTTTTGCTGCACCCCCCCCACCACCCCAACCCCCCACATACACACACACACAAAACACACACACAAAAAAAAAGATCCAAGCTCTCCCAGAAGTGAGCGCAAAGCTTTCGATGACAACATTGCAGAAAAGACGTAATTAAGTACAATCAGAACTCATGCCAACAACTGGTGGGTGGATACTGGAGCGAGTCATGTCTTCACTTATGATGATAATATAATAATTACAATCCTTGCATTAGATACTTTGTTTTTCACATCAAGAGGACGTCTCAAAGCGCTTTTCAGTATTTACTATCAAGTGCAGGGACTGTGTAATTTGGAGGGGAATGTGGGAATTTGCAAACAGGAAGGAAGGAACTCTCCTCTCGAATAGTGCCACTGGGACAGGCAGTTGGGGACTCATAGGAACAGGAGCAGACAATTCAGCCATTCGAGCCTGTTCCGTCATTTAGAGAGACCTGGGTTCGATTCCCAGCAGGATGAAACCTTGGGCAAGTTTCCTTACTCCACACACCTGATAACAATCCCTCAAAAGAAAACAATAATAAATTGGTCATTTCAATCCACGACTATTTGTGGGACACTGCCGTGCGCAATTGGCTGCTGCATTTCGCCCACAAAAATATACAGTTAATTTACTTTACAGTCTATTCTGTGAAATGTTTTGAGACATCTAGAAGACGTGAAAAGGGCTATATCAAATGCAAGGATTATTGTTATTATTATTAATCAGATCATGGCTGATCTCTGTACCTCAACTATTCCTTTCAATTCCAATTTCCCGCTTTCTCCCCATATCCCTTAATACCCTGACCTATCAAACATCTATCAACCTCACTCTTGAAGGTGTGGATGGATCCAGCATCCATGGCCTTTTGGGGGAGACAGTTCCAGATTTCTACCACCCTTTGAGTGAAAAAATGCTCCCTGATTTCACTCTTAAATGTCCTGGTTCTGATTTTAAGACTATACCTCTTTGTTTTGGATTCCCCCACCAGAGGAAATAGCTTCTCTGTCTCTACCTTATCAAAACTCTTTATCATCTTAAACACCTCAATCAAATCACCCCTCAACCTTCTAAACTCAAGGGAATACAATCCAAGTTTATGCAGCCTTTCCTCGTAACTTAACCATTTTAAGCCTGGTAACATTTTGTTGCATCTGCGCTGCACCCCCTCCAGGGCCAATATATCTTTCCTGAGGTGTGGTGCCCAAAACTGAACCCAGTACTCCAGATTTAACTTCTCATCCAAAGGAAGTATCTGTGTGTGGTGTATGTGGGGGTATGTATCTGTTTGTGGTGTGTGTATGGTGTGGGTTTGTGTGTATCTGTGTGTGTGGGGCTGGGTGGGGAGGCGACTTGCAGACTTCATAGTTGGGAAACAAAGACTGAGCTATCAGCTGAGTAAATGTAGGGGAGCCAATTCAATCATTTCTCTCAACCCTTCAATCCCCCTTATTTTGCAAAACTTCAAGAAAAATAATCGACACAGTAGTTTCCATAGAACACACTGTCAATATGACCGATTTTGATAACTCTGTCAGGGCAATAAAGTAGGTTTTAAGTGAAAATATTTTGTACCAATATAAAAAAAACAGTTTCGGAGTCTCTGAATGCAGTTTTTATATTTGAAAGAATGGGTTCTGATAACTGTTCAGTACCAGCCAAGAATAGGTTCTGATAGCTTTCTGATAGCACCATCAGCTGCCACTATTTAGTGAATCCACAGTGATTATCACATTTGTCACCCAATTGGAACCATATTGTGCGAAGAGCTTGAGAACGTAATGTTGTTTCCCTTTTACAAAATGTTATTTGCTGCTGGGGAGCTGTCCATATAACTGATGGACGCACACACATCTCCTGTAACAAAGCAGACAAATACATCTGTGACACAGATAACCTCTGCAGAGCGGAGGACGCAATGGGGTCACTGTGAATTCAGGCAGCATTGGAAATACTGGAATAATGGAATCATTGTGACCTTATCAGGGTCAATTGGAGCGGTGTCTGAAAATGCTGGAGATATGCCGTGTGAATTTTTTGTGGGGAGGGGTAAGATGTAGCTCAGTGGTTACAGCGCTAGACTGGCACCAAGAGGACCCAGGTGAGGTGAAACCTTAGGCAGGTTTCCTCACTCCACACGCAGTAAGTATAATTAATGATAATAATTATAATAAGTTGGTAGCCAATTGATGGAATGCTTTCTAGAGGTAATAATCCCTCCCAACACAATTGGTCACTCAAACATGAATGTTTGTGGGGCGCTGCTGTGCTCAATTATCTGCCGCATTTCGCCCACAAATGCACACATTACAGTATATTCTGTGAAGCGCTTTCAGACGTCTCAAGGATTATTATTGTTGTCGTTATAATTAAGGATTCAATATATTTGGTTCAATATGCCCAAAACAAATCACATCCGAGGTTTTATTCATTTTTTAGGAGTTTCAGCGCGGAGAAACATGTCCTTGTAATAATGATCCTTGCATTGGATACGGCACCTTATCACACGGTCGAGATACCTCAAAGTGTTTCACAGGATTTTTACTGTAAAGTGTAGTGACTGAATTTTGTAGACAGTTTGCGCATAGCAATGAAGTCCCACAAACAGCTGTGAGGATTTCCAGAGGTTATTTATGTGACAGCCTCAGCAGTTGAGACACTCCACCGATGTTTAAACGCTACACAACTGCAACTGTGATGTGACTAGGAGAGGCATTACAGTCCGCGGCTGCCAATTGCTCACAGATAGGCAGACAGCTTGCTGGCAGTAATCAGCCACAACAAGGCGAGTATAGCGATGTTCATTCACAAGCGATTTTGATCTCTTAGTCTAATTGACGCTCCAATGCAGTTCTGACGGGGTGAGCTGCGTCAACGCAGGTACTGTTTTTTGGATGAAACGTTAAACCGAGGCTCGTCTGCATGTTCAGGTGGGCGTTAATGATCCCATAACACCACTCAAAGTGAGAAGGGAGTTTCTCCCGGTGTCCTGGCCGACAATGCCCGGATAAAATTTGGTCACTCGCTCCATGGCTGTTAGTTTGACATTGCTGTGCGGAAATCGGCTGCCGTGATCACCTCCAAATACAGGAAGCTTGTGACAAATTGCTTGAGACATTTCTCTGTTTTAGGCATGATATCAAATAACCAAGGATTATTTTCTACAAAAGGACCCGGATGGTAAGACTGCTCTCTGCCTCCATGGCTTTGTTGTGCAATCGCAACAGGAATCAGTCAAGGGAATCTGACTCTGAAATACCGACGACACTGTTTCGTGGGCAATCTAGGCATCCGTTAATTGACCGTGGCATCCCTATGGTGTGCAAGGATAGATTCAAGTGCCTCATTTCAATACAGTCCATCTCATGTTGACATGCATTAATTGGAATGGATCTGTTCCGCGAAAAAAGATAGTGGAACGGAGGAAAAAGGGAAGTGCAGAAGACCTGAACCAAATGAACAAATGAGTCGCATAGTAGAATGGGGTGCGAGCAGATTGGAGAGGCAGGGAGGTGACGGGGCTTGAAGAGATTTGACAGTGAGAATGAGAGTTACGCCCCACAATGTATTTTCAGGATATCACTGATCTATGGGATTATTCTGTGCTGTACACCATTTACACTGGCCTGTAACTTCACTCTGACAGACACTCACCGAAATTCCACTTAGTCTTAGCCTTGAAGTGCATTTGTTCTTAAAATTTAAGACTGTGTAAGAACATGGGAACCCTTTTTGCTCTGAGGCTGTGTAAATCTTTGAAATGTCCTCCCGATGTTGAAGGGCACAGTATGAATGTAACTTGTATTGTAACACAGTTTAAGGCAGATTGAGACTGCGTTTAAGAATTTTCTGCAGTTACATTTTAACACAAATTGGTCTTATAGACTGAAACTGTTGGAATTTCAGGCTTCCTGACCAGAGGTCGCTTGCCTGTCAGTGACTCTGAGCCAGACTTTATTGAAATGTAGAATATCAATATAATGTACTAGCTGTACCTATTGCAGCTCCGCTTGCAACCAGAGGATCCAATACGGAATGTAGACTGACACACACACAGACATTTCGTCTTTATTGACACTCATCTGGGAAGACTCCTGTGGGAGGACTCCTTTTGGGAGGATTCAGTGGGAGGACTCAGTGCTTTAAAAATGTAATTTTTGTTGTTGTTGCCGTGACTTAGCTTCGTCTGCACTCTTTATTTTGTTCCCGCCGCTTGGCTAAGAGTGTGCTCTGTGACGCAGGATTCTGCAGCGCCATTTTGACTTGGCCGCCAACAGGTGTAACTGTAGAAAAATAACTCATGATTCCCGAAAACAATTCAGCTGTGGCCCAGCCGTGGACAGCCACTGACGAGGAGCCCGGGCTGAGGTTCCAAACATCTCACGGTGCTTTACACTTGCTGTCAAGTGAAGGGACATCTTGTGTTCACACGCTCCAGCAGCTTTGCACACGACAAGGTCCTAGACGTAGCTGTGAGGGGAGGCAGCCAATTTGCACACAGCAATGAACCCACAAACTGAATCATCGACTTATCTGGAACGATTGTTGAGCAGGACACCAGGAGAAATTCCCATTCTGTTTCTCATTTACATAAGCAGATACAGGACAGGACCTCGGTTTAACATCTAATCCAAAGGACGGCGCTTGCAACAATGCAGCGCTCCCCCAGTACTGCAATGGAGCGTTAGCCTAGACTCAAAGTCAAGACATGGAGCACAAACCAACAACCTTTTGACCCAAAAGCGACCAACTGAGCCAGGCACCATCTTGGAATTACAAGGTCTAGCAATTGTAATAGCTCTGCCCACCCTAGCATGGTAAAGATTGTGAGAGTCAATTCAGCTTGAATCATCAAAGCGGTGCGTGATAAATGTTACAGAATGCTAAGCTCCCTACCAACCCGTCCGTTCCCTCCGCTCAGCCGACTGGCCTGCTCCACGTCCCCTGACCCACCCGCCCCACCATTGGCGGGAGAGCCTTCAGCCACTCCGCCCCCCCAACCTCTGGAATTCCATTCCCCCAGTCACTCAGCCTCGCCCCCTCCTTAGCATCCTTCAATTCCCGCCTCAAGACCCTCTTCGACCATGCCATCAGCCACTCTCCTTGCTCTCACCTCCCTTCTCCCCCCCTGACCCCAGCTCGGGTCTGAAATGCTGTACTCTGTCCAGCGCCTTGGGACGTCCTCCCGACGTGAAAGGCGCTATACAAATGCAATCTTGTTGTTGAATACAGAGAGCTTAAGGGCACTTGCAAGTAAAGAGATTTAGTTTGATCCTAACGTAAGCCTGTTGGGGGGAGGGGGAGATGCTGAGTTCTCTATCAGAGTAAATAGTCCCACTGTTACTGGAAACCTGCGTTCGACTTTTCACCTCACGTCATGTTGAATGTCTGACAGCAATCCCAACCGATCGATAAATAGACTGAGACTGTCAGCAAGGCCACTCACTGATTAGAAATATCAGGAGCTATCAACAACAACAAATTTTGTTTTTAGCGCCTTTCACATCCGGAGGACATCCCGAGGAGCTGGAATCGCTCAGTTCCCAGATTAATTGTAGATGAAAATAGCTTCCTTCAAATGTTATTTTCACTGCCACCATACTTACACAGCACCTTTCACTTCGGAAATGTCTCAAAACGCTTCACAGCGAAGGAATGGGAATTGGTCTGAGCATGGTGGGAGATGAGACCGACGGAGGGAAGGGATGTGGGTGCCACGAGAGAGACGGCCAAAGGCATTGGTTTCATGAAGAGTTTTGAAAGTAGAGAGAGGGAGGGTTCGATCCCATCACATGTCAGTAATCTTAAAGCCAGGAAGACAGGTACGTAAAGGTGTGGCAAAAGGAATGAAATCTAATAGATTGGTGGAACAAGTGGAACAATTCGAAAAGAGAAGGGAGGTTCTTCTGGTGTCCTGTCCAAAAATCCCCCAAATAAAATCGGTGACTTGTGCGACATTGCTGTGCGCAATTGGTTGCCACGTTGGCCCACAAAATACACAGTCACTCCGCTTTATAGTAAACCCTGTGAAGCGCTTTGAGATGTCTCAAGGATGTGATAAGGCACTACATCAAATGCAAGGATTATTATTATTATTATTTTTATAACAATCTGGGAAGGGTTTAATGGCTCCTTCTGTTCCTGTTCTCTTACAACACCCAATTGCCCAGATAGTTATCACTGTTGAAATACAATTATCCAGTTTGATACAGAATAAGAACTGCCTCCCCCCACCCCCCCGATTCAGAACTAGCTGTGTTTTAATTTGCAATCTGCCCACAATCTGTCCACACATTGCTCATCCACTGTTACTGTAGCGGGGAGCTAAGCTCCTGCACGGATACTGTACCAGTGAGCTAGTTATTTCTCAGCAGCAGGAGTGAGGACTAATCCTCATGCTGAAGGCAATCTACAGTTACACTTTCTTGCCAAACTTTTGTCTTCTCCCTTTCTTTTTGTTAGTTATTTGCGTCTGCCATATGCCGGGTTGCTTTGATGTAACTTTAGGTAACTGTGAACGGAGCCTTGGGGGTTTGGCCTATTGATCCGGTGCCTCTTCTGTGTTTGTTTGAAGTCGTTTTTTGTTCACTGATGCCCTCCTCAACAAGTCACTTTTAATTCCCCTTTTTTTTGTGAGGTTTGAGGATTACCCAGACGGTCCCTTGTATAACCACTAAACCATGGGAAGCAAGGAATCCTGCCAGCTTATCCATCATCACATCCCTCGGGCTCATGTGGCGAACGCTTGGGGACCCCCAGTGTGTGTTGGCGTAGCCGCTGGAGATTAACTGCTTGAAATCGACATAGCTAGCTGTTGAGAGCAAACCTGCCCACATTGTGTATCAGTTGAGATTTAGAATTTCTACAAACACAGCACTCAAACAGGCATGGATTAAGAAAGAACCTTCAACTCATCTCATCCTCCCACAGGGAGTCTCCACCGTGCCTTCCTCCCACTACAATATCAAACTTGGCATCTCTCCGTCTTTCTCCTAACTCGTTCCAGCTGTTGATTAACCTGTGGATCCCATAGAGTAGTGGTTAGCACGCTCGCCTCACAAGTGAGAGGTCCTGGGTTAGATCTCTGGGTGGGGCGAAACCTCAGGCAAGTTTCCTTACACCACACGCCTCTGTTTTCCTAGCAGTCGATTGGCAGATTACTTTCCGGGGTAATAATATCTCCCACCAAAAAAACAATATCTAGCCACTCAATTCTCAACTGTTTGTGGTGGGACATTGCTGTGCGCAATTGCTTTTGCCCACAAAATACACAGTTAATCCACTTCACAATATATGCTTAATGGCATCTCAAAGTGCTACATCAAACACGAATGATCATTATCATTATTATAAAATACGTGCGAAGAAGTAGGCCCACAAAACACTCTCACTGCAATTTGCAATATATCCTGTGAAATGCTTCGAAACTTCTTCCCGATGTAAAAGGCACTAACCTTTGTATTTTTTCATACAAATGTATCCCACTGTAAAGATTATTAATATTATTATTATTATTATAAGTCCTGCAGTACATCTGGAAGTGAAGCATCTTGGCAGCACAAGCATAGCATAAAGAGGATTGCGGTGGCGAGGTTGTCTCTTTAAGAGTGTTCCTTGCACATGCTTGCAAGGAAAATGCACCTTGTTTACACAGACAGTTGATGTGTGGTGCCACAAGTGATATGCAGCCAGCACGCTGAATCCAAAGAAATTTTATTTATTTCAACAGGACATTTGGCTTTGCAATTTTTCATACAAATCTCATATCACTGATATTGCAGCTTGTCTCCTGTCCGGGTGATGTTTGTAAAACCTCCTGAAAGGGAAACAGAGACATGCAAATGGAGACAGCACGCATGCACAATGCAGAGCTTGTCGCAAAGCAATATTGTAAATCTGATTAAAAGGTTGGAATGAGGATCCAGATTCCTGCAGAAGGGCCCACACTGGTGGGTAAAGGTTACGCTGCATTAATCATATCAGCATGCTGCGGCATCACTCACAGTGTGGAGAGATACTTTCGGTGGTACCACACAAGTTATTAATGGTGAGATGTCCCAGCCACGAATGGTAACAGGGATGGCTGGAGGGTGCAGGAAGCCATGAAAAATTGCACAGCTGTTCTTAACATACCACCAACTTAACCTGCTGTATGTATGCTCTGCGTTACTCATTCAATACTCTTTGAATTGTTACGAGGTATTAAGTAATAATGAAACGCCACGTATTGAAGGTCGCAAGGGGCTTAGCAGGTAATTGCTGTCAAGTGTAGTGACTGGGTAAATTTGTAGGCAAATGCAGAAGCCGTTTTGCATGCAGTAATGTCCCACAAACAGCCATTAAGTTAATGATCCATTTTGCTTGAGGGATTGTTGTCCAGGAGAAACTATTCTTTTTGAGATGTCTTTCACATCCACAGTGCTCTAAGGACAGGTGGTGCGTACAAAAGATCCAGAGCTGTACAATGAGTATGACCTGCGGAGTCCTGTAGCATATTGCGGAGTCCTGTAGCATATTGTGGAGTCCTGTAGCATACTGGTTAGAACACCCACCTCGCAAGCGAGTGGACCCGGGTTCGATTCCCAGGCAGGGCGAAATATTTGGTAACTTTCCTTACTCCACACACCGCTAGCTGTAAGTAGGAACCTGGTTGTTTGTCGATTGGCGGATCACTTTCTGGGAGTAAAAATCCTTTAAAAAAAAAATAATAATTTGTGGCTGTTTGAGCGACACTGCGGTGCGCAATTAGCGACTGTGTTCAATTTCATTTAATTCCTTCTAGGCCCATCTCAAGACCCTCCTCTTCAACGGCACCTTCGGTCACCCTCCTACCCTAATCTCCCTTCCCTCCAACCCTCTTGATCTCAGCTCTGGTCCAAATTCCTGACTGTCCAATGCCCTAGAACATCCTCCCGGCGTGAAAGGCGCTGTACCAATATAATTTGTTGTGTTTGTGTTTCGCCCACAAAATATACAGTCAATGCACTTTATTGTATATTCTGTGAAGCACTTTGAGATGTCTCAACGACACATATCAAATATCAAGGATTATTATTATTATTATTAATACGGTTGAGATTAATAACCTCGGGGCTGCTCACTGGAGGTTGACGATGCTCAACCTTGTTGTGTTTTGTCCCAGCAGGAAGTGACACCACCAAGCTTTCGCTCATGAACAAGTACAAGGAGAACTTCCTGGCCACCAGTCCCGTGGACATCAGCCACCAGCAGACAGCCCTGCTCCCTCACAGCGCGACTGGTGGTCAACGAAAACGCTTCACCAGTAAATCCAGAGGTGAGTAACTCCACCGATCATGCTTCAATATAAATTTACACGTCGGGAAGGTGTCACCTGAGCTGCTGGGGCGATGGGAAGGGGGTGTAGGGTGGCTGAACATGGAGTCAAAGAAGGAGAGGAAGGAGGTGAGAAAAGGGATAAGTTCAAAGGGATTCCGGGATGGAATTCCAAAGAGTGAGGGCCGACATGCTCAAAACCGGGCTGCCGATTTAGCGGCACCTCTTTGAGTTCTCCAACCAATGTTCCAAATATTTTCTAGAGCTGGTTTAACAGGTGGCGTGGTGTCAAGTCCTGTGTGAAACGTCACTGACTTGCACGAATGCGCAAAGTGCGCGTGACTCAGGCTAGTGGATTTTGTCGGTTAGTCCGGGTGGATGACACGCGGAACCCATCGCCATATTCAAGAGTATCCAGACAAGACCGAGAGTTCCACACTGGAACTCGTAGGAATTTACTGTAAATAGTGTCCGGTCTGTCATCAACTGTGTCCTGGAATACTGCGGACACTCCAGGCTCAGGAAGCCGACCACCGAGACCCCGCTCCCCACTTCCACACCCTTTCAGAAGGTTAATTGCTGTGTGAAGGTAATCAAACAATACAACATGACTCAACAGTTTGGTTGACTGTTGGATATCCAAGGAGATGTTGGGACAACCTCTTTGTTCCTGTGCTCCCAACAGAGCATCTGAGCTCACGCTCACACCAAATGTGACTCGCAATGTCCGTGCAGCCACTCAGAGCATCAATGAAGCATTTGATCTTCACCACACAGGCAGGAAATCTCAGAGACATCAAACACAATCGGTGGCTTTTAAGAACAGGACAGAGTTTCAGATGAAATAGTCACTGCTAGCAGTGGTTGCTGTGTAGGAGATTGCTCCTGTGCACAGCGCATCATGACAACGCCGCTGTTTGATTCGGCACCAGTTTGAAACAACAACAGCAAGATTACATTGAAAAACAATGACAAAATGAGAAACTCACCGAAACAGAGCATCTCACCCAGGGACAGGCCCCCTTGAGCGCAGTATTGGCTATAATTATTATAATAATCATCCTTGCATTTTTGACATAGTACCTTATCACGTCGTCAAGACGTCTCAAAGCGCTTCACAGAATATACTGTAAAGTGGACATTCACCTCTAATAAGGGGGTAATAATTCCTTCAAAAAAAATAATAGAAAACTGTTTTTAAAAAATTGGTCACTTCAATCCATGACCGTTTGTGGGACACTGCTGTGTGCAATTGGCTGTCGCATTTTGTCCACAAAGTATACAGTCAGTTCACTTTACACTATATTCTTTGAAGCACTTTGAGACATCTCGAAGACGTGATAAGGCGCTATATCAAATGCAAGGATTATTATTACAAGGTCCCTTCTGAGACATGTTTTCTGAAGATTGCCCTATCTCGACTAATCTAGCTCATTCCTCCGAGAGAAGGTGACAAGCTTCATTAAAGCTATCAGTCTGTCCTTCCTGCGTTCGGAAAGGCAAGTTTCCATCAGGATGCAAAGTGCTGCTCAATAATGGAAATAGGCTAGGAGCACAGCTCCATCGCTCAGTTGGCAGTGGTTCACAGACTGCGAATGCCTGGGAGGAACTGGCAATCTTTATGGAGTCTTTCATTAGCAACATGACAAACAATCATTACGCAGAGATTTAGAACGCGCTCTCAGTAAAAGCATCAACTGAACAAAACCCTTGAACGTTGACACTTTCAAAGAAGCAATTAATACAGGGTGACTTAAATAGGCACCATTGAAATAAATTGAGTTTAAAAAATGAATCGAACACCTCCGCAGAAATCATACTTCTGCTTTAGTGAATGTTTCTTTCAAGCTAAACAGATTTAAGACCTTTCTCTTTCTCTATGCGAACAAAAAAATTAATGGAAGTGGAGAGCAAAGCATTTCTCTAAATAATAATGCTTGCATTTGTTGTAGCGCCTTATCACGTTGTTGAGATGTCTGAAAGCACTTCACAGAATATTCTGTAAAGTGAGTTGACTGCATATTTTGTGGGCAAAACACTGGGAATTGAAAAGAGTGTCTCTGCATAGAGAGCCTGGACATTGCTCTGTGCAGCATTAGGATATTGGAAACAGACAGTCTTTCCCTGTACTGGAAGCTAGGAAGGAGCACTGGTCCCTGTGCTCTGAGATACTGGGTAGATTGGCCAGTGTTTAACAGGAATATTAATCTGTGTCGTTAGCACACTGGAGGTGCACAGTGCTTTTTGTCACAGCAAGGACGTCAGAATGCATTCTGTTTCTCAGCACAGAGATTAGATCCGAAATTCTGCCTGGTCTCAGGATTTACGGTCGTGCAGAATTGTGGAAAATTCATGAATCCGCTCTTCAATTGGAAGCTGGCTTTTTTTTTATTGACTGCGTAAAAATTTACAATTTTTCGACAGTTATGAGCAACGTTAAATCTTTAAGCAGAAATGATCTTATTGGCTAGCACTGGGTGGGTGGAATTTCATGCCTTTTGTGCATTCAACAGTAACTTGTATTTATACAGTGGCCTTCATACAGGATAGCTTCTTGGAGGTCAGTCATCATAGCTGGGCCATTATTGTGCTCACAATCTACTGTCATGGTCACCCTGCCAGCTCCCACAGCTGGACGTTTACTATTCAATCCTTCTCACACACAGGCCTCATTTGGCTTCCACACAGTGTTCTCGTATAGACAAAACCATCTCATCATCTTCAGCAGAGCAGCACACACAGAACCTGCACATTAGCAATGATAATCCTTGCAATTGATACAGCGCCTCTCTCAAAGTGCTTCACAGGATTCACTGTGGGGCCATTTAGTCTTTACATTCAAGATTTTAAGTTGTGAGGCTGGCTCACTTGGTAGCACTCTTGTCTCTGAGTCAGAGGTTCCTGTTTCAAGCCCCACGTTAGAACTTTGAGCTCATAATCTAAGATGACATGACAATGCAACACAATACAAAAAGACATTTGCATAGCGCTTTCACGTCGGGAGGACGTTCCAAGGTGCTGCACAGTCAGGGATTTGGACCCGACTGGGAGGGGTTGGGATCGGGGAGGGTGGAGGGCTGGGATGGTAGGAGTGTGGCCGAAGGCTCGGTCGAAGACAGGATTTTGAGACGTGTCTTGAAGGAGGCAAGGGAGGGAACGAGGTGAAGGGAATGTGGAATGGAGTTCCATAGGGTGGGGGCAGAAAGGTTGAAGGCCCCGCCACCGATGGTGGAGTGGTTGATATGGGGTCAGCAGGTCGCAGAGTATGGAGGGGCAAGGCCATGGAGGGTCTTGAAGGCGAGGATGAGGATTTTGAACTCTATCCTCTGGGGGATGGGAGCCAGTAGAGCTGGGCACGGGTGGGGGTAGTGGGGTCATGGAGCCTGGTGCAGGAGAGGACACGAGCTGCAGAGTTCTGGATGGTCTGCGGCATATGGAGGGAAGAGTTGGAAAGGCCAACAAACAGGGAGTTCGCATAGTCGAGCCTAGGTGTGATGAATGCAGTGCTGGGAAAGTGCTACGTTGTAGGAGATGCTGTCCTTTGAATGAGAGACATTAAACTGAGGTCCCATCTATTTGTTCAGATGGATGTTAAAGATCTCATGGCACGATTCAAAAGGAGAAGGGAGTTTCTCCCGATGTCCTAGCCAACAAACCCGCATATAAAATTAATTATTCTCCTCATGGCTGCTTGGTGGACGTTGCTGTGTGAAAATTGATTGCCTCGTACACACAGTCACTACACTTTATAATATAGCCCTCCCACCGTGAAAGCCATGACATCAAATGTAATAATAATAATACAGCTCGCATTCAATATAGCACCTTATCGAGTCGTCAAGACATCTCAAAGCACTTCAAGCACTTCACGGGATTAAGGGCTAGAATAAGATGGCACAGAATTGCGGAGAATGCATAGTTTGGAAGCTGGTTCGTTTAAGAACTATTGGCAGAGGGATGTGTCTCTGTGCTGTTCGGTACTGGAAATTGAACGCTGCTGCTGTGGTGTCGATGGGAGGCACTGGAAATGCACCAAGACATTGGATTGAAAAGGGGGCAGCCCTGGTGCGTGTTATAGTGTTTGGTGCAGATAACAGAAATGAGCTGCTATTCTCTGCACCAAGATAAAGACCCTGGTCGCTGTTGAAATCTGAAGTATTTCATTGGGCATTTAGTTGCCTGGTAAACCAATTTATATTACAATAAAGAGCGTCTTAAATATTGCCGCACTTACACAGGTGCAGTGACAACCCTCTCATTCATCAACCAAAGCGAGCACGAGAGATAGCATTCTAAATTTGGTGCAGAGAGCCAGTCACGAAAGAAATTATAAATCGTAGACGGGCGAAGCACATTAGGAAACAGATTGTGACACGCGATGTTTGTGCTTAAAGAACATTTTCCTTTTCTTCGAAAATGTTTTTTTTTCCTTCCTTCGCACTAACGTCGTAGCACGATTCCATTTCAACCAAAATGTATTAATTTGTAGCGTGTCGCTACGATACATCACTCTTAAGCGTGAGGATCAGTGCGTGATCCAAAAAACACACGTTGGCTTGTATGTAAATGAAACCTCACAACTCAGCAAGATTTACCCAATTGGTAGCAGAGCCACAGAGATTGGGAAACCCACTTTACAATATATCCTGTGAAGCGCTTTGATACGTCTCAACAATGTGATAAGGTGCGCTATCGAGTGCAAGGATTATTATTATTATATTAGGAGGCACTAAAACTGGCCACAGATCTCTGGATCTAATTGCTCGCAAGCAAAGGCGGCAGCTGGCTGCCCAATGGACCTGTCAGTCAAGCCAAGCTCTCACCTGTCTTAAAGGGACTGACATTTTATTTGAGTTTTATTCAGTCCCAAACCCCAAAGAATATTTTCATTGGCTGCCTATGCTTCGCAAGCGATCGCTCTACCAGGGATAGGAATTGATGTCCACTGTGAACAAATAGCCTGGCACTGTCATAGCTCACACAACAGCGCATCAGTAATCCTCTGCTGCTTTGGGCGAGAACCCGCTGCCACCACCACAAATAGTAACTCGCATTTATATAACGCCCTTTATGCACGATAGGGTCTCACAGCATTTCCCAATGGCAGGGTGGATGCTAAACAGGGGAGAAGGGGCAGATGGAGGTAGGTGTTGAGATGGGATTTAAAGATAGATAAAGGGGGGGTGAAGTGGAGGGATTGAGGCAGGGAGTTCCAGAGAACGGGAGTGTAGTGACTGAAGGCATGGCCACTTATGGTTCCATGGAGGGGTCACGGGGTCTGTGTGTTATCATATAACCCAAGAAAACCAAAAAAAGGAGCCAAATGTATCCAGGAAGGAGCGGTAAAGAGAAACAGACAGAAAACTTCCCTTAGACGCAAGGACTGAAATCACTTATTTCCCATTAAAGCTGTTCGAGAGATCAGCCGTGACACATCAGGACTCACTTGTTACAAACTCTCTCATCGCTTTTATTATCCAGCGAAGAGAGAGCTTCCCCAACCCACCACCCCTCCCCACCCCCACCCTCAACCCATATAAGCAGTGAGTATGTGACACTGCCACCTTTGTTACGAAATCACGTTCTTCATTCGTAATCCCTGTGTGAGTTCAAAGTCCCCGACATGGGGCTTGAAACCCACAATCTGTCAGCTCAGAGGCGAGAGCGAGACTGACAGAAACAGACTGAATAGAGCCCACCCACCCATACACACACACACAAACCCTGGGCAGAGAGGAGCTGTGGGAAGCGTCACCTCTCAACAAAGGAAAGCCTCACATCTCTCCACGGTCAGAGGTGGTGATGGAGCAAACGCCAGCGTACAGTTCAATAACAAGGCAGTTAATGGAGGAATTCAATAAGTCACATTCACTGCGAGGAAACCCGTAAAATGTAATTAGGTTAAACATTTGCAATTTTAAACAGGTCATAAATGGCCGATAAACTAGAGTCGGTCTTAAGTACCATGTCAAGGTGTATCTTTTATTGTTTCCACTTTAGTGACTCCTGTGTTTGACTAATGATGTGGAGAACTTTTGAGACCCTGTACTGAGGTCCTTTTTTCCCCATTAAAGCCGTAACTAAAAAGCTATTCGGCAAGTGTTTCCCTGTATCTCCCTATATTCGGAGCACATCAACTGAGATCAGGACTCAGAATTCAATCTAGAATCTTATCTGATCAAAGCATTGATGAACCTGCTGGTACTTTACTCCTAAGGCCCCCCCTCCCATCTCCTTCCCCCCCGGCTGCCACCACGGTCCCTGATATTCCATCTCATCTTAGCCTTCGAAACCATTCTGTCTCAAAACTTTAATTCGAGCAGAATCGTGGCAAATTCTTGAATGCAGTCTTCATTTGGAAGTTGGTTTCTTTTTTTTAAGAACAGTGGAGACCAGGGTTGCAGGGTCCTGTGGCGTATTGATTATAACCCTCGCTTTGCAAGCGAGAGAACACAATTGTAAGTCGATTGGCGTATCGCTTTCCAGGGGGTAATAATCCCTCAAAAAAAATTGGTACTCAATCCACTACTGTTTATGGGACACTGCTGTGCGGAATTAGCTGCCACATTTAACCCACAGTTATAAATACAATCAATTCACTTTACAATATATTCTGTGAAGCGCTTTGAGACGTTACACAACATGATAAGGCACTATATCAAATGCAAGGATTATTATTATTATTGTTGTTATTATGAGCTCACAGTCCAAGTTGACACTCTATTGCAGTGCTGGGGGAATTATTGCAGGCGCCGGAGTTCGGATGTAACATTAAACTGATGTCCTGTTTGTGCCTGTTGAGGTGGACATTAAAGAAGGGATTTTTTTTTCCGGAGTCCTGGCCAATAATCCCCCAAATAAATTGGTCATTTCATGGCTGTTTGTGAGACATTGCTGTGCGCAATTGGCTGCCACGATTGCCTACAAAATACACAGTCACTACACTTTACAGTAAATCCTATGAAGCGCTTTGAGACATCCTCTCAACATGGAGGTTGAACCCACCACCTTCTGACTCAGGAGAGAGTGCTCCCAGCTGCGCCAGGCTGAAACACAACCTATATATGAGATCTCTCATTCTCCACCGGTGTGGTATTTTTATTTCCCACAGTGTAGCATTCTCAACAACTGCCTGTGAGAAATTCGCTCAATTAATGACCAATTATAGCGGGTTTCATCCCACAAACTGGCTTCTACTGGTAATTGGATTCTCACCGACCAATATCATGTCACTTAAAAAGTTAAAGCCAATTACTGGAGTTTTACTTTGTTCTGCAAAAAAAAGCAGGTCTGTAACATTTTCTTTTTATTTTTCTCTCCCTCCCCCACCCTCTATGTCTTTCTCCAAGCTCTCTGTCTTGTGGGGAAATTTCCATCATGTGCAGCTGGCACACATATGTCGAACTCTCAGTCTGGTTTGGATACTCTGGTGATGCATAGCGATGAATTTTCGTGTGTGTCAGACACCAGGCTGACAAAAAAAACAGGGATAGGGTAACTGCTGAAGTCTGACCAGTTAAGTCTGCATAGCTTGCCATCAATAGAATGTCTGGCAAGCTTTCCTGGTGCTTGGACCACCCTACCTACCCATCAAGGCTTTGGCTTGCAGGGTTAACAGGAGCTGAGTGGGATGATTGCCTGCCCGCAGTGACTGCTCAAAAAAAAACCCTCTCTCTTTCTTGGGTTGATGAGAAGCCAATTGGAATGGCTTAGCCCACAACAGTAGGATGGAATAAGCACACAAGACCATTTGTTCAGCAAGCAGTGAGAAGGTTGCAAGTCGGTGGTAAGCCACACGGTTACACTCCAGCAGTATTCCACTGGGGGAAGGATCATTTACTTTAATTAGGAAGCAGACTTTTACTGAGGCAGAGCGTATTTGGTTAGAGCCCACGTCAGAACTTTGAACTCACATCGTCTCAGCTGTCAATCGATTGTAATGCTGGGGGTGTGCTGGATTGTTGGAGGTGCCATCCTTCAAAAGAGAGATTGCACCAAGGTCCCATCTGCCTGTTCAGGTGGACTTTAAAGAGTTAGGAGTTTCTCCTGGTGCTCTGACCAACAATGCCCCAAATTAAAATTAATCATTCACTTCATGACTGTCTTTAACACATGGCTGTGTGCAAATTGGATGCCGCATTCACCTGCGCAATACACAGTCACTAAACTTTACATTATATACAGTGCTAAGTGCTTTGAGACCTCCTCACAATGTTAAAGGAGCTATATCAAATGCAAGGATTATTATTATAATTATTATTATTTATTTGTAGAACTTAGGTCTTTATATCCAGTTTGTAATACATGGAGGAGGTTTCTAAGTATATGTGTAACCACAACAAAAGAGCCGGTGAAATGACTTGCAAACCGCCCTCTACACACAAAACTCTCTCTTGTTTTCCTATCCTCAGTCCTCCTACCCTTTCACTGAGACTCTTTCTGTTTCTCTTACATCTCCTAGTATGTAATTCACTCTTCTTGCTCATGAACATTCTTTTGTCCTTTCCACTATCTATTACCTCATCCACTTGCACTCTTACACTGTCTCTCGTACATTTGTCCCTTGTGCTCACTCAGGATTCCGTGTATTTGTGTCTGTGTGTCCATGGGAACCATTTTTCGCTCAAGGTAGATTTCATACATGTGCAAAAGAAGAATTCGAGTGGCTAGAAGTTGAGGTGCAGAAGAATATGTGCTGTGAATGTCAGGTGCTGTAGTTCTAAAGTTGTAAACCAGATTGTAAGTTAGGAGCAGAGTAAAGATAATTGTTCTTAACTTCATTTCCTGGGCAGGAAGTAACATTAAGGCAGGCATCTTGACTATATGCCTCCTTACAACATGGTCCCTTGATGTCTCCTCATAT
Source organism: Callorhinchus milii (assembly GCF_018977255.1). Lineage (NCBI taxonomy): Eukaryota > Metazoa > Chordata > Chondrichthyes > Chimaeriformes > Callorhinchidae > Callorhinchus > Callorhinchus milii. The sequence continues at coordinate 7,424,016 of NW_024704746.1, read as the reverse complement.
CTGTGGATGTGCATCACACAAGGCAGGGCGAAACCTTGGGCAAGTTTACTTACTCCACACGCCTAATAATAAGCCCTCCAAACCAATAATAAATTGGTCATTTTCAATCCATGACTGTTTGGGGGACATTGCTGTGCGCAATTGGCTGCCGCGTTTTGCCCACAATTCACTTTACAGCATATTCTGTGAAGCGCTTTGAGATGTCTAGAAGACGTGAAAAGCAATATATCAAATGCAAGGATTATTATTATAAAACCCAGCAACTAAGAAAGACCCTTTTCTCGAGAAACTTCAACGAAACTCGAGAGGGTCACCTTACTTTGCATAAAATTCACCAAACGAAATGTAGCTCCTTCAACCATTCCATAAATTGCAATACTGTATATAAAATAGATAGAAAAGCCAATTTGCAAGCTTTGGCGCTGCAGCCTATTTAATGATCCGTCCAACAACTCAATCAGAACAAAAACAGAAATTACTGAACAGCAAAGTACATTTGACACAAATGATTAATCGCATCTGAAATATTGCTGTTGCCTTTGTGTAAATTTGCGAGTGGAATGATTACAGTGTGCTTAAGTGTGCTGAATGTAGTATAAAATGGACATTTGGGACCATTTTATGCTTAGATCAGGACTCTGTATTTAATATTATGCTGGAATCAAGACTACTGTGCAACAGGGCTGAATTATACATTGAGACCTTTGACTGCTCGTATCGTCACCTACCATTTCTCCCTTGCTCAACGTCCAACAACACTGGGAAGCGATCTGAGATGTTATTGTATGTGAAGGGTGTTATTTAAATGCAAGTTGTTGTGCAGTCCTGTAGCATATTGGTTAAAGCATTCACCACACAAGTGAGAGGACCTGGGTTCGATTCCCGGGCAGGGCGAAACGTTAGGCAAGTTTCCTTACTCCACACGCCTCTATTTACCTCGCAGTAAGTAGGAACCCGGTTGTTTGTTGATTGACAGGGTAATAATCTCTCTCCCCCCAAAAAAATTGGGTCACTCAATCCGAGACTATTTGTGGGACACTGCTGTGCACAACTGGCCACCACATTTTGTCCACAAAATACAGTTAGTTCATGAAATGTTTTGAGAAGTCTCAATGATGTGATAAAGCATTATATCAAATGCAAGGAGCTGCTCATTCCAGTTGGGTTTGTATGAGGATGAACAGCAGCAAGTAAATGAAGGTTGTAACCAGTAAATCAATCAGCAATTGTTGATGTTTTCCATATATCAATAATAGTTATCAGCAGAGTCCTCCAGACTCAAATTAAACCAATCACTAAGAAATAAACATCCTACAATATCAAGATTCATCGACATCCAGGTCTTAGAGGCAATCACAGAGAAGAGGATGATGATGATAATAATAATCCTTACATTTTATAAGGTGCCTTTCGTGCTTGGAGGCCATTTTAAATAGCTTCACAGCATTCACTGTAAAGAAGAGTACCTGTGCATATTGTGGATGAATGCAGCAGCCAATTTGCACACAGCAATGTTCCACATACAGCCATGAAGTGAATGACCAGTTTTATCTGGGAAATTGTTGATCAGGACGCCGGGAAAAACTCCCTTTTCTTTTCGAATTGTTTCAAGTATTACTCTAATGAGCAACGTGGAAAGATTAGACAAACCAGGGTTCTTCATTCTTGGAAAGAGCTATCTCAGAGGGACCTCATAGAGGTATACAAGATTTTAAATGGGATGATAATTGAACTCAGGACAATACTTTTGGCTGCACAGAGACACCGGAACAAGAGAACATAGGTTTGGAGTTGCAAACGTCAATTTCAGGAAAAAGACATTGGAAAGTATTTACCCAGAGGGTAATTAATGGCTGGAATGGGTTATTAAGAAGGATGATTGAAGCCAGGCCACTGAGAAAAAATATAGATGCTGTAAATAGTAAGACAGTAGGTGAGTATTCTGGTAGAATGAGATGGAATGGGCCGAAGGGCCTTTTTTCATCCAAACCAATCTTGTGATCTTGTGGTCATTAAACAACAAAGCTGACAACCTGAAGATGCCCTTAATAACTTCACAGTAATTTACTGTGTGAACCCTTCCAAACATTTCAACATGATAAGGCACTTTATCAAATGTAAGTATTATTTATATCGGTTACAGTGAAATCGTGCTGGATTGCCTCCCTAGCCTCTCCCAAACTTAACTTGAATGTTAGCAATCTCTACCCCCAGCTGCCTCAGGGAATCTCAAACAGTTAAAGTCTCTACTTCTAAGCAGAATAATAATAATAAAAACAATAATCCTTACATTTGATATAGCGCCTTTCATGTCAGGAGGACATCTCAAAGCACTTCACAGAATTTACTGCAAAGTGGAGTAAATGGAATTGTGGACAAACACAGCACCCAATTTGGGCACAGCAGTGTCCCACAAACAGCCATGGAGTGAGTGACCAGAAGAATAGGATGCCTTGGGACCTTTAACATCCACCTGAACATGCAGACTGTCTCATCCGAAGGAAGGCACCCCTGGCAATGCTCCCCTGATGCAGGGATTGAACCCACAACCTTCGGATTCAAGGGAGAGAGTGTCCAACTGAGCCAGGCTGAGACCTTTATTTCATAAAGTGCCTCAAGCCATCTATTTACTTGAACGACATTATCTAAATGCAAGTTATTATTACTTGTATAATTGTTATCTCCAGTGAATAGAATGGACCACAAACAAGCACCGAGTGAATATGTTAGCACAGTGCTTTTTACAGACTGAGAGACATTTTATGGGCCAATTTACTTTATTGTCATTCAGTAAATACTTGATCCATTCAGTGTCTGATTTAAGGCGCGATGTGTGTGAGTGACTGGATCATTCCCAAACCACTGGTACAAAGAAGCACAAACAACAGCAGAAGACCATCAACCAGCCCCACTCCACACCACAGTCCAGTTTACTGTCTATACCGTAATGGGCTATTTGTGGGACATTGCTGTTTGCAATTGTTCTGCTGTGTTTGTCTACAAACGCACAGTCACTCAACTTCACAGTAAATCCTGTGAAGCGCTTTGGGACATCTTCAAGATGTGAATCGCTGTGTAGCAAGTGTATAATGGACTTCACGGTTACTACATTGTTGTGTAATGAGTATAACTGCATAGCTTCACAGTTAATACACAGTTGTGTAATGATTGTGTAACAAGCTCCACGGTTACTCTACTGCTGTGTAATGATGACTGCAGTTGCTCCACTGCTTTGTAACAGGTTCCACAGTCACTACTCTGCTGTGCGATAGTGCACTAGGTGCTGACCTCGATACATTGTTCGTGGGAATCTTTACAGAACTCTCCTCAGATACCATTTCGTTCCGGGTGAGTGACGCGAAAATCAGCCTTTACAGATCCTTTGGAAATCCAGTTCCCATCTCTTTGCAACCACATCATCATAGAGCCCTAAGCACACTCTCCCACCAGATTAATGGCTCCGATACATGCAAGTAACTGCGAGAATATATTCAGTTGCAAAACAATCTTTCAACTTTATTTACATTGCTGAGTTTTTTTGCATTTATTTCCCTAACGAGCAGAACTTCTGTTGCATTTTGCATGATTTAAAGAAATGCGGGTAATTTATATTTCGTACCTCCGAAGAGTAATGTGCTGGAGTTAGCAACATGTCAGTAACAGGCCGTGTGAAATGCCAAGCGCATTAATGGGGAAAAAATTTGTGCGCAATTGTTGGAACAATTTCTTCGGAATCTATTCGCCTTTCTTCTCTGCACGGATGTCGTTTGCTTTCCCTTCACAAGCAGAAAACTCCGCAGTCATTTGTTTCCGTTCCACCTTCCTTTCTGCGCCCATGTGTCCCTGTCCTGTGCTAATTTCATGGGGCGCTGTCGATGTCTTCACGCTTTACACTAACCTACAATTCGCCTGACACACGAACAGATCAAATACATCATCTCTCTCCTCCCATGAGAATCATTCATACAACAACACAACACAAGTGGAGATGGTTATCTTCCCTTTCCATCTCTGCGCCATTTGTCTCTCGCCTCTACCCTCCTTTCCATTCGTCTCTCCTTCTTTCATGTTCATTCCTCCCTCTCTCCCTCCATCTTTCTTCTCCATTCAGGTCAGCCTGGCTCTTGCCTCTGAGTCAGAAGGCTTTGGATACTTGATATTCACGTAGTCTAAGCTGACACATAAAAAGAAGCCCATCTGCCTGTCCAGTTGGACATTAAAATTCCTGAAGCACTGTTTCCTCCTTGTGTTCTGGCCAACAATCCTGCAAACAAATTTGATCACTCACTCCATGGCTGTTTGTTGGACAATGCAGTGCAAAAATTGGCCGCTGCATTTTTCCCACAAAACGACGACTACACTTTACCATATATATTCCAGTGAAGTGCTTTGCGAGGTCTGGACGACGTGATAGGGCACAATACCATATGCAATAATTATTATTATCATTATTATCCTTTCCCCTTTTATTCCTTCCTCCCTTTCTCTTCCTCCATCTCTCTATCCATCTCGTTGTCAAAGTTTGCTGTGATTGATCCGCTGTATACTTGATGTCAATTAAATGTCTCCAGAAAAGCACCCGGTCCACCATTGCCTTTGTTAATTGGGTTCTCACGGCGTTCCCAGATTGTGGAATCTCATTGGGATTTTACAGTTTTCCTTGTTGAACTCTCCAGCTGACGGATCACAGTCGATGTCACTGTAAGACTAATCCTTGCATTTGATACAGCGCCTTACACATTGTAGAGATGTCTCAAAGTGCTTCACGGAATATACTCTGTGGATTGACTCTGTATTTTGTGGGCGGACACAGTTTTGCTGTTGACAATCTGTGTGACAGTCGAGCAGCAGAGACAAGCAGACAGACTGCGGGGGGGGGGGGGGGGCTTTCACGTGCACAGCCAGATGGACGTGAGACCTCTTAGAAGTCAATAAAAGTGAAGGCTGGTTTTGCACCAGAGCCCATTAATTGTCAGTCAGCCTCTGTCATTACAGAGAAGTAAAGGCATCTCAGTCTGCTCCATGTAGAATGGTCTGCGCAACTGATGAATTTGCCAGTTTCCGCATCCCCGGACACTATCAAGCGATCAATGCTATTTTCATCCTTAACAACTAACACATCTTTATTATCTGAAACATTAGGGATGGGACTTGCAAAGGAGCAGGTTTATTCCAATAATGTTTTGAGAAATCAGCTCACATCTAGGTATCGATCCCACGCTTCCCACCTAACCACGGACAATGGCAATTATTTATTTAGGTTAAGGGTCATTTTGGGTCCTGTTGTAATTTCAGTGTTATTCTCCCAAAAGATATCCATTCCCCACAGAGATCCATACCCTACTTTCTGCTCACCTTGTCCCGCCTTTGGACTCCTCCCGTCTCCTTGAGTTAAGAAATTGTTGCCGTATGTCGTTGTGTTTCAGAATACATTCTTCCACATGTCATTTGGATGTCAGCTCAGTGCGAGCTATTTGAGTGAGGCTCATAATGCAAACAGGGATTTTGTTTTTCAGACTCTGTCCTTTGGAAGGTGAAAATATCAGCAAAGCGCTCGCAACGCAGAATGTTTCCCAATTATACTGTTAATAATAACCCTTGTCACTTTGGGAGGACATCTCAAAGCGCTTCACAGGCTTTACTCTAAAGTGTACAGAATACTGTGCGATTTACAGGCGATTGTCGCTTATATTTTGCACACAGCCATGTTCCACAAACACCCATGAATGGAATGAACAATTTTGTTCGCCAGGACACTGGGAGAAACTCCATTCTCATTTTGAAGAGTGCTACAGGATCTTTAACAACCACTGCGCAGGCAGACGGGACCTCGGATTGTCTTATCTGAAGCACAAGTTTAAATGAAAATTCTATTGTATTTGCTTGGCATCCAACCTCACCACGGTGCTGTGCTCCGAGACGCTATCCTGTGTTAAGGGCACTGTATTAATGTGTATTGCTTTGTGTACTCAGCCTCTGAACTTTAATGAGCCATTCAAATTTGAGGAGTATTGAATTTGACAGAAATAATTGTCCTCTTAACCTGAGCCTCTTTCAATTTGTGAGTTGTTTGCCCTTTGACACTTGTTTGATTCCAATACTATAAACAAAGTGGTCTCGTACCCACATTTGCATTCTGAACAGAGCCAAATGCTCACTCCCTTTGTTCTCTTTGTTTGGTCTATTTTGTAATAATAATAATTACATTCAGTATTGTTAAGAGGACAACTCAAAGCTCACTCCATTGCAATCCTGTGGATTTGCATTGCTGTTCTTTGGATGAGACGTTAAACCAAGGTCCTGTTCAGGTGCACATTAAATATCCTATGGCACTATTCATAAAGAGAATGGAGTTTCTCTCTCGATGTTTCTCTCTCTCCTGACCTGAAACTTGGATATTGCACTAAGTGATACAATAACAGCCTCAGTCTCGAAGGGCTTCATCCCTTCACCTCGCTTCCTCCCTTGCCTCCTTCGAGGCCAGTCTCAAGACCCTTCTCTTCGATCGCGTCTTTGGTCTCCCTCCTACCTCTCTGCCTTCCCTCACCCCTACACCACCCCTTCCCCATGCTCGGATCCCGACATCTGACTGTTCAGCGCTTTGGGACATCCTCCCGACTTGAAAGGCGCTCTATAAATGTAATGTTGTTGCTGTTGTTGTTGTTGATGTTCTGGCCAACAATCCTACAAATACAATCAGTCACTCACTCCTTGCCTGTTTGTGGGACATCACTGTGCGCAAATTGGTTGCTGCATTCGCCTACAAAATACCGTTGCTAAACTTTACAGTAAAATCCTGTGAAGTGTTTTGATGTGAAAACCTCTGTATTAAATGTGAGGATTATTTGCCATTGTAAATTCACCTTTTTATTGTTACTTTACAGGGATATTATTTCCCATCGAGTGACTTCTTAATCTAAGACATCACAACTAGTCGGGCTTTGAGGAGGATCAGATATTTTATAGTCAGTTGGGGGAGGAAGGACTTATGCCACAGTTTTACATTTCTCCTAAAAAAATTACATTGTACAAATTGGCTCCCGTCGGTTCTGAATCCATTTTAATCACTAATGAGGAAGCAATTTCTCCGAAAGTCCCATCCAAGGGTCATTAAGTGTTATTTCACCATCCAAAATGACATGGGGGTGAGAGAGGCTAAAGTGCACTTGCTTTACAGCACGGTATAACTCTCCCCTATGCATACCTCAGGGCCGCTAGAGCTCATTCCATCGTCTCACCTTCTCCTGACCTGAAACTCAGATATTGCATTAAGTGATACAGTAACAGCCTCAGTCTCGAAGGGCTTCAGTACAGTCAATTGAGTTTAATTGCAGCAGCTTTTTACCAATTAAGTTCCTGCCTGTCTCTCTTATTGCTGCAGACTCTGTTTGGATTGAAGTGGAGGATAAAATGTGCTTTTTATTGATAAACAAATCAGAAAATTTATGGATCACTGGTTAGGCCAGTGAGGGAGGGATTGAGGGAGCGAGAGAAGGAATGAGTGAGGCAGTGAATGAGGGAGGGAGCAAAAGAGGGAACAATAATAATCCTTGCATTTGATATAGTGCCTTATCACATTTTCGAGACATCTCGAAGCGCTTCACAGAATGAGCTGTAAACATACTGAATTGACTGTATATTTTGTGGGCGAAAGACGGCAGCCAATTGCGCACGGCAGTGTCCCACAAACGATCAGAGAGTAACTTTTGAGATATACTTTGAAAGAGGCGAGGGAGTCGGAGGGACCTGGGAATGGAGTCCCAGGGCATGGGCACCAAGCGGCTGCAAGCCTCTGCCCACGTTGGGGTGGATAGAGCGATTTTAACCATCGTTCATCTTTTCTCTTTCCTAGCTGGCTCTGCCTTCCTGAATCCAGAGGGCGATTCCGGGACCGAAGCGGACAATGAGCCCCAGCTGACCTTTTACACTGACCCATCCCGCAGCAGACGCCGGAGCAGAGGTAGGCGTGGGCTGATCTGCAGTGGAGCCTTTCACTGCGAAGTCGCTTTGCAACCCCTCTTAGGCCATTTCCCGTTAGTTCAGCAAGCTTGTTAAGAACATAAGAATATGCTGGCAAAAGAAGACCAAAATCCATCCAGTTGGCCTTCCACCATCCTGGCAGTCGTAGGCACATGTCATGTCCCAAACTATATACTGTATCCCGAGATATTATTTCCTAACAGAAATCTATCTAATTTGTTCTTGAATGAATCGACATTTTCTGCTTGCACCGTCTCCCCGGGGGGGTAGCCTGTTCCATACGTTTACTACTCGCTCACTGAAATAGTGTTTCCGCAGACTTGTTTTGAATTTACCCCCCCGTTCAATCGTAGGGCATGTCCTCTGGTTCTGCTGTTCAGTGCAAGATAAAACAGCTTACCATGGTCTCCATGTACATTCCCAGTTTATCTAACCATTACTCATTGTCCAGAGTTCCAGAGAGCAGGGTAGAATGTCTGATGAGTAGGGAACATGTAGCAGCTTGTGTTTGCTGAGCGGAGGAAGCGACAGAGCGGTAAGTTTGCAGGACACAGAGCTAAGGTGGGGACGAAGATCTTGAATTGGAGCCAGTGGACGTGGGCAATGGGCTCGCGGAGCACGGTGCAGGAGAGGGCAAAGGCTGCACAGTTCTGGTTTGGAAAATACGCAATAATTAATAATACTAATAATAATCCTTGCATTTGATGCATCGCCTTATCACGTCTTCAAGATGTTTCAAAGTGCTTCACTGGATACACGGTGAATTGAATGGCCTGTATATTTTGTAGGCAAAACGCGGCAGCCAATTGAACAAATCAGTGTTCCAAACACAGTTGTGGATTGAGTACTATGATTATTCTATGATTATTATTATCATAATTATTATTATTAATGATAATTCCAAAACCAATTGTCTCATAAACAAATGTCTGAGTGAGACTGCGGTGTGATCGCTCTCAGTATTCATGCATTCATTCTCCAAATAAAGCTGATTCCCCTCGATTAGACTTAAGTTTCTAATCACTCTGAAGTGTCTCTCATGCTAAATATAAACCAGCTGAATGCCTGGATTAGATTCCAGCCTGTAACTCACTTGCGAGTTCCCATCTGCTTCTTAAAGGCTTGAAGGTGCAGCACAGCAGTCAGTGCTTGTGGTCAGGGAAGGTGCCAGTTATAGAGGGTTTCCACTCGTCACAGGATTACAAGATTGGCTTGAATTAAAAAGACTCTTCGGCCCATCTGATATCATGGGAGTCCTGAAGCTCAGTGGTCAGAGCACTCGCCTTGCAAGCGAGAAACCTGGGTTCTATTCCCAGACAGGGCGAATTGTTGGGCAAGTTTCCTTACACCAAACATCTCTGTTTACCTAGCAGTAAGTTGGAACCCGATTGTTGGTCAATTGGCAGATCGCTATTCCGGGGATAATAATCCCTCAAGAAAAAATAATAATAATTTGGTCACTCAATCTACAACTGCTTGTGGGACACTGCTGTGTGCAATTGGTGGTTGAACGCGGCAGCCAATTTGCGCACAGCAATTCCCCACAAACAGCCAACATTAGTTTTATCCAGGAGAGTTGTTCATCAGGACACCAGGCGAATCTCCCTTCCCTTTTCGAATAGTACCATGAGATCTTTAATGTCCAGCTGAACAGGTGGATGGAGCCTCCGACAATGCAAAACACCCCTAGCACTGCATTGGGGTGTTATGTGGAGTCCTGTAGTCCTGGTTAGAGCACTCACCTTGCAAGCGAGAGCATTTTTTTCCTTAGCCTTCATGACTGGTGGGAGAGCTCTGAGCTGCTCAATGGTGGCAAAGCTTTTGATGCAGAGAACTATGATCAGCCTCCAGTATAGAGACTACGCCCCTTGCGCTCCCCATCCATTAGATCTTCACACAGTCACTAGTCAAACTCCTAAAGTAATTAGTGTCTAGATTACATGGTCTTTAAAAAGAACACATAATCCTACTGTGTTTGGTCCAGACCATTTTTTATAGGTAGTCAGTCATTTTGTTGCCATGGCAAGAGTCACGTGGAGTGAACCCAAGGCGATTGGAGTTGTTTAAATGCCTTGTTTGGTTATTAGATATTTGAAAGACCAATTATTGAATCAACATGAGCCCTAGTCTAATGGGGAGGATTAAGGGATTAGACATTAAGGCTGTGTCAATTTAAAACGCTATAAAAAGAAGGTTGTGGAAAGTTGCATTGAACAGTGTTGGCTACTTGAAGAGTTATTCTAGTGGCTAGAATTGGCATTAGAATGTAACTCAATTCCAGTCTCATTGTTATAATAATAGTTTCATACCACTCCTTTCACACCAAGATTAGTGTCTGACACATGTGGAAACCCATGATCATACTTAAGAATACCCAAACCAAACTGAGAATTCCATGCATCTCATCTACATGTGGGAATTCCAGCGATAGATTGGTGGAATGGAATGCACATTCTCTCCCTGGAGGGATGCACACTTGTTACCTAATTCCGGAAAGTATTAGGTGTTGGTTGGCAAAAGCCAAGGCTTGGGGACCCCTGAGTGTGTGTTGGGGTACTGCTGGATTCTAACCAGTTAGAACTGCATAGCTTGCCATTGATATCGCTGTTTTGCAATCTTTCCCGCTGCTTATTCAGCTGGGACCACCCTCCCTGTTAGGGTTTCGGCTTGTAAGGTTAACAGGAGCTGAGTGGGGATGAGCCCCCAGTGACTGGTCTGCCCTTCCAGGTCCTGCCAAAGAGCTGTGCCTTATCCTATCATTGAGATATCTCAACAACAACAACAACAACAAAATTACTCAAGGAGGTTCATGGGATTTACAGTCAAATGTAGTGACTGTCCATGTTTTCTGGGCAAATATCTGAAAAGGTGAAATATAAAAGGGAAGGCAGGAGAAAGGGACTGAATGGATCACTCTCTCAGAGAGCCAACGTGGGTGAAATGAGCCGAATGGCGCCTCCTCCTATGCTGTAAACATCTCCAAATTAGGGATCAGAAACCAAAACGCCGTGTGAGAAACCTAGATAACATAACATAACATAACATAACATAACATGTAGGAGTAGGCCATTCGGCCCTTCGAGCCTGCCCCGCCATTCAATCATGGCTGATCTTCTAATCTAACTCCAGCTAATAACCTAACCCTGCCTTATCCCCATATCCCTTAATCCTTTTTGCAAGAAGAAATCTATCTCAGTCTTGAATATGTTCAAGGACTGAGCGTCAATAGCCCTTTGAGGTAGCGAGTTCCATATATTCACCACCCTTTGAGTGAAGAAGTTCTTCCTCAACTCAATGCGAAAGGGCTGGCCGCTGATTTTATTAGAGGGCTGGCCTCTGATTCAAGATGATGACTCGGGCCCAGGCTTTAAATGATGACTCAGGCCCAGGTTGTGAGAGGGGAGAGTGTGTCTGATCAATAGTGAGCTTGAAAATTCCATTATTTTAGCAGTTTAAATGAAAGCAAAAAATAAAACCATACTCATTTATCAGTATACAGAGAGAGATCAAATAATTGTCAAGATGAATGCTGTGAGATCCTGAGAGGAGGTTTGAATTTAAAAAGAATGTGCTCCCGTCGTTAATTACCCTCTGGGTAAAGAAAACCTTCCTGCTGTCTTTCTGGAACTTGCCCTTTGCAATTCTAAACCTACGTCCTTATGTTCTACTGTCTTCATGACAATACACAGCTCGTTCAGAAATGGTGTCTCCTTGGGGCTGAACTGTCTCCAACATGACATGCTTCACAACAGAATGTGACTACATTTTTGCAGACAGCCTATTTGCACACAGCAAGGTCCTAAAAACAGCCATGAAGAGAATGGTCAATTTTATCTAGGGGGATTGTTGGCCAGGACTTTGGGAGAAATTCCATTTCTCTTTTTGGATAGTGTCTCATGACCCTCCTCTTCAATCACACCTTAGATCACTCTCATACTTCCACCCTCCCTTCCCTCCACCGCTCCTTATCTCAATGCTAGCTCAGGTCCAATTCCCTGACTGTCCAGCGCCTGGGGACAACCACCCTACATGAAAGGCGCTATGCAAATGTAATTTGTTGTTGTTTTTGTTGTTGTGCCATGGGATCTTTAATGTCTGGTCCAAAGGACGGTACCTTTGCAACACACCTCCAGCACTACATTGGAGCATCAGCCTTGACCCTCGACTAAGTGAGCCCCAAAGTGGAGCATGAACCCACAACCACCTACCTCAGAGGCGAGAGTGCTACCACCTGAGGCCGGCTGGCACATAACGATTACATGGTTTGGCTATGTCTTTGCTCTTTATTTTGTTTGAGCACAAAACACACAATCACTCCACTTTAGAGCATACATCTGTCAGCCTGGCTCAGTGGTAGTACTCACGCCTCTGAGTCAGAAAATTGTGGGTTCAAGCGCCACGTCAGGACTTGGAATCACATAGACTAACATAACATTCCAATGTAGTGTGTTGCATTATCGGAGATGCATCCCTCAGATGAGACGTACCCAAGTCCCGCCTGCCTGTTCAAGTGAATGGTGAAGATCCATTGCCGCTATTCGAAAAGAGAATGGAATTTGTTCCGGTGTGTCTGTCAACAATCCCCCAAATAAAATTGGTCTCTCACTCCATGGCTATTTGTGGGACAGTAGCCAACGAGTCATGTTTTACCCACAAAATACACATTCAATCCACTTTACAGCATATCCTGTGAAGCGCTTTGAGACGTATTGATGAAAAAATAAGGCACTATATAAAATGCAAGGATAATTATTTTTATCCTCTGAAGCAGTTTGAGTCATCCTCCCAATGCGAAAGGCACTCTCCCAAATGCAAGGATTATTATTAGGATTCTTTTCTGAAATGCCAAAGTAATGGATCAGACCCCTTCTCCCCTCTCACAACATTGGCTCAGGGCAACATTGGCATCAGTCGAGTCACTGCATCACTGAAACATTCCAAATCCTGGGGAAAAAAAACCTTCGGGATAAATAATTTGCAGCAGTAAATCCCAAGAATGCAATTTATCCCCCTGCCTCCCAACGCCGGAATTCCAATGACCTTCCAGAACTTTTATTCCATTCTACTCAGAAATTAGTTTCTGCGAGGCTGTTTCAAGCCCAGATGATAAAAGGTGGCACATTTACTGCATTCCAGCAGCCATAAAACCTGATCCACACTCTGCATCCAACATTACAGAGCTGGTCAATATGACAGCAGTAAATTAGTGGGGTGGGAGGAAATAGGCTTTAAAGTAGCTTTATGACAAAATCAATAATTTTAAGGGGAAGGCAGACNAAAAAAAAGTGAAATTTAAGGGCTTTGCGCTGATAATGTGTTTTACTTTTTAATGTTAAGGGTGGCACTCACACTGAAGCTCCTGTCATCTTCTCAAATTAGCACAACTTTATTGTGCAGCGCCGGGAATCCTCCAGCATGATAATGAAGGATCCGGCAGCTGACATGTAGCCTACGATTGCCAAAGTGTGTTGATTGCTGGAGAGTCAGGTGCCACTTTCCACAAATTGGTTGCCAGTAGGCCTACAAAAGATCCAGTCGCTACGCTCTACTTTAAAATCGTGTAAAGCACATCGAGGCATTTTGATGATGCGAAGAGGCATGCATCTATGCGCCTCTGTTCAGGTGGTCTTTAAAGGATCCTATCCTATGACGCTATTTCTTCTCCCTTTGCCCTTGGTCAACAATCCCCTGAATAAAATTGCTCATTCACTTCATTGCTGTGCACTGCTGTAACAAAGATACAATCACTACACTTTGCAGTGTATCCTATGAAGCAATTTGAGACGTCCACCTGATGTGAAAGGTTCTGTATTAAATGCAAGGATGATGTTTATTATTATAATTATTATTATTAATGTGTTGGTTGATGCCGTTCTATTGGAATTCCATCTCTAATCTTAGTAGGATGGATAGCAGAGTATCTGGTGATGTTCACGTGTGAATGCGTTCTAAAGGACATTTTCAAGTGCCTCATCCAATAATGTTAATGGACAAAGGCACAGCCAGATGCAGTATTAACAATAATAATCATAATAATGACAATAATAGTAATGACAATAATAATAATGATAATAATAATAATCCTGCATTAAATATAGCACCCTTCCTTGCATTTGGAAGCATGCCCATTGCACCAATTGCCTGTCAGTCCCTAATGCTTGGCATCTCTCTAGATCTGTGCCCGCTCCTAATTATAATAATAATCATAATAATATCCTATTTCAAATGCTGCTGATAATCTCATTCATGTTTCGTTAGCTCCCGCTTTGATTTTTCCAATGCATTCCTCGCTGGTGTCCCCAACTCCATTATTAACATGGTTCAAATGATTACAAACTCTGCTACGTGTGTCTTCACCCGTACCAGGTTTCACACCCCCATCACCCCACTTCTTGACAGGCTCCATTGGCTCCCTGTTGCAGAACGGATTGATTTCAGGCTCCTTACTCTCACTTTCAAATCTTTTCATGCCCTGACACCTCCCTACCTCTCCAATCTGTTCACACTCTAATTTTCTATCCACCACCTTCGCTCCGCTGGCACAGGTCAGTTGCATTTTCCTCATACGCTGAACAATTGGGGGCCGGGCTTTCAGGCACTATGCCCGAATCCCTGAAACTCCTTGCCTCAATCCCTCTGTCTTGCCCTCCATTTGGCCATCTTTAAATTCCACCTGAAGACTTTCCTCTTTGACTGTGCCTTCAGTCACCTCCCCTCTCTTTCCAGCTCGGGGTCAAGCCAGGATGTGATTAAGTGCTCCAAGATGCTACCTGCGTGAAGGGTGCCATATAAGTGCAAATTGCTGTTATTGAGCTTTCTGCTCCCACCCTCTGGAACCGGAACCCAGAATCCCTTTGCATCGCCCTCTCCCTTGCTTCCTTCAAGGCCCATCTCAAGATCTTCCTCCTTGACCACGCCTTCGGTCATCCTCCCACCCTCTCCCCCCTTGCCCTCCACCCCTCTTGACTCTGACCCCCAGCTCGGGTGCAAACAATTGACTGTCCAGCTCCTTGGGATATTTTCCTGATGTGAAAAGCACCATATAAATGCAATTTGTTGTTGAACATGGCAGCCAATATTTGTACAGCACTGACCCACAAAGGACACCAGGAAAAATAGTGCCATGAGATTTTAGCATCCACCTGAACAGGTAGGCACAGAGCACATACTGTATCATGTTATAGAAACTCCAAACGTTTCACATCAAAGTACCTCACAGGTTTCACTGTGAAGTGTAGTGAGTAGTAACTGTATATTATGTAGATGAACATGGCAGCCAATTTGCACATGGCTCTATTCAGAAAGAGAAGGGAGTTCCTCCTTCCATTCTCCTGGCCAACAATCCCCCAATTAAAATGAGCCATTTAAATCATGGCTGTTTGTGGGATGTTGCTGCATTGTACATCCAGAAATACAGTCAATGTACTTTACAGTATATTCTGTGACGCTCTTTGAGTCATCTCAATGACATGATAAGGAGCTTAATTATTATTACAGAGCAAAGGACAGCAGCTCTAGCATGGAGAAAGTTGCTGCTGAAGGTCTGTTTTCCTGAGAACTGAATATATTTTATGATTTGTGCTGAGTTTTTATATTTATTTATACGATGAGCGAAACCTACTGTTTTATTTTACATAGTTTAAGGAAATGTTATTTATATCTCAATATTTAATATTAATGTGGCAAAGTTAGCTCCTCAAAAGTTTTAAAGAATGGAAAGTGGAAAAAAACATTGATTTTCTGGTGAGTTGGAACCTGTGTCTCTCTGGCTGACAATCCATCAGATAGAATTGATCACTCACTCAATGGCTGTTTGTGGAGACATTGCTGGGCGCAAATTGGTCTTAGCTGGTTAGACTCCAGCATTTACCCCAATGCACACTCTGGGGTCCCCAAGTCTTGACTCTCGTCAACCTTAGCTCACCAGAATCAGGCACGCAGGCTGTGTCCCTCCGGGAAGAGGGGGCGTATTCCATTTCAGAGGCAGAGAAATGTCCAAGTGTCGGTGATAGTCTAGTCCGCAAAGGTGATGGGTTGGGTTTCTGTATGTGTCAGACCCCCAACTGACCAGAAGAACCACAGTAACCAGTATGTGTCGTGGGAGAGAGGAAGGTGCTGACTGCCCATTTCCCATAACAAATGACGTGACGCCTTCATTCTGAAATGCTGGAGCAGGTTGTCAGAAATGTTGATGAAGTTGCTAGCAACAAGTTCATTTTCTCCTTTGCCTCTGGTGAACAGGTTCTCCTCGAAGCCCCATCAATAAAACCACCCTGACCCTGATAAGCGTGATCGGCTGTGTAATTGGACTGGTCTACGGCTCCCACCTGACCTGCCCCTTGACTGTGAAAGTTGTTCTGCACGTTCCGGAGAACCTGGTGGCAGACGGTGAGTACAGCAGGTACAGGGTGTGCCCACGTGTGTGTTGTTTGTGTGCATGTATGTCTGTGTGTGGATGCATGCATGCTGTTTTTGTGTGTGTGTGTGTGTGATTGGGTGTTGTTTTTGTGTATGTGCATATGTATGCATAAATATGTGCGTGTGTTTGTGTACCCGTGTGTTTATCTTATGTGTGCCTGTGTATGTATCTGTGTGTGCAGTTGTTTCTGTGGGTGGGTGTGTGGGCTGGTGAGTGTGGCTCCGTGTCTGTAGTAGTGTGTGTGTGTGTATCTGTGTATGGCCAGGCACCACTAGCTCCCCATCACTGAACAGATCGACTTCAAGATCCTCACGCTCGTGTTCAAATCCATTCACTCCACGGCACCTCCTTACCTCTCTGACCTCCTTACACTCCAATCCACCACCTCCACCTCCAATCCACCACGCTGCTTGTCCCTCACACTCTCCGCTCTACCATCGGAGGTTGCGCTTTCAGCCACTATGTCCCCAAACCATAGAACACTCTCCCTCAGTCCCTCTGCCTTGCCCGCTCTCTCCCCTTTTGGAAGTACCGCTTGAAAATCTTCCTTTTCAACCGTGCTTACAGTCACCTCCCCCCACCAGCTCAGAGGCAGGCTCCGTCACTGTTAAGCGCTCTGAGATGCTACCCTGCGTGGAGGGCGCTATATAAGTACAATTTGTTGTATGTGTGTGTTAGTCTGTGTGCCCATGTGAGCGTCTCTGTGTTTGTCAGTGTGAGCATATGTGTGCCTCTGTGTGAGTGTGTCTGTGTGTGTGTGTCTATGAGTACGTGTATGTTTATCTGTGTGTGTGTGTCTCTGTTTCTGTGCGTGTGTCTGACTGTGTGTATCTGTCTGTGTGGATGCCTATGAGACCGAGAATATTTCCATTAGAGGCACACAGTAAATTGAAGCCATCACCTCTTGTTTTATGTACATTTATGCCTTGCGAAGCTCTTCAATTCTCCATAAGACGATAGCTTAATGAAAGCAAAATGAGTTACAAACAGTTATTTATTTGCTAAATGGAAAAGCAGCTTCTTAGTGCCTGCTTTGCCTTGGGCATGAGAACACCACAGTAATTAAAAGAGAAAAAATAATCTGTTACATTCAGTGCCAGAACTGGAGCTGTAGACTACCCCGGGTATCCATTATATGATATAAAGCTGTTCCAAGTGACCAGCAATGGCACAAGCCTGCATTTAAGAAACACCTCACAACCATTCAACCCAGTGAGGAATTCAATGTCACGCTTGCAAACAGATGACAAAGGTATATCTGGAGGACTCACTGCAGAAAGGAGAGACTCTCTTCTGCCGAGGGAACTGGTGGTAAAGGAGAACAGCACGGTCTCGGGTTAATTACAAGAGAAGTGAGCCAGATATAGAGCTGAGGGCAGGGTAAGTAATAATTCTAGCATTTAATACAGCGCTGTATCAAGTCTTCGAGTTGTCTCAAAGAGTTCTCAGGATTTTAGTGTAAAGCATAGTGGCTGTGTATGTTGTAGGTGATCACAGCAGCCAATTTGCACACAGCAATGACCCACAAACAGCCATGAAGTAAATAGTTAATTTTATTTGAGAGATTGCTGACCACAACACTGGGAGAAGCTCCTTACTCTTTTCGAAAAGTGCTGTGGGATCTTTCATGATGGAACTTTGGTTCAATGTCTCATCTGAAGGCTGTCCCCTCTGATAATGCCATGCTCCCCAGCCTGTGTCAGACTGTGTGAGCTCAAAATCTTGATGTGGGGCTTGAACCCACAACCTTCTGACTCAGTTGGTGAGAGCGCTACCAACTGAGCCAGCTTACATTTACAACATGCACAATCACTACACTTTACAGTAAAATCCTGTGAAGTGCTTTGAAACATCCTCCTGATGTGAAAGGTGCTGTACCAAATGCAAGGATTGTTAAAAGAGGGTAATGAGCTCGGAGATTAAGTAGATCTTAGGGCAGGAGGAAGTGGGATGCATATGAGGCTAGATGAAGAGTAATTATAAAGGTAAGAAGAATTTCTATACCCTGCTCTTTGGAACTCCATGCCAGAATCTCTCCAATTGGCTCACTACCTCTCCTCATTCAAGGCACATCTCAAAACGTAACTCTTTGACCATGGTCATTTTGCTCCCACTCTCTAAGTCAGGCACTTTAAGACATCCTCCCGACATGGAAGTATATATGCACATTGTAATAAGCTGGGATAGGGAGCATTGCTCAGGGTAATTATAAAGTAGAAGGATACAGAGATGTGTTTTCTGTAGTTTAGTTAAACTGCTTTGTGCAGATACAGTTCACAATGCTTTATATTCAGTGGTTTCACCCGTCATATCCACTGACGTAACTGAAAAGCTGACATTTTCTTCCAAAGCATTTTTGTTTCAAGTGCAAGACTGCAGAAGCAGGTCAGAAGATATTTAGGGGAGCCAAGAGAAAACTGGGACTTTGTCACAAGAGAAACTAAACCCTTAAGTGACCCAAAGAGAGTTGACAATAATGACAAGCGAAGGTGGTAAATACTGTAATTTTGACACTTTTTGGAGATTTTTTAAAAAATAGTCCAGCATGAAAGGTGCTACATAAATGTAAGTTGTTGTTGCACTGGAGAGAGGGTTGAGTTTGGAAACAGTGGTGAATTCCGAAGTGGATAAGTCCCGCTGGTTAAAAAAAAAGGAAGCATATTAATAGGTACAGTAGTGAATTCTTGGCATGTTCTGCACTGGAAGAATTCAACGGCAGAAAAGTGAAGGGATCGGAGGGCTGGCACAGCAGAGGAATGCTGCGGCCACAGGCACAGAGGAGCCAATGTGCTGGAGGATCCCTGCATAATGCATGGCATGGAAGGATGAAAAGGAATTCATTTGTTAAAGAAGCAGCTTCAGGGGAGTCAACGGAAAGATGCAGAGATCTAGGACAATAGCAGGGAACAAAGGCACTCTGCAAACTGCTCGGAAACATCTAGGTCCTGTTTTGCTAGAATGTGGGCAGCTTCATTAAACTGTTAGTTAGCAACGGCTAGTTTGGTGGTGAGGGAAGGGTTCAACAAACTAAAGTGTTTGAAATCTTCAGTAGGTTCTGACAATTTGCCCTGGGAGCTGTAATGTATTTTTAAGACATTCGAGGAGATCAAGTTCTGACGTGTGTTAAGAGTCTCAATAAACGCCCGCTATTTGCTTTGAACTAGCGGAACTTTAAATGTTGACTTAATAAAAGCAGATTTAAGCTCCTTTTTTGGATCAGTCGTCTACGGTCCACCCTTCAGTCTACTACAATCCATCAATATCGCATTCTCATTCAGCACAACAGGAAATCCATTAATGTTTGCTCAAGCCACATAACTGCTTCAATTTAACACACGCCTGGGTTCTGGCGTATGTTGCCACCAAGACCAAATGGAAGGTGGAGAGGAGATTATTCCTTGCTTACGAGCACAAATACCTCACGCACATTTTATACCCATTAAAAAGACTTTTCAACCAGGCTTTTCAAACTGCAGCTAATCTTTCTTTCTTCACACATGATTATCTGGCACTGAACAAGGTAAGATGTGTCCCACGGATCGCACATATTGTCTATTTCCGGGAGCTGACTGTTGCTCATTGTTTACATAACACTGCATTTAACAGGTTGGAAGAGAAGGAATTTTTCAATATCTGATTGCATTCACCACCTGCACTGAAAGGATGGTCTCAGCTGTTCGATTCTGTCCCGGGTCACAGTCCATAACACACGCCAGAGATATCCTCACTCTTCACTGACCTGCCCCACAACCGCTTCCCATTCCCCACATTATATTGATCTCCTCAAAGCAATAGTAAATCTGTAAATACCAGGAGTATTATTTTTTCATCCATGAAGTTGGATCAGTGTGTCAGCCTGTCGCAGTGGTTAGCACTCTTGCCTCTGAGTCAGAAGGTTTTGAGTTCAAGCCCCATGTCAATCTAAGATGTTACTCCAATGCAATGCTGGGGGGTGGGGGTTACATTTTCTGAGGTCCCGTCCTTCGGATGAGACATGAAGCCAACATCCCGTCTGCCTGTCCAGGAGGACATTAAAGATCTCATGGCATTGGTTTTTTGCAAGAGAAGGGAATTTCTCCTGGTGTCCTGGCCAACAATTTCCCAGATAAAATTGGTCACTCACTTCATGCTGACAAAACATCCAATCACTACATTTTACAGTAAATCCTGTTAAATGCTTCGATACCTCCTCTTGACATAAAATATACAATATCAACTGAAAGGATTATTATTTCGCATTATTTGAATGAGAACTGCAGAGAGCGGTCAGTATAAAGGCCATTTCAAACCGCTACAAACCCTGGTTGACCTTGACCAAGTGAGCATTTGCCATCAGCGAGTCTAGAAAGGAACAAAGGATGGGGCAGACCATTCAACTCTTCAAGTCTTTCCCCCACAAGTCTTTCCGCCAGATCATTACAATGGGATTATGCGATCTGTCTTGATTCAATAAGTACTGGAGGAGTAAGGATTTTGTCTTGTCCTCAAACCCTTACTCCCTGGGCATTTGTTTCTCTCCCTTCCAACAACCTCGCCCCATCCCAAACAAAATAGAACTTGTCATTCACTTCACAGCTCTTTGCGGGACATTGCTGTGTGCAAATTGGCTGCAGCTTTTGCCCACACAACACAGCATAACTACTTTACTGTGTGTCCTGTAAAGTTGCTTTGGGACATTTCTGTCCTCCCCACTTATCTTCCTGTATCGACTGCAAAGATTGGTTAAAGTTGTCTGAGATTGTCTGAGGCTCTACCCTGCGTGAAGAGGGCTATATGACTGGAAGTTATTGTTGTTTATTTTGCCCAGAGCTGTCCCTCTGCCACGTTTGCTGACGTTCTGTTCCTTCTCCCCTCCCTCTCTCCAGGCAGTAGATTTATCCTGCTGTATGGGAGCCAGTTGGTTGCCAGAGATTGGCTGAATCCGGCCCAGGTGATGCTGTACCACCAACAGAACAGCAGTGGCCCCTGGGTGATGGAGCTGTGTGGGCGGCGTCTGATCAACCCTTGTGAACACGAGTGTGATATGGACACGGGTAAGGCTTACTTACCATCTACATGTACAACAACAACAGCAAAATTACATGTCCCAAAGCGCTGGATAGATAGAGTTACGGACCCGAGCTGGGGGTCAGGATCAGGGAGGGTTGAGGGCAGTTGGGGAAGCAGAGAGATCGAAAGCACGGTTGAAGAGGAGGGACTTGAGATGGGTCTTGAAGGTGGCAAGGGAGGGGATGAGGTGGAGGGACTGTGGGATGGAGATCCAGATGGTGGGGGCAGAGTGGCAGAAGGCCCCCTCTGCAATAGTGGGGAGAGCGAGGCGAGGGATGTGAAACAGGCTGAGCGGAGGGAGCGAGCAGGATGGTAGGGGGTTAGGAGGTCGCAGAGATAGGGGGAAACAAGACTGTGAAGGGCTTTGAAGGTGAGAACCAGGATCTTGAACTGCATCCTCTGTGTGAGGGGAAGCCAGTGGAGTTGGGCAAGGATGGGGGTGGGGGAGCTTAGTACGGGAGAGGACACGGGCTGCAAAGTTCTGGATGGTCTGCAGCCTTTGGAGGGAAGAGTTGGGGAGGCCGATAAGCAATGAATTTGCATAGTCGAGCCTCGATGTAATGAAAGCGTGTATGAGGGTTTCGCCGGCCTGCGGTGTGAGACAATGGCGGAACCGGGCAATGTTGCAGAGGTGGGGGGAAGGCAGAGCGGGTCATGGCGCAGATGTGGGGTAGAAAGGATAGTTGAGGGTCAAACAAGATCCCAAGATACCGGACTGGCTTAGTGAGGTGGAGTGTGCAACCGTGGATGGTGATGCTGTCAACGCGTGAGGTGAAGAGGCGCTGAAGGGAGCCAATCAGGAGAGCCTCGGTCTTGTTGACATTCAACTGAAAAAAGTTAGCTCTCATCCAGGACTTGATGTCCGACAGATATTCTGTCAGGACAGCAGTGGTCCTGGAATCAAGGGTGGAGTCAGAGAGGTTCAGTTGGGTGTCATCTGCATACATGTGGAAGTTGACTCCATGACTGCGGATGATGTCAGACACCTGCTGAGGTAACAACAAGATACCTTTCACTCTGACCTGGCATGTTGAGAGCCATTTCCACACAGGATTGAGTTGTGTGGATTCTCTCCCCCTGCCTCGCTTGGTTTCCTATACGAAAGCCAGCTGTGACTGCCCTCTTGTTCACAGTACCAGAGGTGGAGCTGAGTTGAATTGCGATGAGATGATTTGAGTTGATTTGAGATGAATTGCGTTGAAATGAGATGAATTGAGATAAATTAAGTTGAATTAAGATGAATTGATTTGTTTTGAATTGAGATGAGCTGAGTTGAGGCAGGGTGAAGGGCTTGCTTTTGCCCCCCCACCTCCATCGAATGAGGAAGGTTGTTCAAGCTCTTCTGATGGGAAGTGACAATGTTCCTGATAGAACCATAGAAATTTACAGCACAGAAGGCGGAAATTATACGTGTGGTGTGGGTCTGAACAGATGGCGTGCAGACATTTAGCCTCTCACATTGGCTGCTTTGTGCCTCCAGAGGTGAGAGGAGATGTCACAGTGGGGGGGGATTCAAACCTGCCTCCACATCTACTCTGTTTACGTAGCGGTTCCTAGAGTTCAGAAAGTAGTGAATTCCGAATCTCAGCCTTGATTTTCTGTGCGCTTCTTCTGAAGAAACGACAGTGAACTGGCCTCAGAGTTGAGAGTGAAATCTGACAACTTCCTCTTAAATGCAGCTTCATCATTTGAACTCACATAGTCTACCCCAGAGTGGTCCAACTGGCGGCCCACGGGCCGCATGCGGCCCAGTGGGTGATTTTATGGGGCCCGAGACCATTTCCAACATTTCAACTTCCGCTCCCTCCCTCCCTCCATGGCGAAGATCCTCCCATGACAGCAGCAGGAGCTGAGGAGGAGCGGGAATGTGTTGGTTCTGGAATATTGCTCATGCGGCCCGTGAACCTTTCCCAAATAAGGAACCCAGCCTGAAGCTGACACTCCAATGCAGTACTGAGGGTGTGTCTCATTGTCCTAGGTGCCGTCTTTTGGATAAAAATGAAATCCGGGGTCCTGTCTGCCTATTCTGGTGGACGTTAAAGATCCTCTGGCACTATTCGAAAACAGGAGGGAGTTTTTCCCGATGTCCTGGCCAACAATCCCAAATGAAATTGGTCACTCACTCCATGGCTGTTTGCAGGACATTGCTGTGTGCAAATTGGATGGCGAGTTCCCCTACAGTACTTTACAGTATATCCTGTGAAGTGCTTTGGGGTGTCTTTCCGACCTATGCTATGGTGCTATGCCAAATGCAAGGATTATTATTATTTTACCTGATTTAACCACAGCTTCTGGCAGTGAGATCCACAATCTCTTGCGTGAAGCAATTCCCTTTCAGATGCTCTGTGTTTTCGTAATGGAGATGTTGGGTGAGGCTGGAGTAGATGGGTTGGCTTTGCATTGCTCTGTGGAGGGAGTGGCCTCAATAGCTCCGTGTTTCCTATGTCTTTGCCATGTATTTTATTTAAAAACACACAAAAGCCAACCTCTCGGTATTTGGTCAAGCGCGGGGAAATGAACGTGAAATAATTCTCCTTGTAAACGGAGTGATTGAGGGGCCGGGGAGCTGGGAGTACACTTTCAATGACTGGGAGGAATGTGCAGTTAATAGACAAATGCATCTGCTGCCAGGAACCGACTTTTCCCTAATCCTATTACGATCTGTACAGATCCCTTTATGAGAGTTTAGGACATTTGTCTTGCAAAGTATTAAAGCAACAGTGTGATACAGGCAACTGATTAGATTAGAAAAATGCTGAGTTTTGTGTGTGTGTGTTTGTGTGCACGTGTATCACTGTGTGAGCATGTGCATATGTATGAGTGTGTGTGAAATTGTTAGTGTGAGTTTGAGTGCAAGTCTGTGTGCGAGTGTCCGAGCTTGTGTGGGGGTGTGGTCAGTCGGTGCTGTGTGTGTTGTCAGTGGATGCTTTGTGTGTGCTCAGTGGATGCTCTGTGTGTGTGGTGAGTGGGTGCTGTGTGTGTGGTCAGTGGGTGCTGTGTGCGTGTGGCCAGTGGGTGCTGTGTGTATGGCCAGTTAGTGTTGTGTGTGGCTAGTGGGTGCTGTGTGTGTGGTCAGTGGGTGCTGTGTGTGTGGTTAGTGGGTGCTGTGTGTGTGGTCAGTGGGTGCTATGTGTGTGGTCAGTTAGTGTTGTGTGTGGCCAGTGGGTGCTGGGTGTGTGGCCAGTGGGTGCTGTGTGTGTGGTTAGTGGGTGCTGTGTGTGTGGTCAGTGGGTGCTATGTGTGTGGTCAGTTAGTGTTGTGTGTGGCCAGTGGGTGCTGGGTGTGTGGCCAGTGGGTGCTGGGTGTGTGGCCAGTGGGTGCTGTGTGTGTGGTCAGTGGGTGCTGGGTGTGTGGCCAGTGGGTGCTGTGTGTGTGGTCAGTTAGTGTTGTGTGTGGTCAGACAGCGGACACTGGCCAGATCTCCTGTACAGGTGACTGTACAGCTCCACTGCCTCTCCCAGCTCCTTCACAGGCCACCCCACTTTGATGTCTTCCTCTCAAACCAGACAGCAACATCTGTCCTGGCCAAGTGTCCCCCACTCGCCCCCTTCCCCCCCTTCTTCTCCGCCCCGCAGATGTACAGGAATTGATTAGAAAAACAAATGTTCAGCCCAACCAATGTGGAAATACGAAGAAAAACACAGAATGCAGCTCTGAATGGAATATTGAAACCTTCCCCCTGTGGTGTTCCTGTGATTTAATGAGTGTTATTCACTGATTTAGTTGTGCCATTGATCCGTGTGTTCCTCAGGTTTTACACGATGTTCCTCACTGAGCCGTGCACTTCAATTTAGGCTGCCACCATGGCTTCCCCTGCTCAGCTCATCACTGCAAATGTTTACTCTGTATTTGCCCACAGTTTGAATCCATCTCTGAAGCGAAGAGTAACTGAGGCCAGAACACTGTCTGGAAAGCCCCACGTCCAGACTTAGGATTCATACAGTCTAGGCTAAATCTTCAGAACCGTGCCGGGGGAATGCTGCATTGTTGGAAGAGACGTCTTTCACATCTAACAGCATCTACCGTGTTTAAATAACTCAAGAAGTTTACTGCATCCATAAATAATAATCCTTGCATTTGAATATACCACCTTATCACGTCATCGTGATATCTCAAGGTGCTTCACAGGATATACTGTAAAGTGGATTGACTGTGTATTTTGTGGGCAAAACGCAGCAGCCAGTTGGACACAGCAATGTCACACAAAGAGCCATGGAGTGAGTGACCAATTTTATTTGGGGGATTGTTTGCCAGGACACTGGGAGAGAGAAACTCCCTTCTCTTTTCAAATAGTGTCCAGGGATCTTTAACATCCACCTGAGCAGACAGACGGACCTTGGTTTAACGTCTCTTCTGAAGAATGGCACCTCCGACAATGCCACACCCCCCCAGCGCTACATTGAAGTGTCAGTTTAGACGAAGTGATTCCAAGTCCTGACAAGGGGCATGAATCCACGTTGCTCTCAGCTAAATCAACTCAGCCACTCTCCATTAATGCTTCTTGCTGCTCCTGACAAAGGAAATGAGCTGTCAATTTGCAGAGCGTTTTTTTTAATTTAAACTGGATTCAAATGAAAACGTTGTTTTCATTTTAAAAGGAAAGGGTTTTTAATTTTAATGAACATTCAGTGGATAAACAGTTGTAATATAATTATTGTTCCCTTTTCCGTGTGGGATGGAAGTACAGTAACTACCTAACTGATAGTTCGGCCGCTTGGCTCTGAGCTTCGCAGGTCTGTGGTCAGATTTATCTCAATAGCTGGGATTGTTCCGCTCGTTTCCGCCATCTGCAAGTCAATGAGAAATGTTCTTGCTCCCACTGGGTGCCTTGGTGAGTGATAGTTACAGTCATGAGATGCGATTGTCATGCAGTAAGCCTTGCAATAAGCTAGCACTTCACTGGTCCAGTCTGTGCCTGTTGTTTGCTTTCTCAATCTCATTTGAAAGCTCCTTTAGGCCCATCCGGCTTTACGGACCATCAAAAGCTGGGGTCAGTGTTAGGGTCCTGCAAGTCTTCTGATGTCACGATCACTCAGTGGGCATCATTGGGCTGAAATTCTGCTCCAAGATATGCGTTAAAACCCGAGGTGCCGTCTGTCTGTTCAGGCGGACATTAAAGATCTCATTGCGCTATTGGAAAAGAGAAAACTCGTTTCTCCTAGTGTCCTGGCCGACAATTAATTGGAAATTCGCTTCACAGTTGTTTGCGTTGGCATTGCTATTTGTAGATTAGGTGCTGCGTTTGCCTGCAAACATACACAGTCACTACACTTTACACTTTGAGTCATGAAAGTTGCTATATCAAATGCAAGGATTATTATTATTAAAGACAACTTGAAAACCCATATTAAAGTTAGTTCTGGCCAGTGTTGAAATGCACCTGACATGTTGGAA
The DNA here is from genome assembly GCF_018977255.1 of Callorhinchus milii. NCBI lineage: Eukaryota > Metazoa > Chordata > Chondrichthyes > Chimaeriformes > Callorhinchidae > Callorhinchus > Callorhinchus milii. Next base: position 7,397,174 of record NW_024704746.1, on the reverse strand, counting down.
CGAGTGCGAGGGGGAAGAGGTAGTGGGGGGGGGGGGGTGCAAGGCTGGGGGCAAAGGCGGGGGAGGAAGGGGAACAACATGTGTCCCTTCCCCCATCTCTGTCCTGGCATTTGCTTCCCACTGAACAAATGCAGCATCACCACCTTGTGTCCAACACCCAGCACTGCAGTCCTGGAACTGTGCTGAGGATGGAATTACAATACAAAATTAAATTTGTACAGCGACTTTCATGTCGGGAGGACATCCCAGGTGCTGGACAGTCAGGGATTTGGACCCGAGCAAGGTATCGCCTTTATGCATGTAAGTTTTTTGTGAGCGCAGTAAATAGTTTGCTCACTGGGAAATGGTTTGCAGAAATGTTACTTTCTTTTTCTTACTGTAAAATCCAATGCATTTCACAAAAAGAGTTTTAGACATCAACAACAACTTGCATTTATATAGCGCCCCCTCATGCAGAGTAGCGTCCCAGAGCGCTTGACAATGGCAGAGCACAATGGTGAGCAGGGGCAGGGAGGAGGAGGAGGTGACCATAGGCATGGTTGAACGGGAAGTTCTTCAGGGGCAGGAAGGGGCAAGACGGAGGAATAGAGGAAGAGTGTCCCAGAGTTTCGGGGCGTCGTGGCTGAAAGCGCGGCCACCTACCGTGGAACGGAGGGCACAAGGGACATGCAGAAGGTCGGAGCCAGTCGAGCGGAGGCAGTGGGTAGTGGGTCGGGGTGGGGGGAAGCACATCGGAGAGTTAGAGAGGGGCTCTAGCACGCCCCCCGTACGAGGGACACTATATAAACGCATGTTGTTGTTGTTGTTGTTGTATTCTGTCACTGGTGGGGAGGAAGGGGTTAACATTCCCTCCCCGCCCCCCACCCCGAGGTGACAAGTCGAGAGAGATCTAGTTAATATGCAGCGTGTCCGCTGAAGGCTGGCTGCATAGGAAATGAGAGCGCGACAGTTCATTTTTTACAGCTAGCCATCTGTGCAGATCGAGTGTTTGCACGGAGACACGCGCTTTGTGTGGAGTCAGCTCGCTCAGCCATCATTTCTGTGCCATAAAGCGAAGCACGGCTCTAGCTAGCTAGCTCGCTCCCTGCAGAAACCAGACTGCAAATTAATTTTTTTTTTTGCATCAGCTAAACAAATGCATTACTTCGCAATATTCTAACGGTGTTTATCCATCCGTCTCGTGGTCAACACAAAGCGCACAGCTGACCCCGTTTCGCCCACAGAATACACAGTCGATTCACTTCACATCGCATTCTGTGAAGCGCTTTGAGACGTCTCAACGACGTGATAAGGGGCTATATCAAATGCAAGGGTTCTGTTATTATTATTATTATTATTTTAAATGCACCACTAATTCATAACCCTCTCTCAGTCGCTCCTTCGACTTCCCAGTCTTCTCAGTGCTCTGGTGAGGTAACTAAACACATTCACAAGATTGTTTTGATTGATGAAGGGCCATTCTTTACTCCCTCTCCCCAATTTCATCTCATATCTCCTGAATTATCCATCCCACCATTTTCCCATCACAGCTTCAAGCTGCCGTGGTTAAATGATTCCAATGTCCTGACAACAGCCACCCTTCCTGGCAACCTGTGCCATTCTTTAGTTGATAATAATAATCTTTGCATTTGATATAGCTCCTTGCCACATGATTTTGTGGGAAGGGTTTCACAGGATTTTACTGCAACGTGGAGCGATCATGTATTTGCAGGTGAATGTCACGGGCAATTTGCACACAGCAATGAACCACAAACAGCCATGGAGTGAATGACCAATATTATTTGGGGAATTGTTGGCCACGACACCAGGAGAGAAAACTCCCTTCTCATTTCAAATAGTGTATTGGGATATTTGGAGTCCACCTAAACCAGCAGACGGGACCTCGGTTTAACATCTCGTCTGAAGGACGGCATTTCCTTCAGTGCAGAGCACCCTCAGTACTGCACTGGAGCATCAGCCTAGACTTGTGTGAACTCAATGAAAAAAATCTCCCTGTCCTGAAATTGCCCTAAAACTCATGTCCCCTTGTTCTACTGTAATGGTGCACAGAAACAGAATTCTACAGCGCAGAAGGAGGCCATTCAGCCCATCAAGCTCACAGAGCAAGGGTATCACTTCAATCTCACCACGCCACCTTACCTACTTATCCCTTCGAGCCCCTTTCTATCATATGCCTCCATTATTTTACACCCAAACTACTCTCTGGGTGAAAATATACCTTCAAAGCTCTCCTTTCGTTCTTCTTGCAGCTAATTTATCAATCTGAAAGTGTCATTCTGGGTTTACTTGCTCACCTCAATCCCATTTAAAATTTTATACACGTCCAAAAAGGTCCCCTCTGAGTCATCTTTTTCTCAATGGTCACTCAATTTGGGTCAAGGCTTCAACAAAATACACAAAGTCATTCTACTTTACAGTAAATCCTGTGAAGCACTTTGAGACATCTCAACGACGCGATAAGACGCTACATCAAATGCAAGGATTATTATTATTACTGCAGTTATTCCAGTTGAAATCACTCTGTAGAGGTAGTGTCTAAGTGGCATTCAGTGATGGTCAGCCAGGCCAATAACACTTCCACTTTGCATATGAATGGATGTTACTTTTCTTAACATATTTGAGCTTCCTAAAATAGCTACTTTTTCGCAGGAGGTTGATATTCTGTTCACCAGGTATTTTGTTAAACCAATTCTGAATAGTCTCATTAACAGTCCCAGTTGCACCGATGATTATAGGAGCTGTTTGCTTTACATTGCCACACATGTCTGCATTCAATTTCAAGGTGTAGCTCAATATATTTCCTGATTTTCCCTAGTTCCTTATTTTTCACATTGTCATCACTTGGGATAGACACAGAAATAATACTACACGTGCAATCTATTTGATTCTTTATTTTTTATTATTTTCTTATCATTATTATTAATGGCTGAATCTCCGCTGTGTGGCAATTTCCCCAAGTGCCGCCTATTCTTGCCTATTCTCTACACCAATGAGAGCAGCGGGTGGGAAGGCGGAATGTGCGCTTGCATTGATGATGAAAACATAAATGGGACTGATTTATGCATCCTGTGCCATCATTACACTGTAAAAGGGGAACATATTAAATTCATTAAGCTGCATTAAGGCCCCAATTTGTCCGTGCAAATTAGATTTATTTAAAAAAAACAATTAAAGCTGATTCCTGCTCTGGTTCCTGGGGGCTGTGTGTAAAAAAAAGGTTGTGTTGGATGAGACAGCGTTAGAGCGACACGCATGTCACAGTGCAAGAGGATTGTGTGTTTCCCGTGTTAATGAGGGAGCCATAAATAATTTGTGGTAGATCAGAGAGAATTACGAGTGCTATAGGACATTGCTGTCCATTGTATAGTACAGTGGCTGTGCTGCGCTCACACATGCACACTCTGGGTCTAAGCTGTGCTGACAGTCTCAGTCTGGCTCAGGGTCTGAGGTTGTGGGTTCAAGCCATATGTCGGGGCTTGAACTCACATATTCTTGACTTACACTCCAGTGGGGTCCTGGGGGTGCCCTGCATTGTTGGAGATGCTGTCCTTCGGATGAGACGTTAAAATTGAAATCCCGTCTGCCTGTTTGGGTGGATGTTAAAGACGTTAAATGTTTCCAGGTCCTGGACAGCCCCTTATGTCTAAGTGACCGGACCTGTATGCAGTATTCGAGGTGCGGTCTGCCTATCAGCATTAGCCTGGAGCACTGTGGACTCGCCTGGCTCAGAAATTGGACTACCAACACCACCACAGAGGGCTGGCTCGATTCCAGCAATCTGTTGCCAAACATGTCAATGAAACATCTCAAGTCCAAGGGGACTCTGCTTACCTCCCCTTCAAGGAGGATAGTCACTAGTTAGTCGTTTGACATCCAACAAGCGTGAGTTTGAGCCTCACTAGGTGGATGGTGGGTACCGAGAAGTCCCTACAAGCTTCCCCGTGGGCAATACAGCTCAGCATGAAATGCGTGAAAGCATTGCCACAATCTTCTTGTCTGCAGCTTGGGCACATATCCCTTCTCTTCCCTTCCTATTGAGCGATGGTTCCACCAGTTGGAGCTGTGGTGTTTCAGCAGCTTGTGTGTGTGTGTAGCGAATTTCATGCAGGATAGAGTCCTCAGAGGATAAAACTGCGAGGAGCAATAAGTAAGATGGTAGAATGTGTCAGAGGCAAGTTTACAGAGCACCGTAGAACGCAGTGTTGCTTTGACATTGCCAGTCCCACCGCAGCAATAGATCACCGTTCACTCACTCAACCCGGGGGTCTTGTGTTGTTGACACGACCTAAAGCTCAGTGAATGAAAGTGTGGACTTGTGGTATGGAGACGCGCTAATGGTTTAATCTTTCACACTGTGTCAAAAGTTAAACCTGCTCCACTGAAGATAAATCACTCACCAGCTATATAAAGGACGTGCACAATTGCTGAATCACGGCCTGCCCGCTGATTGCATGCCAGAAGCCTCGGAGATTTGAATAACATACGATATGCAAAGGGAAGCCTTGTAGTTCCCATGTTAAGGTACAAAGCGCCATCCATCACCTGCTGACGTTACGATGGTAAACTGTGATCGTTTTCTCTCGTTATCGAGCTAGTGGGTTTGCAGTTCATACATTGTAACGCCTTCATAAAGCACGCGTTCATCTAACCCCCCAGCTCAGCTGGCAGGACGTTCTGTTAAGCATTTTGGGAACAGCCTCACGACGTGAAAGGCGCTTTGTAAACATAAAATTGCACTGTATTGTGTTGCGCTGCATGCTGAAAAGTTTGCCTCTGGTTTATAAACCTGAGGGGAGTTGCTGCCATTTGCACGGAGCTTTGGTTGCAGGGACGTGCGAGACTGAATCCACAATCGCTGGTTAAACGGGATTGGGAACATTAAACCGAGAGCATAACTTTTAGATGCATCAAGATAGCAAATTTCAGGACAGTCACCAGGGTGCATTTCTTTACCCAGAGTTTAATTAACGATTGGACCAATTAAAGAAGGGCTGTCGCTGGGCTCTTTTAGAAAACAGCTTAAAGCTATGATGGGAGAATAGGAGGGTTTGCATTCTGGAAAGATGAGATCAGTGAGATCAGATGGGCCGAAGGGTTTTCTTCATCTAAACCTCTCTTGTGATCTTGTGAATATGATTCCTGAAAACTGAAAGAAAATAGATTTTTCCCTCCATGGCGATTACAATTTTCAGTTCTGTTTCCTGTTTATCTTTCCACCGAACGAGCCTTCATGCACTTTGCCTCTGTTCTGATGAACTCTCTTCCTAAATCCCTCTGTCTCTTGCCCTTAATCCCTCTGCCTCTCTCCATCTGCCTGCCCTTTTCTTCTTCCCTAAATCCCACTGTCTCACTCTGTGTGAATAAATTGAGCCACAGTTATTGAAATGGACTGATTCCCCCATTTCCCCCCCACCCCCACCCCCCCACAGTTTCAATGCTCTCCACAGTCACACAAACCAGGACTCTAGGAGAAACTTCCTTCTCTTTTTGGATTGCCTTGCGGGATCTTTTAACGTCCGTCCTGAAAAAATTGTCAGAGAGCCTTGTTTTAACATCTCACCTGAAAGACAGATGGGACGAGGGAGGGGGAAATTAAATGGGGGAGGGGTGTGGGGAGATGATAGCACGTTGGTTCAGATTCTTATTTCCAGAATATTATGTAGTTGCCACTGTCCCCGTTACATGCCCATTTCCGAGCTGTGGAGTGTGAGCACAGGAACATTTAATAAATTTAATACTGCCCCATGGCTAAATTTTACAAGAATATTTTATTGAACAATCAAGACAGTGGCACAGATGGGTTTACAGTCAAAATAAAACCCAATGTGCGATGGGCATACGCACAAAAAAATCAAATGTGATCTTGGAGGAATTTATCTATATTGCAGAGAGCGAGCTTTCGATATTGAGCTGTGTGCCAGACGTGGAGAATAATAAGGATGTAATACTTCTGCAAATATCAAGTAAATTGTATCTGCCTTATTAGAAAACTATCACACTCTCTTTTCCCCCGCGAGTGCTAGGTATACATTAGAGAAATATTGTCTGCTTTAACCCTGTACACCACAACCCAACCATCTAAGTGTCAGCCTACCTTTCACCAAACGAATACTCCTCATACCTCTGATAAATACTGAATAAGATCACAAGATCGGTCTGGGTGAAGAAAGCCCTTCGGCCCATCCGATCTCATATCTCCAGAACACCCCCACCCTACCGTCCTCCATCACAGCATCAAGCTGCTTTTTAAATGAATTGTGTCCTAGTCTCAACCACCCATCCTGGCAATCATTCTCAGTCATTGATTACCCTCGGCATAAAGTAAAAATTCCCGATATCTGTCCTGAAACTTGGAACATCCTTCCGACGTGAAAGGCACTATACAAAATGTAATTTGTTGTTGAAATTGCCCTTTAAAACTCGAAAGCTATGTCTTCTTGTACCACCGTCATGATACATCCTAAAGTATTGATCTGGGTTTAATTTTTCAATCCCATTTAAAAATCGTACACACCTCTATGAGATCCTTTCTCAGTCATCTGCTCTCATGACTGAAGATTCCTAGCTTGTCTAGTCATAGCTCATCAATAATAATAATAATAATAATAACAATAAAAAGAAGAAGAATTCTTGCATTTGGGATTCTAACAATTGTCCTCATTGATCTCCTCTGCACTGTCGCAATCACAAGAACTGTGTAGTGTTCAAGGTGCGGTCTGACTAAAGCACGCATAGCCTGAGAATGACATCTAAGAATCTAAACTCAACTGATTTAGTAGTAGAATAGAATAGAATAGAATATAGAAACTAAGGGACATAGATTTAAGATAATTGGCAAAAGAACCAGAGGAGAGATTTTTTTTTACACAGAGAGAGGTGTTACGGTCTGGAATGCACTGCCTGAAAGGCTGGTGGAAACAGATTCAATAACAACTTTCAAAAAGGGAATTAGATAGGTATTTGAAAAGCAAAAGAAATTGCAAGGATATGGGGAAAGAGCATTGGAGTGGGACTGATTGGTCAGCTCTTCCAAAGAGCTGGCATAGGCACAATGGGCCGAATGGCCTCCTTCTGGGCTGAAATATTCTACGACTCTAATACCCTGTTTGCCTTGTTTATTGAATACATTAAATACACATGCACCACTGAATACTGAATGGGTTTCGCCCACAAAATGCACGGTTAATCTATTTTGTATTACATTCTGAGACTTCTCAACAACATGATAAGGCGCTATATAAAATGCAAGGATTATTATTATCCTTCCCGCAGATCATTTTTACCATCGGCTAATATCCCATTGTGAAAGAGGACAAATTGAAATGCTGTATAAATATTGTAGCATTGTATTATCGCTGCTACAATATTGGCAAACACTTCAATTTTCCTCAAGCAAGCTTGTGCGCTTCAACCCTCCTGTGGGTGGGGAGTGCTGCCTCAGCTTTCTGTTGGGTGCTAACATGAAGGAGAGGCATTACCGAGCAGCTTAATTGTGAATATTGTGTACTGTAGGGCATTCGTTGATGAATAACTCAAGGAATTGTAAGCAAGCAGTTTCCGACTCCAGATTCCAATATCGCAGCAATGAGAAATGTACCCAATATAAGTGTCATCGGTCACAGCATTTGTCATTCCCAAATATAATTATCTTTTATCAATCATTTCCGCGTAAGCCAACTTGTCTCTCTTTAAAAGAATTACTCACCTGTTTAAGGCTTTTGTGCTGAGAGAGAACACAAGCTGAGGATAAACCCCTCCCTACTTGGAGATAATCACAGACTTTCTTTCCCACTAACTCTTCCGCAGGCACGGTGAGCCTATCACCCCTATCCTCGCCCAGCTCCACTGACTCCCCATCACTGTGCGTGCGTATGTGCACGTATTTGTGCGCGTGTGTGCTGTGTGAGAGTGAACATTGGAGATATGTATGAGTAGGGTAGATTGCAGAGAGAGAGACAGGAATCAGAGGAACATACTGCAATGTGGAGCTATTGAGGTCAACTCTTCTGTTCACAAACCATCCGAACCTCAATTAGATTACATTTTTTTCCCATTTTGCAAATGTATTTGCTGTGCTTTGCACTTTGATTGTTTTCAATTTATTACTGAAAATGAATTTCGAAGATGTAATTAAAAAAATATTGTCCTTTCCCGTGGCGTTGCCATAGAGAATTTGGAGGTCCATAAGTCAGCGGGGGTGGTGGGGAGTGGGGGAGGGGGAGAAGAGATGCCTGTAATTCCTCACCTAGTGAGCGTAGTGTCTCACTGTGTTGCAGGCTGGATCAGATCCTGATCGCAGCTGGCTGTCAGCACAATCTGCAGAGCAAACATCAGGAATGTGCACACCGAAACACACCGTTTGCTTTTTTGGGGCACAGCCGAGTGTCTGACACGTACGGAAAGAGTATTCAAACCAGCCTGAGAGTTCCACATATGCACGCCATCTCTACATGCAAATTTCCCTTTGCCTGGAATGGAATGTACACGCTCGCCCCAGAGGCTGGTGAGAATGTGGAGCTTATTGCCGAAAGCTGTGGTTAAAGCAATAAGCAGCAATGTACTTAAAAAGGGAGAAGGGAATAGGGTGGGGCAGGAGGGGAATTGGAGGAGTGGGGGCTTCTGTGGAGCATCAATACCGACATGAGCTAGTTGGGCCGAACGGGCTGTTTCACTCAGCTCATGGCTGTTTGTAGGACGTCGCTGTGCACAAATTGGCGGCCAAGTTCCCCTACAAACGCGCTTTGCAGTAAAATCCCGCGGAACGCTTTGAGACGTCTCAACCACACGGCAAGGCGCTTCGTACAATGAAAGGATTATATTTTTATCGTCATTATGTTACTCTTATTCCCGGGCAAAGAGTGTGTTGTTGACGATCAGCCAGTCTGGCCACCGATTCTCAGCGCTGCTGGCAGTATATTTGTGTGACTGGCATTAGATACATGAGAGTTCTTAGCATTCTCTTGGCCAATCCATTTCATCAGAATCAGCCTCACAATTACTCCCAAAGATGCACTCAGATTAAGTATTCCCAGTCCTACTCATGCTTTACCCTGTGATCTGCAATCATGCTAGTTATACTTTCCAATTCTTTTGGGGGGGGGTCTGCTGACTAAAAGGATTTAATTAGACCGGTGGAACCAAGCCTATCCAAATCCTCAAACCCTTTCAACTCTGAGTAATGGCACAATAATAATCCTTGGGATTTGACACCCATACTAAGCTCCGCACTCCATCACTCCAGTCCTTGCCAGGATCCACTGGCTCCCTGTTGCACAACAAATCACTCTGCAATTGCTCACAGCTCCCATCCACTTGGTTACAGGTAGAGTGAAGGACCCCGCTGAGCACTGCCAAAAAGTTTCCTTGCCATGAAGCATTAGGGCGAATGGATCAGCAGAGAAAAAAAAATGCCCTCCTCACTGAAATGTGTTCAATGTTCTTTACGTCCAACACAGTGCTCATCATTCCCTCCCTAAATCAGCTCTTTCAGATCCGAAGGCCCACATGCCCCATTGATACCTCCTCTCCTGAGGCCTGTTGTGACCTGCTCCGCGGTGCTCCTATGCGTTGGCTGAGTCCCCGGAGAGTATTTGCATGCGATCTTTAAATCACAGCCAGATAAGTGGGTTTCTCGAAGCACTGAATACCTGGTGTTTGGGCACTTCACATTAATCTCGCGTGCTAAATATGCACATACATTTAATGCCTCAGTCAGTAAACCATTATCCATTTTGTTTCGCTATTTTTGTTTTCCATTTAGCGAGTCGCACAATTTATCAAAGCACTGAGCTTGTATGCGGAGAGAGGAGAAATCTGAAAAGCACTTTGTCTTTTTCACAAAGGAGAGTACACATTTGCACAGTAAGCTTGAGTCATATTTTCTCTCTCTCAAACACTTCCTCCTCTCTTTCACTTCCCATCTCTTTGACCACAGGTGAGGGGTTCATAAGATACAGTGAACTCCTGTTAACTCGACCCTGCCCCCTGACTTGTCATTTCCACTTAAGTCATCACACTGTCAATATCTTAGTCACATTTATGTATTCATACATATGCCTGACTCACTACTCCTGATAACTCATCACTTTTCTTAGGAGTTTCCATGTGTACGTGAGAATATATGGGATTGTGGTTTGGATACACTGGAACATGCTGTTGGGTTTCCACATGTGTCAGACAACCAGCTACCCAAAAAAAATCCTAGGAGTAGCGAGTTATCAGGAGTTGACTATCAGCTAAACACTGTGCTCTGTGTATGAAGTGACCACCTCTCCCAACACCACCCCACCCCGACCGCCCCCATAATTAGGTCAGACTGGATTTGAATGCTCGAAGTTTCTTTTAAAGGAATCCATATTATTTTGAGGGCCGGGGGCGGAGAGGTTAGGGACCTGAGTAGAGCTTTTTTATTATTCATGTTGCAAGGTTTTCCACACTCCTGCTTATGGCAGCCATGTTTAATCACTGTGAACTCTCCAGCTCTCAGTGATCAACAGAGTCCCACACCGTTTCTATTATTCACTACTGTTCATCCTCATGAATCTCCAGCATCTGCAATTGGACCTCTTTGGGTTGCGGGATGATTTTATGTGAGGCTGTGCACAACCTGTGCTCAACCTCATTGTAACCAAGTAAATGAATGCATTGTCAGAGGTACTGTCCTTCGGATGAGATGTTAAACCGAGGTCCATTGTGCCTGTTCAGGTGGACATTAAAGATCTCACAGCGCTTTTCGGAGAGAGTTTCTCTCTCCCGGTGTCCTGGCCGATAATCCCCTAAATAAAATTGGGGACTCATGCCATGGCTGTTTGTGGGTACAAATTGCTGGGCACAAATTGGCTGTGACATTCAACCACAAAGCATACAGTCACTACACTTTGCTGTATATCCTGTGAAGCACTTTGAGATGTGAAAAGAGCTATATCAAACAAGGATTATTATTATTGTTTCACCAATGCCCACTTATTATTTAGAAAAATGTCCACTGCCTCTTCATCCCCAGCATCCATCACTTGAGTTTGTTGTTTGTTCACCTTTTGGATAGATTACAATAATATAATAATCCTTGCATTTGATATTACTCGTCATCACAAAATGTCAAATCACTTCACTGGATTTACTGTAAAGTGTGGTGATTGTCTATTTTATTAGATGAATACAACGGCTAATTTGCACATAGCAATGTTCCTTCAAACAGCCTTGAGGTGAATGATCAGTTTTATCCAGAAGAAACTCCCTTCACGTTTCAAATAGAGTCATGGGATCTTTAATGTCCACAATATTGGTATCACGTCTTATCCAAAAGATAGCAACTCTGACAACACGCTTCTCCTCCAGCACGATACTGGAGCGAAAAGCGAGAATGTAATCTCAAAAACAATGATGCGGGTTCAAGACACGAGTCTTGAACTCATAACCGTCCGACTCAGAGGCGAGAGTGCTTTCAACTGAGCCAAGACTGACACCTCATTGTAATCCTATCAATGTGAGAGTAGAGCAATAGCCAGGCCAGTTTGAAAGGCATCTCAAAAGACAGGTGAAGATGTATTAAGGTTGCATTCTCTCCCACCTGGAAATAAATGCAGCATTCAGCATCCAGCAGGAGTGCTTACGCTTGAATTTATTCCATTTCACTGGGATGATGTTAATACCTGAAGTGACGGAACGTAGCTGCTGAGCGAGCACAATTGTCTTATATTGAAATGTCACCCAGTGAGGGCACAGAGAATCGTAAAGAAGCTCGTCCAAGCTGAATGCAAACCACCCAGTGTAGCCTCGATCTTTAAAGCAGGTGCCTTTCACTTGTTGGTGCTTTGTTATGTTGGACAATAGAGACACATGAAGCCATTGAAGCAGCTTGATGCCATTTTGTGTTTTTTTAAGTGTCGTCAAACTGAATTTGTTCACATTTAAATCGCCTGCTGGACCTGCAGCATCCCAGCATTGGAGTCCCGTAGTTTATTGGTGAGAGCACACACCTCGCAAGTAAGAGGACCTGGGTTCAATTCTAGAACTGGGCAAAACCTTAGGCAAGTTTCCTTACTCCGCACACTTCTCTTTACCTAGAAGTAAGATAATTTACGACTGTTTGTGGGACGCTGCTGTGCACAATTTGCTGCTGCATTTCACCCACAAATACAATCCACTTCACAATATATTCTGTGGAGCACTTTGAGACATCTCAATAACATGATGAGGCTCTATATCAAATGCAAAGATTATTATTTTTAATTATTATTATATTCATGCACGTCTTTACAGTCTTCTGTAATATCCACCTCACTCCACAACCCACCTTGTGCTGAACGTGGAGAAAAAAAATGCAGGTTTAACAGATGGCAAAAGCGCTCTATCATTTTGCAAATTTAACTCAATTTAAATAATCCTAAATAATACATAGAACATTCAACATCTACTGTGTAAATTAACATTTAAATGAAAGCTAACCATCTCTTTATCTACAGGCTCTTAAAATCCAAAGGTTGGCACTGCCTAACCATTTCTTCCTGATTCATCTCCAGTTCTCTGCTGCTCTTTCCAACCTTGCTGGCGTCCTGCACTGTTGGCCTTGGCTCTTCGCCTCGGTTTCTCAGGTTTTTAAAGAGGGCACATGGCCACTTGGCATTGGCAGTGTTGATGTTACAACTGGTACCTCACCATGCATCAGTGCTGTGCAAACATTGACTGCACCAGGGAGTTCTGTCTACCGTAACAAAAACACACACAATGTATTGGCCTAAATCCCTCAGAGGGTGTGAAACCCTGTTCCAGCTGTGACCTGCAGCTCAACACTGCAAAGATTCACGCTGGAGAAGTTTAAGAGACGATTTTCAAGATTCTAACGAGACAGGATAATGTAAACCATGGTAAGCTGTTTTATCCTGTCCAAAACAGCAGAACCAGAGGACATGGCCTGCCATTGAAGTGATGGTAAATTCAAAACCAATCTGCGGAAACACTATTTCAGTGAGCGAGTAGTAAATGTATTGAACAGGCTCCCTCAGGAGATGGCGGATGCAGAAAGTGTTGATTCTTTCAAAAGCAGATTCGATAGATTTCTTTTAGGAAATAATATCTTGGGATACAGTTTTTTAAATTGGAACATGACATGTGCATACGACTGCCAGGATGGTAGAAGGCCAACTAGATGGACCTTGGTCTTCTTTCGTCCAGCAATTCTTATGTTCTTATTTATTATTATTATTATTATCTCAAGGGATCACAGCATTTCTTGAATTGCTTGAATCAACCCATAATAATAGGCTGAAGGGCTGTTAATCCTTCGGCACAATCAGCCTTAACCTTAAACTACATCCGAACTGGAAAACATGGCTTGCTGTTAGCAGACATATGTTTAAGGCAAGCCTGCTGCTTTCTGAATGACATTAAAAAATGCCTCCAGATAAACAGTCTGTGAATAACTTTGGGACGTTTTGATGTTCTGTCAAATGCAAGGATCATTATATATTATATTTAGGAAACCTGGAGCTTATTGGCTAGAGCAGTCGCCTTGCAAGCAAGATGACCCAGGTTCGATTTCCGGGCGGGGCGAAACCTTAGGCAAATTTCCTTACTCCACACTCCTCTTTTTACCCAGCAGTAAGTAGGAACTCGGTTGTTAGTCAATTGGCGGATCGCTTTCTGGGGATAATAATCCCTTAAAAAAAAACAATAATACTTTGGTTGCTCAATCCACAACTGTTTGTGGGACACTGCTGTGCACAATTATCTGCTGTATTTCACTCATAACATATACAGTCAATTCACTTTATAGTATATGCTATGAAGCTCTTTGAGATGTCTCAATGACGTAATAAGACATATCAAATGCAAGATTATAGAGGTGAGGTCCCTTGGATGAGATGTTAAACCGAGGTCTCATCTGTCTGTTAGGTGGATGTTAAAGATCACATGGCGCTATCCAAAAAGAGAAGCGGTTTTCTCCCACAGTCCTGGCCAACAATCCGTCAAATAAAATTGGTCACCCACTCCGTGGCTGTTTGTGGCAAAATGGCTGCTGTGTTTACTACAAAATACAATCACAACACTTCACAGTAAATCTTGTTAAGTGCTTTGAGGCATCTTCCCAATGTGAAAGGCACTGTATGAAATGTAAGGATTATAATATCAATATTTGGTCTAATCCTTTTTGCGTGTAATAATGAAGACAGTTTAGTCCAGGTAGACTCTGCTGCACAGCTTCACTGCTCACAACAGTCCATCGATAATTGAGTGGAAATAGCAATGCCTTCAGATGTCAATATCCAGCAGTGCACAGTAGCTTAGAACCCAATAGCTGAGACAGTTTCTGCATTGCAGAAGCACTCGTAGAATAAATATAAGAAATTGCTTGCTTGTTTGAGGTATTTAGAATTATGCTTTATGGAGCAATAGAGGACTTTAAGGAACAGTTAAGTTAAACTCTGCCTTGTCCACGTGCCTTAATGATGTTTCTATTATACCATTATACATGTACAAATGTCCATCATAACATATTGAAACGTCAACATTAGATGCCAAGCATCCATCTCACTCAGGCTATCGATGGGACGCCCTTACGTGAACTGTGTGTAATGTTAATTTAGGAGGCAGTGTCTGTACGGACCTTTACTTATAGTGCATTACTGATGGTGGCCAACGGCAGACAGATGCTAATCTTTGTGCTTTATTCGGTTGACATGGAAAAGTGACAAAAATGTCGCAGATAGGAAAATAAGTGTAGGTCACGGCTGCCACTATTTATTTCGAGAGACCAACTATGAGTGAGGCAAAAGGTTAGGGTGTGATTAATTTTGTGTAGGGCAGCTGTCCATCTTCCTTTTACTTCTCACTGGTGTTTTACTGGAATCTGTGGTGTTGAGCAAAACATTTCGTTGTTATTTTTTATTGCTTTTGGTTGAATTTGCTCGGATGGTCCAATTTGGGATCGATGAGGAGCATAAAAACAATGAGGATTCTTTAAAGAACAAATTAGATTGATTTCAGGTGGGAAATAATATCTTAGGATACAGTGTATAGTTTGCCACATGACATGTTAATGCGACTGTCAGGATAGTGGAAGGCGAACCTCGGTCTTCTTTCGTCTAGCAAGTCTTATGTTTTATGTTCCTAGAACATAGTTCTAAGTCCTGTAGCTCAGTGGTTAGAGCACTCGCCTCGCAAGCGAGACACCTGGGTTCAATTCCAGGCAGGGCGAAACCTTGGGCAAGTTTCCTTACTCCACACGCCTAATAATAATCCCTCCAAAAAACAATAATAAAATTGATAATTTTCAATCCACGACTGTTTGTGGGACGCCGCTGTGCGCAATTATCTGCCGCATTTCGCCCACAAATATACAGTCAATTCACTTTACAGCATATTCTGTGAAGCGATTTGAGACATCTAGAAGATGTGAAAAGTGCTATATCAAATGCAAGGAATATTATTATTATTATTGTGTTTTGTTTCTCCATCAGTTAACCTCACTCCGCACCCTGGGGTTTCCTGAGCCTTGGGGTTCCTGATCCTTGGGTGTTGGTAACTTGCACTTAATACTTTCCGGAATTAAGTGAGCAAGGATTAGCATCCTTCCAGGGAGAGAGAGCACAAATTCCATTCAGTGCAAATTTCCACAGGTGGATACCATATAGATGTGGAATTCTCAGTCTATATTTGGATATTCTTAAGCATGGTAATGGGTTTCTGCTTATGTCAGATGTCCAACTGAACGAAAAAAACTCTCCCCAGAGTTTAGAAAGCTTTTCCCAGATTCCCAAAGGTAAGTAAAGCGAAGTTTCAGACAATATATTTAGCTTTGCATCCAACAGTGATTATTCCTGAATAATTACATGCCTTGGCAAGATATTACAATGGCACTTGAAACAGTATTGTTCAACACTCTCGCTGATTATGCTTTGTAACCTCCAAACTAGCAACAAAAACTTGCATGTACGTTGTGTCCTTCATGTGGGGTAGCAACACTGCACAGTGGCTGAGCTGGGGGGGTAAAGAGGAGGTGACCGTAGGCAAGGTTGAAGAGGAAGGTCTTCAGGTGCGATCTGAAGATGGGCAAAAAGGGTAAATAAACCAGATATTTGTCCAGATTTTTTTGTCAAATAAAGTGCGAATCAACACAGCAGTAATTGCTTTTTGCTGGGAATCTCCTTCCACATGTCAACTCCCAGAGCGGAAAGAATTTCTCACCTCTCGCTTTGTTTGAGGCGTTGAGTTTGTACTGCTGTGTTCCAATGTGGAATTCACAACCAAGATGAAAGTCACTGCCTGCCTGCATTGTTCATGGCTTGCAGCATGTTAAAGACTTTGATCATATTTAAGATCAATCTTCTTGGCTTCAAAACACAAAAAAAATCTGCAAGTCTCCCTTTTTAAACTTAGAGCCTTTCGGACCCAGAATTGTGCCCCACAAAGCGAATGGCGGACAGGGATGGGGTAGCAAAGGGCTGCTCAGTTGCCCTCCCTGATCTGGGTTCCTTTCCCTTTTGCGGGCAGCCTCTGGGGTGAGAGAATCGGCACTCTGCTCAGCCACTCTGACGATTACAGTGACGCACAGAGCCTTTACATTACACATAGAGATTACTAATTAATAGAAATCAGATTGCACGTGTCCATCGACTTGCATGTCAGCCGTGCATATCAACTGCATTTGGAGTCCTGTAGCGTATTGGTTAGAGCACTCGCCTCGCGGGGAGAAGATTTGGTTTGATTCCCGGGTAGGGCGAAACCTTTGGCAAGTTTCCTTACTCCACACGCCTTTGTTTACCTAGCAGTCCCTTGGAACCCGGTTGTAAGTCGATTGGCGGATCTCATTCCCCCTAAAAACAAACAAAAATGATTTGGTCACTCATTCCACGTGGGATACTGCTGTGTGCGATTGGCTGCCACGTTTCGCCCACATCAATTCACTTTACAGTATATTCTGGCAAGTCTTTTGAGCTGTCTCAACGACGTGTGGAAGGCGTTGTATCAAATGCAAGGATTTTTTTTCGTATCAGCCCGTGCATAGGAACCTGCATATCAGCCCACATTAACACAGCTCATGCACATTGTATCATTCTAATTGCACAAGCAACTTTGCATCTTGTCTGATCAATCATCTATTCAACCTTACAACGACTTGTTTGAAATGCGTTCAGTGAGCTTGCCCAGCCTTGCTGGCGACAGCAACACATTGACCGTTGACTCTCATTGAGAGTAGCACACCTTGCTCAGGACCCTCCATTTGGCCACTTTAAAATCTGGCAACATCCCTCAGCCCCATTTGAAGAATCACCTAAAGTGTTTATTAACCAGTGTATGATAGCCATCCTTCCATTATTACGCTTCCTTCTAATGACTCTCACCCGTCCATTATTCTGTCTTGAAACATCTACCACCCTGGATTAGATTACAGCAGCCAACTCGCTGTCATGTAACCATTAAATCCTTCTTGATTACTTGCATTAGCACAACATTCTGAAATATCTATTGATGTTACTCAGAGCTCGTCTGTTCACTCCGCACAAGGTTGCTGCTTTGTGTCCCTCCTGATTTTTCTCTTTCCATCGCCTACAAATTACACAGTCACTACATTTGACTGTGAACCCTGTGAAGTGTTGTAAGACAACCTCCCGACAAGTAAGGCGCTGCATCAACTGCAAGGATTACCAGCAGTCAGCTTGAAACAGGTCATTTTGTTTCCAATGCAAAAGACTTTTGGGAGCAATTAACCAACCCACCAACGCCAGTTTCCTTTGTCCACTTCTCCTCTTGGGGTCTTTAATATCCACCTGAACAGGCAGATGTGACCTCCTCCCTCGTTTAAAACTTCATCCGAAGCGTCCCCAGCACTGCACTGGAGCGTCAGCCTAGACCATGTAAGTTCAACAACCAAGCGCAAGGCTTGAACCCACAACCTTCCGGCTGGAGAAGAGAGCGCTACCAAGCGAGTGAGGCTGTCACTATGACAATGTCGGGTTTCCACATTACACTGTGCCACTGATTCAAACGACCAATCTAAACAAATGATGCTTTGAGAACCAAACATTTCATTGTCATTCTCCGTTCATACTGATCTGTTCAAGCTTCACGTCCACTGAGTCCAAAGAACAAGGTTTTTGCCTGAAGGTGCAACCGACCTCTGAAAAAGTAACACTTCATTGCAAAGGCAATTTGTGGAATCAGCCTGCTTTCCGCGTGAAAACAAAGTGCGATGTGTTGAGGAAAACATTCAGCAGTGAATACATCAAACGGTGTGTGACCACTCATGTTTCCTATCCAATTACACCACTGACCTTTACTTGTAGCAGACAGGAATGGCTGTAATTTCAGCGTTTATGTTTTATAGCTGTTGGGCGGAGCGGTGTATATGAATTTAGGACATGCATTCTGCACCACTACCCTACAGCTGGAGTAATGAGGAGAGGCTAAAGCCTGGCCTGGTGTTAGCCTGGCTCAGTCAGCAGCACTCTCGCCTCTCAGTCGGAAGATTGTGGGTTCGAGCCCCACGAACGTCAGGGTTTTGAACGCACATTTTCTAGCCCGACACTTTGACACAGTGCTGGGGGAGCCCTGCAGTGTCAGAGGTAATGTCTTTCGGATGAGACGTTAAACCGAGATCCCGTCTGCTAGTTCTGGTGGACATTAAAGATTAAAGAAAGGAGTTTCTCTCCCTGTGTCCTGGCTTATCCCCAGATAAAAGCAATCATTCGCTTCATGGCTGTGTATGGGACATTGCAGTGTGCAAATTGGCTGCACGTTTGCTTACAAAATACAAATAATAATAATAATAATAATCCTTGCATTTGATATAGCGCTTTTCACATCGGGAAGACGTCCCAAATCGCTTCACAGAACACACTGTAAAGTGAATTGACTGTATATTTGTGGCTGAACGCGGCAGCCAATTGCGCACAGCAATGTCTCACAAACAGTCGTAGATTGAAAATGACCAATTTATTATTGTTTTTGGTTTTGGAGGGATTATTATTAGTGTGGAATAAGGAAACTTGCCCAAGGTTTCGCCCTCTGCCTGGAACTGAACTCAGGTCTGTCGCTTGCAAAGCGAGTGCTCTAACCACTCTGCTACAGGACTCCACAAAGTTACTGCACTTCACTGTATATCCTGTGAAACACTTGTGAAAGGTGCAACATCAAATGTGAAAGGTGCAACATCAAATCCAAGGATTATTATTATTATTGCTATTAAAGCTGTTATAACTCAGCATTCAGCAGATTTCCCAAAACAGACTTGAACGCCTCAAAATACTGGCCAGTCTTAGCCTGTGAGACCACGTTTGTCTTAAAATTTAAGACGGTGCTGAAATCTTCAATTAAGCTTTAATGCAGAGACCGGCTTATTTTTTGCTTTAAAAAAGATCAATTTTTAAATTAAGACTGAATTGAAGAATTCTTTCCATAAAACCTGCACAGTCTAAAATTTTAAGACAATGGTGGTCTCACGGGTTATTGAGGTTTTTATTATCAATATTTCCTAATTCCTAATCCAAATGCAAACCGATTGACCACTCAACTCATTGTGGTCCATGGGACGTGATTAGCACAGATCGGCTGTTGCAGTTGCAACATTTGCTTTATTTCTTATCTCATGCATTTTGTAAAGCTCTTTTAAAACATTTATCTTATAGTGAAAGGCGCGACGTGAATGCAAGCTATTATTAGTATTTTTCTGTCTGTATGGCATTAGGTTCAGTCTTTCGGAATTGACGATCATTTTAACTGTTTCACTGCTGTGGATTTGATGCAGAAAGCAACCTATAATCAAGAGGATGGAGGGGATAGAGGAGAGCCCTAAATAAATAAAAAAAGAAATAATAATAATAATCTTTGCTTTTGACACAGCGCCTCATCATATCATTGAGACGTCTCAATGCGCTTCACAGGATACATTGCAAACTGGATTGACTGTGTATTTTGTGGGCGAAACATGTCAGCCAATTGCACACATTGCTGTCCTGCAAACAGTCGTGGATTGAGTGACCAACTGAATAATTTATGTCTGTTCGTTTTTGTTTTTGGAGGGCTTATTACCCCTGGAAAGCAATTCCTGTAAAGAAAACAGAGAGGCATGTGAAGTAAGGAAAATTGCCTAAGGTTTCGTCCTGCCCTGGGGGAAAAAAAACATATAAAGGTAAAATAAACATCGATCTTATCCATCGAAAACTTAAAAAATAACCCCAGTAAATGGTGAAGTTGCACCTTTGGGTATCCATTCTCCAAACCATGTACAGATAAATGACGACAGCAGCTATAAAAAAGCAACCTCTTAACAACACCTTTTCCCAGTAGATGCAGACATTACTTCTGGCTGTGAAATATGTCTGAAAACACACTGCTCCCCGAGTGAATGTCGAGTGAATTGGAACGAGCACAAAAGTCACCTCAGAGTGGCTGACTATGTCTTAAAGGAGCTGGAAATTATCAATGATTTTATGCTGAGTCTCTTCCCAGGCATTGAGAGTTGATGTTAATTACAGTAAAGCATCTGGATTCATTAAAATAAAGTGTTTGTCGGCCTAGCTCAGTGATAGTGCTCTTGCCCCTGAGTCAGAAGGTTGTGGGGTTCACGCCCCACATTGAGATTTGGAATCACACAGTCTAAGCTGACATTCCAATACAGTGCCAAGCTGGGGTGGGGTGGCCTTGACGGAGGTGCTGTCCTTCAGATGAGATGTTAAGGTGAGGTCCCGTCTGCCTGTTCAGGTGAATGTTAAAAGATCCCATGGCAATATTTGAAAAGAGAAGGGAGTTTTGGCCAGTAATCCCCCAATTAAAATTGGTCACTCATTCCATGGCTGTTTGTGGGACTTTGCTGTGTGCGATTGGCTGCTGCTTTCATCATGAATACACAGTCACTACATTTCATAGGAAATCATCTGAAGCACCTTAGGACATCCTCCCTAAAGTGAAAGACGCCATACCAAATGCAAGGATTATGATTATTATGATGATGATGATGATGATGATGATGGAGTGGAGTCCTGTAGCTTAGTGGTTAGTGGGCTCCCCACGTAAGTAAGAGGACCCGGATTCGATTCCTAGGCAGGGCAAAACCTTAGGCAAGTTTCCTTACTCCACACTCCCCTGTTTACCTAGCAGTAAGTAGGAACCCGGTTGTTAGTCAATTGATGGACTGCTTTTAGGGGGTAATAATCCCTCAAAAAAAAATGGGTCACTCAACCCATGACTGTTTGGGAGAAAATTCTGTGTGATTGGCTGCTGCGTTTCACCCACAAAATATATAGTCAATTCAGTTAACAATATACTTTACAGGTGGTCCTGGCTTCAGGTCTAGGAGTCTCTGTCCCTGTGCATGGGGGAGGGGGCAAGCGGCAATATCCCGCTTGTTAGTCAATTGGCGGATCACTTTTCCAGAGATAATAATCCCTAAAATGATAATTATAATTATAATTTGGTCATTCAACCCATAACTGTTGTGAGACACAGATGCGCGCAATTGGCTGCCGCCTTTGGCCCACAAAATATACAGTCAATTCACTTTACAGTATAAGCTCTTTGAGACGTCTTGAAGACGTAATAAGGCACTATGTCAAATGCAATGAAGATTATTATATTATTGCTGTATTCTATGACGGGCCTTGATAAGTTTTGATGATGTGATACGGAGCTATATCAAATGCAAGGATTATTATGATTATTATTACTATTGGGGCTGAGGGATGCTACACTGCTTCACGGATGTTATATAAATGCAAGTTGTTGTATTATATTTGCAGGGATAATAACATGTGTGGAGAAAAGAAAATGATTTGATCTTTGTAGAAGCTGAAATCAGTGCTGTGACATTCTGATTTAAGTAGCATCCTTGCAGCAAGTCTTTTATTGCACAGTGATTTGTCCAATTCAATGGAAATAATTTATTTTATTTTGTTTACGGAAAACTGCGAGGAAGGCGTTAAAAATAACAATGCACGTGTTTCCTTCGCTGCTTAACGTTGTGCAGGTGTTCATGGAGTCCAGTAACTGAGTGATTAGAGCACTCGCCTCGCAAGCGAGAGCATTGGGTTCGATTCCCGGCAGTGCAAAATGTTGGGCAAGTTTCCTTACTCTACGCGCCTCTGTTTACCAACCAGTAAGTAGGAACCCGGTTATTAGTCAATTGGCGAATCGTTTTTCCGGGGTAAATAATTCCTTCAAAAAAAAACTGGTCACTTCAATCCACGACTGTTTGTGGGACACTGCTGTGGTGGGATAAGGCGGTATATCAAATGGGATTGATGGCCTGTTTCGGTGCACAGCGCAGCCCAATTTAAAATGAGAGGTGGGGTGGTGGGGGGGGGGGGTGGGATTGTCTTCAGGGAAAACTCCTTACCTCACCAGGCACACGCGAGTGCTAGCAGCAATACATTCACGGGATGGGAAGAGACGAAGATGGATTCTTTTTATTTGCATAATAAACGTGTCTCTCCTCACAGCAGCACATCACCACATCTAATTACAATGGTCATATTTACACATGCAAATGCTAACAGAAATATAATTCTGCTCTCCCCTCCCTCCCTCCCTCCCTCCCTCCCTCCTTCCTTCCTTCCTTCCTTCCTTCCTTCCTTCCTTCCTTCCTTCAAAGCACATCTCAAGACATACCTCTTTGACAGTGCTCTGGAACCTCACTCCCTTCGTCTCACTCCCTCCCTTCCCATTTTCAAGTCTCTGCTGAAGACCTTTCTTTTCTTTTCGACTGCGCCTTTGGTCACCTTCCTCCCCCTCCCCCGGCTCGATCCTGGGATCCGTTACTGTGAAGCGCACTGAGACGCGTCCGGCGTGGAGGGCGCTATATAAATCCAGGTTGTTGTTGTTGTTGTGTTGGGTCATCTCACCCCACCCCAACCCCTTGGCTCCCACCCCCAGCTCGGAGGTACAGCCAGTAGTGTCACACACTGAAGCCTCCTCCCGAACTGAAAGGCAAATAGAGATGTAACTTGTCTGTCAGCCTGGCGCAGTGCTAACACTCTCACCTCTAAGCCAAAAGGTTGTCGGGACTCTGAAACACACAGTCTAAACGACACTAAGGTGTACAGGTGGATGTTAAAGATCCCATTAGCTCTCTTCGAAAATAGAAGGGAGTTTCTCCCAGTGTCCTGGCCAACAATCCCCCAGCGAAAATTGGTAACTCACTCCATGGCTGTTTGTGGGATATTGTTGTGCTGCCACATTCATACACTAAACTATACACAAGTTCACACTACTTTAAGGTAAATCCTGTGAAGTGCTTTGAGACGTTGCAACAACGAGATTCGGTGCTCTATCAAATACAAAGATTATTATTATTTTTGTTATTTTACTATTGTATCGCAGTTTCACCAAAATGTAAATGGGGCTGCACAGACACTGTGTGTGTACTGCGCTCGTCTTGATCAGCAATCAATTTGTTTCCCGTCAAGCCAAAGAGGCTCATTTCTTGCTTGTTAAGGTGCTAACCTGTGCGAAATATGGTTTCACATCGACTGGCTTGCTGTAATTCATGGAGAAGTGGGATCATGGCGTTTCCCATGTATTCATAAATTTGCCTGACGATTCCTCCATTAAGGACCCATCTGGCTGATTGCCAGAGAATCAACCCTGCAGAGAGAAAACCTAGCCTTGCAATAATCAGTAACGCTGCACAGTCACACAGTGAGTAACCCTCACTCTGTAATAAACATTGATAATAATAATCTTTGCATTTGATATAGCGCCTCATCACTTCGTTGAGACGTCTCAAAGCGCTTCGCAGAATAGGCTGTAAAATGAATTGACCGTATATTTTGTGGGCGAAACCTGGCAGCCAATTTAATGATTGATGTGCTCCTGGACATGGTTTTCCTGTACAAAACAAGAACCCCGATCGATACAGCACATTGTCAACATGTTCTCACAACCTGTTAAGTATAACCTGTTGACAAGGTGTTGGAGACGCATCTGTAGTCTCTGCCTCTTTCCTTTTCCCTCTCTGGGGTCGAACATGTGCTGAACACTAAAACCCGTGTTTTTTGTGTTTGTTTATATGTTATTTCCCAATACCTAACAAAAAGCCTCACAAAAAGATCAGTATGCTTTGTCCATCATAGTATAACCAAGGACTTCACTATGCAACTCGTTGCATAGTGAAGTCCTTGGTTATACTATGATGAACAAAGCATATTGATCTTTTTGTAAGGTTTCTTGTGCTGTTGGGGGCAGGTAAGCGGGGTCTTCTTAGAGCTGAACTAGCTCCAAGGTGACATGCCTGGCAATGGAAGGTCGGAATTGAGCCAGCCCTTTGCGGCGGTCTGGGTAATTCGATTTCTGAGCCAGGTGGGTCCGTAGTATTCCAGGGCACTGCTGATGACAGCACAGCCAGCCTGGGTCATTGGCAGGACCTGGAAGGGCAGATGAGTCATCCCACTCAGCTCCTGATAACCCTGCAAGCCAAAGCCTTAACGGGTAGGGTGGTCCTAGCTGGACAAGCAGCGGGAAAGCTTGCCAGACATCAAGGATCAATGACAAGCTATGTGGTTTTAGCTGGTTAGACTCAAGCAGTACTCCAACACACACTGTGGGGTCCCCAAGCCTTGGCTCTTGCCAGCTTGCGCCTAATACTTTCCAGAATTAGGTAACCAGGGAGAGAGTGCGCATTCCATCAATCTATCTGTGGGATTTCCATGTGTTGGTGGGACGTGTGGAATTCGCAGCTTGGTTTGGATACTCTCAAGCACGGTGATGGGTTTCCGCACGTGTCAGACACTCGGCTGACAAAACAAAACTGTGCTAAAACAGGCCGTTTGAGTTCAAAGCTGTGCAAGTGCCTCTGGATTATTTATAACAAATCATTCCTAGCACTAAAAATGTTTTATTCAGGCTGCGTTCAATAAATGCTCCACAACATGCTGAATGTGCCACAAACTGTACACAGTGTGACAGGGCACAACCCGGCATGTACACATACATTGTGTATATACAGGCAGCAAACATGAGCACATACACAGCAGTATGTACGCACAGGCGTGTGCATCGTCACAGCTTACACACACCTCTCCTCAGCCAACACAACCTCTGTCACGTGGAACGGGCACCTGGCAGTGCGTCACTACACTCATGTAAGTGTTACATACATGTGCACACACACACATCCGCCAAACACACACACATCACCCCAATACAACACCCACACATACCTGCACCCCATATACACACACACATCCCCCCCACACATACACACCTCCCCCCCCCCCCCCACACACATCCTCCAAACCCACACATCTACACACATACACGCTCACATATCTAACCCTGAGAGAGAGAATGTGGATGTGATGTGAATGATTCTTGACCATCAATCCACAAATTGCAGAAGCAGGTCCTTTTGTGAAGCAGGTCCATTGAAATAAACAATACTTTTATTTTTTTCAATCATCTATTTAATACCAGCAATAATGTTCTTTCAGAAACGAGCAAATAACGGGAGCTATTTGTTAGTGTGTTTCAATTACACGCTAGACCTTGTGTGTCATTTTGTTCATTATTCACATATTTCACCAGTTTCATTTATTCATGAAACATGGATTTCGTCCTCAATATAGTGGCCACGTTTGGCAGAGCGCTCAATCTAGATTGAAATTCTTAGTCTGTCCCATTTCCTAAATCTGTGTAGTATTGTTTGTTGATCTTACAGACTAAGATAACACTCCAATGCATGAATGGGAAGGGCCATAACTTCCACGAATGTTTGTTGTACATTACCGTATGCCGCGTTTCGCCCACAAATTACACAGTAAATCCACTTTACAGTACTTCCTATGAAGCGCTTTGAGACGTCTCGACGATGTGATATGATGCTGTGTCAAGTGCAAGGATTATTATTATTGTTCACTCTTTGACCTATATTGATCTATGGTTACCTCCCCCTCCCCCTCGCTCAGTGTCCAAACACACCACTCTGCAGTGCTCCGAGAAGCTATCCTGTGTTTAGGGCACTGTAAAGCAAGTTGTTGTTGTTTACTTCGTTCTATGTGTGTGTGTGTGTGTGTGTGTGTGTGTGTGCGCGCGTGCGAGTTTGTGTGTGTGTATCTCTTTCTCTCTCTCTCTCTCTCTCTCACACACACTCTGTCATTCTCTACCTTCTCTGAATATCCTCAATTTGGAGTAGTTTCACTCGTGAGCATGTGGGCTGGGGTAACTGGATTATTTCAACTCACAATAGCACCAGACAGTCAATCTGATTCCGAGAGGAAAAGGTGTGCAAAGCGGAAATGCCAGACCAGTCGGTGTAATGTCACTGTATCTCACCCTAACAGCTTTGGTTGTAAAGAAGCCTCGCTCTGCACCTAACCCGTGCTGTAACTTCCCCGGGAGTGCGTTGGAGGAAATAGCAGAGAAGTGTTACATTACACTTAACCTCAGCAGTGCTCTCTCTAATTAATGTGCTGCCTCCACTGCTCAGGCATATGCTCCTGTTGTAAAATATTGACATAAATACAATAGGTTCTTGTATCCATTCCAGTGGATTTTTGGTAATGAAGCGGGAGTGGGTAATGAGATTCACTCCAAACACTGCATTTACACAGTAAGAAGCCACCAACAAAGGCATCTCGCACCTGAAGCAACGTCAGCATTTCATATCACCACAGCTCATTACTCCATCCATAATAAGAGCGATAGCTGATTGGAAATAACGGGTGAGATTGTGTGTCAGCCTGGCGCAGCGGTAGCACTCTCGCCTCTTGAGTCGGAAGGTTGTGGGTTCAACCCCACTTCAGGACTCGGAATCACATAGTCTAAGCTGACACTCCAATGGCCCACCCGGCCCTCCACCTCGGGTCCGATACACTGATTGTCCAGCGCCTTGGGACGTCCTCCCGAGGTGAAAGGCGCTATAAACATGTAATTTTGTTATTTGTTGTTGATGTAGGTCTTATCACATCCTCGAGACATCACAAAGTGATTCACAGGATATATTGTAAAGTGGAGTGACTATGTATTTTTTGGGATAATGCATAATGCAGCCGCAAATTGCGAACTGCAGTGTCCCACCAACATATCGCAGAGCATGCCTTACTCAGACTCTTAGTATTTTGTATGTATCCCTGCTCCGTGAGTTCCACATAACTGATGCTGAATCAGACTAAGTGCTAATCGGCTCCTTTTGGTATGTTGAGTAAATTTGCCCTCGTGGGCTTACAAATAACTTTTATTGTGATTTTTACTCACGGATAACATTAGGTTCTCAATTGAAAATTGTGCATTCAGAATCGGGTTACAATTATTTATGAGGCCACAGGGAAGGATTCCTGAAAGTTACTGAATGAAGCAGAACAACCGAGCGCTCCCTCATGTTCACACCTCTTTCTTTACCTGTTTTCTGCATGTCAGCCCGGCTGAGTAGTAGCTTTTGACTCCGGTTCAGAAGATTGTGGGTTCAAACCCCAGACAGGCGACCTCCTCTGCCTATTTGGGTTGACATTGAAGACCCCTATTTGAAAAGACAAGGGCATTTTATTACATAGCAAAGCTCTGATTAGTTTTAGTGGGAATCGACTGTGAGTTTGCAACAATAATAATAATAATAATATTCCTTACATCAGATATAACGCCTTATCAGATCATTGAGACTTCTCAAAATGCTTCACAGAATACACTGTAAAGTGAAATGACTGTATTTTGTGGGCGAAACCTGGCAGCCAATTGAGCACAGCAGTGTCCCACAAACAATCGTGGATTGAGTGACCAAAATTATTATTATTTCTTGGTCCTCGGATTCCAGCCCATCAATCACACTCAACAACAGATTGTTACAAATGAATTATTTAATCAATGTCTTTCCAGGGAAAAATACAGCTAAACTTTCAATAACGGGCAGTAACCCTCTCTCCCTCTGAATAAACAGTGACCCCGCACAGTCACACAGTGAATAACCCTCACTCTATTGTAAACAGAAGCTGCCAATTACCAACTGTAAATAACCTTTACTCTTCTGAATAAAGAGTAATCGTACTGAATTTAACACAACAAAATCAGGTCTAAAGTGAGAGACGGTGTGTGTCTTGAATGGAGTTTGAGGAAAGGGCCAAGGCTAAGTAAGGTTCAGTCGCTGCAGGGAGAGTTTGCTAGTGAGCCACAGCAGGAACTGCGTACCTTCTACGGGGCTGATATTACAGCTGTTCGAATTTGCTGATGCTGATCATCTGTGTGTTTAATTGAAATACCTTGCACTGAACGCTTAATTACTCTGCTGCTTGGGAGACAGGCTCGTCATAATATGGATGTTTTGTAGCTTGCGATTAGTGCGGCAGAGAGTGATCATTGTTCCATGGATAGTGTGACTTGTCTTAGAATGTTTTCTTTCGCTGTTACCAAGGTCAGAATTAGAAAGATTGGGCAAACAAGCAGGATATGGGTAGGGGGAAGAGAGCAGTTGCCATTCTTATCTGTAAAGTAATATTCAAATCAGCGCAGAGCTTTCAACATAATACACAATGATTTTGTACAGTAATTAACTGCGGATCAGCCGAATGCCGTGAACGTATTAAGAAAAGCTCAGAGGTTCATTGTTTCCTGCTCACTCTGACAGCCCTATGCATCTGCTGCTGCGGACAATAAGTCAGAACACAATGAGACATTCACTTCAAGACACTCGCTGAGTGAAAGCACAATTAGCTGAGAGACAACCAATAAAAAGCTTGTTTAATTTGAATTGAAGATGGATTATAAGGCTTTGCCCTGTTCTGGATATGTTGTGTTTCTGGCTTTTAATTGACTTTGGATTTCATGTTTGATGGGGAGAGATGAGCTGAACTCTGGATAATCTTTGCTTTGTAAGCGCTGTCTGTATCTGTCATCTTCCCTCCTCTAACACTGGAATCCATAGTCATCATTGTTACACAGCCCCTCAGTAATTGAAAACAAAATCATTATTTGCTTATCAGGAATTTACAGTGAAATTTCAGAATTTTTGCTCGCATAATCAGCAGGGATCAGAAGACTGGTTTGGTTGAAGAAGACCCATTGATCTCATCCTCCCAGAATCCCTGATCCAACTATCTTCCGATACAACATGTTGCCTCAAGCTGTTTGACAAGACGAGAGTCCTGGCCTCAACCAAACTTCCTGATTAATGTGTGCAAACCTGGCACAGTCGTACCTCTTTCACCTCTGAGTCAGAAGGCTGTGGGTTCAAGCCCGATGTTAGGACTTGGAATCACATTGTTTAAGCTGACACTTCAGTGCAGTGCTAATGGTTTGCTGTCTTTCCGAGGAGACGATAAGCCCAGGTCCCATCTGCCTGCGTAGACGGTTGTTAAAGATCCCAAAAATCAAAAAGAGAAGGGAGTTTCTCTCTTCCCGGTATCCTGGCCAACAACCCCCCAAATAAAATTGGTCACTCACTTCACGGCTGTTTGTGGCAACTGACTGGCGTGTTTCACACACAAAATTCACAGTCAAT
Source organism: Callorhinchus milii (assembly GCF_018977255.1). Lineage (NCBI taxonomy): Eukaryota > Metazoa > Chordata > Chondrichthyes > Chimaeriformes > Callorhinchidae > Callorhinchus > Callorhinchus milii. The sequence continues at coordinate 7,367,758 of NW_024704746.1, read as the reverse complement.
TCACTTTACAGTATATACTGTGAAGCAGTTTGAGACGTCTCAACAACGTGATAAGCTACTATATCAAATGCAAATATTATTATTATTATTATTAATTTGTTCCAGCCGTTGATTACATTGATCGCTTGGTGGTGGTAATGTTCCCAACGTGTTAGTTTGCTGTTGTATTTCCATCACTATGTCTCAACTGGAAGAGCGATGCAAAATGTGAAATCTGTGGAATAGTGTATGCAGTTAACCGGAGTAAACACACAGCGTGTAGTTTATTCACACAGACAGAACCTAAAGAAGTTAATGACACCATCAAAACGTGGGATGTTGACCTGCAAATATTTGCAAAGCGCCTTTCATGTACAAAAACAACTTGAGAAAGGTAATGTTGGACCCCAAGGAGGGAAACCGAATTACAACATGGAAACAGGCCACTCGGCTCAACTAGTCCTTACGGGTGTTTATATCCCATACAAGCCCCCACCTTTCCTATTCCCCTTTCCCATACTCATCTGTTCTCTTATTCCTTATATATGCAGCAAGTTTTCTCTGAAATACATTGATGTTTTTTCCTTCAACCATAGCTCCTGGCATTGAGTTCCATATTCTCACCACCCTCTGTGTGGAAAAGTTCCTTCTATACTTCCTGTTAGATCCTCTGCTGGTTATCTGATATTTATGGCCTCTTGTGCTGTATGTCCTCACCAACAAGTGGAGACAGCCTACCTGTCAACATCTACCTAATTGAATCCTTTTATAATCTTAAACACATCTATCAGGTCCCGTCTCATTTGTTTATGAGATTGGTTTGGATTAAGAAGGCTCTTCGGTCCATCTGATCTCAGTCCATCTGATCTCAGTCCTCCAGAACACCCACTCTACCATCCCTACCCCATCATCGCATAGTTGATTTCTAAATGAGCCAAGAGTCCTGGCCTCAACCATCCTTCTTGACAACCGAGTCGTTAATTGCCCTCTGCATAAAAAAAACTTCCTGGTGTCTGTCCTGCAATTGCCCTTTAGCAATTCTAACTGGTGTCCTACTGGCTTGGTGCATCCTAAAGTATTGTTTTGGGATTGCTTTTTCATTCCCATTTAAAATACAGAGAGAAAAAGCTGCAACCTGTTCAATCTTGCCTGATAGCTGTAGCCACTCATTCTTGTTAACATCCTCGTAAAAAGTGAAATCCGTGGAATTGTGTATCCAATTAGCAGAAGAAAGTATGTCGTTTTTTTTTCTGGGCTGACAGAAGCGAAAGTTAATGTCAATATCAAAGAAGGGTGGTGATGCCTGGCAAATAAACAATAAAAGATTTACAGAGCAAAGTGCCATTCGTGCAAAAGCACTTGGCGGCACACACCAAGAGAGAAATAGATTAAAAGATGACAACCAATGGCACAGTCGATGAGTTGAGCTTCCATTATTCTGCAGTTAGCTTCTGTGGTGGCTGCGTGTTATGTGCCAGAGCATTGAAATAATTATTTTTCCTTAAAAAAAATCCTGTAACATTCTCCTCCCCCCAATTCTTCTAGTGAAAACCCCAACATTTCTGGGAATCCTGTCACTTAGTGGTTAGCGCACTCATTTCGCCTCAGGCAGGGCGAAACCTTAGGCAAGTTTCCTTACTCCACAAAGCTCTGTTTAACAAGCAGTAAATAGGACCCCGGTTGCTAGTCGATTGGCAGATCGCTTTTCCCAGGGTAATAATCCCTGAAAAAATTGGTCACTCAATCCACTACTGCTTGTGGGACACTGCTGTGCGCAATTGGCTGAGTGATCTCTAACTATCTATCCATTCCTGTCAGGTACAGTCCCCGCCACAGCATGTGAAGACAAAACAGTCTTCCCAATTAGCTATTTGTTAATTCTTCCAGTGCTAAGTACAGCCAGATGTTGCACGCAGACAGCTGCAGCTTTTAAATCTGATCAGTTTTGGGTAAAATCCTGGCTTTGTTCAGAGGCTTTCGTTTCTGTTCAGACTGAGCTGCCACTGAATGATTAGGAGGGGTCTGAGCAGGTTTTTTGTTGTTGTTGTTATTGGATTGACTGTATATTTTGTGGACGAAAGGCGGCAGCCAATTGCGCACGGCAGTGTGCCACAAACAAACAGTCGTGGACTGAATGACCACATTTTTTTGGAGGGATTATTACCCCCTGAAAGCGATCTGCCAATCGAATAACAATCTGGTTCCTACTGGCTGAATTACCAATTCAACAGCACACAGCACCACAGCACTTGATCGCTGTAATCTCTCACCACGGAGCTGGTTGTGTTGTGCTGTGTAGGTAATTTGAATCACTTCCCTCTATTATTTCACATTGCATGTAAAGGTAGAACTGGCAGCTGCAAACACGTCTTAGAAGATATTCAGAACATACATCCTTTTTGTTGCATCTATACATCAGAATCATGTATCATGGCCTTATCACACTCCTCTTGCGCACCTCGTTTGTATCAGTTGACTATTTTTGATGACTATCTTTGCAAGACCGGAGTTTCAGTGGTGATCAATGTTGTGTTCACTATTGTGTCAGCCTGTCTTAGTCAGCGGAGTTCTCACCTCTGAGTCAGAAGGTTGTGGGTTGAACGTACAGTCTAGGCTGGCATTCCACTGCAGTGCTGGGGGAGCGCTGCATTGAGGGAATTGTTGTCCTTCGTATGAGAATTTAAACCGAGGTCCCGTCTTCCTATTCAGTGGACGCTAAAGATCCCGTGGCACTATTCAAAAAGAAAAGGGAGTTTCTCGTGGTGTCCTAAAGCAACAATCTCCCAGATAAATTTGACCATTGACTTCATGGCTATTTGTGGGACATTGCTGTACATATATTGGCTGCTGTGTGTTATTTTTATTATTTTTTTATTATTAATAATAATTTCCTGACACTAGTCTTTTCAACAAAACCGAGATTGGTTGTCCAAAGTGGTCACACAAAGCCTGAATGAGGGAAGGATGAAAATGAGTTGGAGGGACTCTGGGATAGAATTCTAGAGAGCAGAGGCAAAGTGGGTGAAAAACCCACCAGCGATATTGGAGCAGATAGAGTGGGGCACACCAGTGTTCATTTGAGGTCAGGACAATGTGATTGCAGGAGGTCACAGGAGGTTGGGCAAGAACTTTGATGATAGACCAACCAGCCAGGCTCTTTAGTGGGACTTGGAGAAGCGGACTAGTCACCAAGGATTCTGCCCACTTGACTCCTGTTAACCCTGCAAGCCAAAGCCCTAACTGATAGAGTAGTCCTAGCTGGCTAAGCAGCAGGATGGGACAGTGCAGTCTATTCTGCCTATATTCATTGCTGTGCGCAATTGGCTGCCCCATTTCCCCCATAAAATACACAATCAATCCACTTTACAGCATAACCTGTGAAGAGTTTTGAGAGCGATTGTTATGGTTCAAAGATACACATTTGCCCATCGCAAAGTGACCACATCAATGCCTGGGGGGGCCAGCTGTTGGTTATCACACAATACATTTAAGAGGGTCACATCAGGATCACAGATGTAATCCAGGATCAGTCCCACAGAGTGGACCATCCTCTGGCGATAACCATGGCAACCGCTCCCAATTAAACAAAACAAAAACAACAGAAAGTGAGTGAAGCCCCCCTCGTGAATTTCACGGTTTGCAACTTGAATGTAATAGATCCCCCGGAGCCAGGACTGGCTTCTAAACTTGTCTCAGGCTTACGCCAACATTCTCAAACCCACCCAGTGATGCACACTTGTGGGTTGTAAAGCGATCTGATTGACCTCTGTGACATTACTGAACAAGCCCAGACAACGACTCCAAACTCTTCAATAGAGAAGAACAGAGGAAACCTGCTGAATGGGCACAGATACAGACTCTGGCAGTGATGGATCATTGAGTATGCAGGTTTGAGCCAAAGAGCGATGGGGCGGGCTGATCATAAATTGTAACAGTCACTTGTTTGGGTGAAAGAATCAAGGATATTTTTGCAGCGAATGTTAAAAAAGTTAGGTCTGTATCACTGAAGGTCAAGGGAGCATCCAATAGACTTTTTCAAATTGCGAAAGGTTTTGAAAGGGTAAAGAGTGAAAGATTCTTTCAACTGGCTGGTGAATTGATAAAGGGATTTAAGCTCAAGATTACTGCTGGAAGCACGAATGTGGAAGGTTGGAAGAAATGGTTTTACACAAAGGGTTATCAGTTCAAGGAATGCATTACCAAGAGTGGCTATTGAAACTGAATCAATGGCTGATCTTAACAAGGAATTACAGAGACTCTTGAAGAGTACAGATACCAAAAAAATAAAGGAAGAGCAGAAAAATAGAACTAAGTGGGAGTGAGCACAATGCAGATACTATGGACTGAATAACTAATAATAACAATCCTTACATTACACAAAGCGCCCTTCACATTGGGAAGACACCTGAAAGCACTCCACAGGCTAGACACTGGATGTAAGATGTACTGATTGTGTATTTGTTGTTGGCAAATGTGGCAGCCAATTTGCACACAGCAATGTCCCACCAACAGCTGTGAAGCGAATGATCAATTTGTATCTGGAAGATTGTTTGCCAGGACACCAGGAGAAACTTCCTTCTCTTTTCAAAAAGTGCCTTGGAATCTTTAACAGACACACACACACAGGGCCTCAGTTCAATATCTCATCCGAAGGATGGCACTTCCAACCATGCTGTGCATTCCCATGATCCATTAACCAACAATGGGGCATGAACCCACAACCTCTGACTCAGAGGTAAGAGTGCTGCTGACTGAGCCAGCTTGACACACTGATTTCAAATGCAAGGATTATTATATTACAGTAATGCTCATTTTTGTGGAATGATTGGACCATAATACTTAGTGATGATTGTACCATAATACAGATTGTAATGTCCTGTAGTGTAATGGCGTCCCGCAAGTGAGAGGACCCGGGTTTGATTCCCGGGCAGAGTAAAACTCTGGGCAAAATTTCTTAATCCACACGCCTCTGTTTACTTAGCAGTAAGTAGGAACCCGGTTGTTTGTGGAGTCCTGTAGCTCAGTGGTTAAAGCACTCGCTTTGCGAGCGAGGGACCTGAGTTCAATTCCAGGCAGGGCGAAACCTTGGGCAAGTTTCCTTACTCTACACGCCTAATAATAATCCCTCCAAAACAAAAAACAATAATAAATTGATCATTTTCAATCCACGACTGTTTGTGGGACATTGCTGTGCGCAATTGGCTGCCGCGTTCGCCACCAAATATACAGTCAATTCACTTTACAGTATATTCTGTGAAGCGCTTTGGGATGTCTAGAAGACGTGAAAAGCGCTATATCAAATGCAAGGATTATTATTATTTGTCAATCGGCGAAACGCTTTCCATGAGTAATAATCCCTCGAAAAATATTGGTCACTTAATCCATGATTGTTTGTAGGACACTGCTGTGCACAATCGGCTGCTCCGTTCGCCCACAAAATACACAGTCAATCCACTTTACAATTTTGTAAAGTCGTCTGAATGATGTGATAAGGTGCTATATCAAATGTAAGAATTATTATTAGTAGTAGTAGTATTACTGTGAGTAATAGAGGTGGGTCTGAAATCAGTCTCTACAATGGGAGCCTCATTAATTGCTAAGAAGCATGCGATTTACAGTGAAAGGCATCAATTAGACAATTAGCTCACTATTAAATAATGACTGCTGGAGCCACGCAAAAGTTTTTACGGTCAATTAATTATTAAAACAGCCATCGTTACTTCTTCCCTTATAAATCTCCTGCTCTGTTTCCAGCCTGTCTGTTTGGCAGACGCGCAGGCAGAGAAAACAATTGGGCTCTGTGTTTCTTCCACACAACGGTGATCCTGCCATATCAATGACATTATTCATCATGGTTAATGGACCACAAATTGTTATTAATTTTTCATTCCATGCCATTTACACACAGGGAACAGGAATCAATGCTGAGCAAGGTAGCAGAACCTCAGCAAGTCTGAGCCTCAGGCTAGGCCTGGGCCTGAGCTGGGGCTCAGTTTGAGTTTGTGCCTGGATCTGGCTCTGAGCCTGTCCAATGATTTTCAAGCTGATAGGAATGGGAAGAGCTCATTTAGCCTATCAAGCCTTTTCCAACAACTCACGAGAGGTTTTTTTTATATGCCATTTCCCTATCTTTTCCCCATAATTCTTAACATAATTTCTTCCCAAGCATCTACTTATTCCTTTTAAATATCCTGACTGTACTTGACTTTATAGCTATCTGTGTCAGTGCTTTTGAAATTTTCCCAGCTCTCTGTGTGAAGAAATGTTTTCTGATCCAATTTATACCCATCCTAGCTCCAATTTTATCCTTTAATTTGGATCCAATGTTTGCTTGTCAAATTCCCTTTGTTATTTTTAAATCAGATCATCCCCTTAACCTCCTCAATTCTGAGGAGATAGGATTAAATTATGCACCGCTAATCATCTTAATTTTGAGCTAAAGTAGATGTAGCCAGGAAAATGGCTTTATATTAGTTTTTCAGGGAATGATCCTTTTATCCCCCTGTGTTAGAGGAATGCGTTTTGAGCAACGATTAGACGAACTCGGGCTCTTCAGTTTTGAAAAGAGACCTCTCAATGGCGAAAACAGAACCATAGAAATTTACAGCACAGAAGAAGGCCATTTAGCCCATTGTGGCTTTGCTGGCTCTTTTAAGAGCGATCTTTCAGTCCCATTTACCTGCCCTTTCCCCTGTAGTTTATTGCTTTTTATTACAAAGCAATTATCATAATGAATGGGTTTTTAAAGGCACTATATAAATATAAATTGGCTTGGATTCTCAAGGCCAAAAATTCCATTTGGTCTTGGCCCGTGAGGCTATTATTTTTCTCCCCGCGAGCCTATCACCTCCATTGGCTCCCATCCCCAGCAGGTCAAGTTCAAGATCTTTGCTTTCATTTATTAAGTCCCTATAAGATCTCGCCCCACTTTATCTCTGTGACTTACTTCCAATTCCCTTTGCTCAGCAGGCATTGCCCCATCCCCTGTCTTATCCACCCCACCACTGGCGGGGAGTTTTCAGCCATTCTACCCCACCCTCTCTGGAACTCCATCCCGAAGTCTCTGTGATTCACTTCCCTCATTGAGGTCCGTCTCGAAACTTAGCTCTTTGATCTGACGCAGAATGTGGAACATTCTTAAATGCAGTCATGTTGTGCCAGCCAATTCCTTTCTAAGAACTGTGGACCAAAGGGCTTCCAAATTAAGGAGGAATTTAAGAATTTTCTGCAGTTCTACAGGATCTTAAATTTTAAACCACGTCTCATGGGCTAAGATTAGGTGAAATTTCCAGGCCTGGCTCTCCCCCTTCAATCTCTGCGAATTCAGCACAGAGGCTGGATCAAGGTTAAAGGCATTAGCAATTTAGCTGCTGTAGAGCTGATTTGCGACTGTGAGTTTAATCCAGTGCCGATGAGTCTGAAGATCATGGGCTGCAGCGTGGCTTGTTACCTTATCTCCCAGCCCATTCGCCCCCCTCTCACACTGATAACCGAAAAGCCCTATTGTTCTCTTGAACCTACGATTAACTATCCACTCACTTACAAGAGGCTTTTTTTTTCCAGGGCCCGGATTTCCACGTTGATATTGCTGCATGTTTAATTAAAGATTAAGGTTCTTAAATGAAGCTGAGACATCTATAATGATTTTGAGAGTGCGTAAAACTTTCATAAGCCATATAAATCCATTAGGAGTCTCAGATTTGGCGGGCAATCCTCTTATTGACCTTTGCATTGTAAATACTGGTGCAATTAGACCCAATTTATCCCCCAGTTTCCCTACTGGCTGCTCTTTAGTTTTATAAGGTCGAGTTCAAGCCTTTCATTTATGAACCAGATATGGCCTGTGCTAACAATCCTTAACTCAGCAGGATTCATCACCTCTTTGAAATAGCACACTGGAGTTTATGTCTGAACTTGTTTTTACTTATTTCAATTATTAATGGATGGAGAGATCAGTAAATTCATGCTCAGTAATTAGCTGGAAAACACAAAGCAATTCACTGGCATCTGGGTGTATATATATACTCTCCTTCCCCTCTTTTAGATCATGACTGAAGTCCTTCCTCTTCGATCATGCTTACTGTCACCTCCTCCCTTCCCCCGGCTTGGCATCATGTTCCGCCAATGTTAAGCGCTCCGAGACGCAGCCCCTCGTGAAGGGCGCTATATAAATGCAAGTTCTTCTTGGACATCCAGCAGTCTCTAGTCCTATGGCTCCCTTTCCATCTCAAGTGTGTCTCCATCTCCAATCTCCACTGTGTCTCCATCTGCCACTCCATTTCTCCCATGACATTATTTGAAAAGAGCAGGGAGTTCTTCTAGGTATCTCGACTATCACTCCCCACCCCCCCACCACCCCACCCCAGATAAAATTGGTCACTCACTTCATGGCCATTTGTGGAACATTGCAAGTTGTCCGCCTCAGTCACCTACAATCGTACACACAGTAAATCTTATGAAGGACTTTGAGCCGCTTCAACAAAATGTTAAGGCGCTACATCAAATGCAGGTATTCCAAAATACCTCAAAGCATAGGACACGTTGAAGTGTTTTAGTATTTGATATGCAGGCAAATGTGGCAGCTAATCTGCACCAACAGCATCCCATACACAGCAGTCAATGAGAAAATATTTTGTCCTGAATTTGATAGGTATGGGGAATATTAGCCAGGGCCCCAGGAGAACTCTCTGCTCTGTTTTTCTGTAGTAGTTTAGCATTCCAACTGAACAGGAAGATAGATGGACTTCAATTGAAACCCCCATCTGAACAGTGGCACCTTCAACAATGCTGGTATCCTGGATCGTGAGCTCAAATCCTTGTTGTGATGTTTAAACAAGTGTTGAAACCCACACATGTCGTATATCAAATGACCAACTGTAAGTGGGGTTTCAAACAGTGGATAAGCTTCCCAGACAATGGCAAGCTATGTGGTTTTAGCTGGTTAGACTCCAGTAGTACATCTCAGTGCATACTCTGGGGTCTCCATCCCACTAAACATCTCAGGGAATTTCCACGTGTAGGTGGGATGCATAGAATTCTCAGTTTGGTTTGGATACTCTTAAGCACGGTGATGGGTTTCCAGATGACTAAAAAAATTCAAACCCATAACGTTCTGACTCACAGGCAAGAGCGCCACCAACTGAACTAAGCTGACAACATGGATTTTTCCGTGTTGATGTCCATTTGAAAGTTACTGTGGTCCTATTCAGGTTCATCCTTCTTCCAGCAGCTCAGCAGAAGCTATTAAATTGCTAGTCATCGTGCAATGTGCTATGATCTGCTTCTAACGTGTGTCAACATGGAGTGTGTGTGCAGTGTATATATATGGAGGTCTCAGCCTGGCTCATTTGATAGCACTCTCACTTCTAGTCAGAATATTATGGATTCAAACCCCATGCAATCACAGTTTAGGCTGACATTTCAATGCCGTGCTGTGGGGAGCGCTGCAATGTTTGAGGTGCCGTGCTTTGGATGAGATGTTAAACCAAGCTCCTGTTAAAGATGTTAAAGATCCCATTGCACTATTCAAAGCGTGAAGGAAGTTTTTTCCGGTGTCTTGGCCAACAATTCCCCAAATAAAATTGGTCATTCACTTAATGGCTGTTTGTGGGACACTGCTGTGCGCAAATTGTCTAACGTGTTTGCCTACAAGTACACACTCAGTACATTTCAGAGCTTTACTCGGTATCTAACACATGCTGAAGCTGACCTGGAAGTGTGCAAAGGGGTTGTTGTCCTGTGTTTAACCTGTTCTGTATCTGGTGTGAGTAAGTGAACAAAATGCTGTTTTTCTGTCAGTTTTTCAATGCTGGCCTCACTCACCATGAGAATTTTTTTATTTTTCACAACAACTTGCATTAATATAGTGCCTTCACAAGGCGTCTCGGAGCACTAAATAACGTTAGAGATTAATGCCAAGCCAGGCATAAACGGAGGTGACTGTAAGCACAGTGGAAGAGGAAAGTCTTCAGGTGTGATCTGAATATGGGCAAAGAGGGAGCAAGGATTGAGACAGGGAGTTCCAGAGGTTTGGGAGTCGTGGCTGAAAGCACGGCTGCTGATGGTGGAGCAGAAGGGACAAGGGACCAGCCGAGCAAAGAAGGCGGGTAGCAGAGTGGGCACATTTGTAGACGTATTAAATGAACCACCCAAAATATAAATAGTTCTCATGCTCTCTGGTTAAATTGGTAAAATATTATTGCACAACCCATAAACTTCAACATTAATCATAGATGCAACATATTTGTGCCTGACTGGAAAGTTACGCGACAGAGAGCTAATGCATGTTTTTAAGAACCAAGTGGAATGTATTGGCACTAATTACTTGAGACGAGATTATAATTGGGCAATAATAAATTCATAGAGGACATTATGCTTTAATGTTTGCCTCATAATTGTATCAATAATGGATGCAGTTCTGCGAGCTCCCTTGATGGGGTTCTTCAGGGATGAATATTAGACGATATTCCATGGCTAGAACTTCATATACATGTCACTGATGACACATGATCTAATCTGTCATCAATCCTGCAACCGCACATGAATGTGCCTCTGATAGTGCTTCTATCTGCCTCTCTGCCTGGTGTACATTTCACTGAGTGATTTACTTACAGTAGAGGGAAATTCAATGACTGGACATTAATTCCAATTAATTCTAGCGTTTAATCTTTTATGTCAGGTGGACGTATTTTAGTGACTGTGTTTTAAAATAGCATATAAAAGGTATTTGGTCAGTGACGTTGGGCAAAAGCACAGTGCACATACCACATCTCTCACTCTGTCTGACATTCTCTGTCACACATACTTACTCTCTCACAGACACACTCTGTTACATACGCATATTCTCTGTCACACACACTTGCTCAACTCTCTCTCACACTCTTCCTCTTTCAACCATCTCTCACGCATTTGCTCACAGACTTTCTCACTCGCTCATACCCTGACACACACACATTCACGCACTTACACGATTATTCCAAAACACTCTCGTAATGTCAGGCTGGCTCAGTCGATAGAACTTTTTGAGTCAGAAGGGTTCAAAGCCCCACGTCGAGGTAGTGACAGTGGGCACAGGGTGGAGTGGTTAGTGAGTTCGCCTCGCAAGCGAGAAGATCTGGGTCCAATTCCTGGGCAGGGCAAAATCCTAGACAAGTTTCCCTACTCCACATCCTCTGTTTACCTAGAATAAGCCTCTATTTCTCTGTTCATCTGCCAAATTTTACCCCCAAAATACAGTCAATCCAATTCACAATATATTCTGTGAAGCACTTGGAGAAGTTTCAATGATGTAATTTGCATATACCAAACACAAGGATTATTATTATTATTATTATGGAGTGGGTACAATAACAGTGAGGTTCTGCTGCCAGTGGGATATTGCGGAGAGCCACATGGGCACATTTTACTGTGCGTTGGAGGTGCCAGCTGAGGATCATTGCTAACAGCTCGCAGACACATGGGCACGATTGCAGTCAGGTTCATTTTTACCTTTGAATAAATGAATGAATATATCTGTAAACAAAGCACTTCCAAAATGTTGGCAACTGTCCCCATCTGACACACTGGCACTCTGATTGTATATGAAACATACACACACACACTCACACACTCACAAAATCCATTCATAGCTGGTGGTCATTGCCCAGACCTGCTAGTTCAATCGCTGCATATTAAACCAGTGTGGAGCTGGTGTAAGCCTAGACCCTGGTGGAATTTCTATCCCCCCCCACCTCCCGGCTTCTGCCATCAACCTGCCTCTTCAACTGCACCTATGGTCACCTGCCCCCCAACCCCCAAACTCATTGTTCATCACCACCACTTTAAATCTCCCCGAGATGTTATTCAACGTGAAGGCCCGCTATATAGATGCAACTTGTTCTTGCTGTTGCTATGTAAATGCAAGCTATTGCCCTTATTCTTGCTTGTATGAATAATAATGATCATCCTCGCATTTGATAAGGTGCCTTTCACGTCGGTACGACATCAAAAGAGCTTCACAGGATTTACTGTAAAGTGCAGTGACTGTGTATTTGTGGGCTAAAGAAGCAGCCAGTTTAATTTAATTTAACTTAATTTAGTTTGATTTAATTAATTTAATTTAGCAATGTCCCTCACACAGCCATAAAGTGAATGACCAATTTTATTTGGGGAATTTATTGGCCAGGACCTCGGAACAGAGGAACTTCCTTCTCTTTTCGAATAGTGCCACGGCATCTTTAACATGGGTCATCCCATGTGAAAGGTACTGTATCAAATGTAATGATTGCCATATCATTATTACTGGGAACAGATGAAATATTATATCTGGCAACCACCAAGCGTGATTCCAGAGATGTAGATTGGAGTTTATAATAAATAAAAATAATAATCCTTGCAATTGATATAATAATAATAATCCTTGCATTTGGTATAGTGCCTTATCACATCTTCGAGATGTCTCAAAGCGCTTCTTGAAGAATATATTGTAAAGTGGAGTGACTGCATATTTGGTGGGAGAAACACGGCAGCCAATTGCGCACAGTAGTGTCCCACAAACAGTCCGCCAATCGACTAACAACCGGGTTCCTACTTATTGCTAGATAAACATCGTGGAGACTTGTGGAGCAAGGAAACTTGCTTAAGGTTTCGCCCCACACGAGAATCGAACCTGGGTCCTCTTGCTTGCGAGTCTTCTAACTAATATGCTACAGGACTTAACGTAGTGGGAATGAAGATATTTAATGTCATCATGGCCATATAGCCACTCTCTCTCTGAAGTGTCCGTACTGAGCAAAGGAGAGCACTCGGGTCAATCGGATGGATTTAATTAAAATTCCTCTTCAAAATAAAACCCAGAGGTTTTCTGGTTTGATTTTTGAACTTTGTCTCTTTTTTTTAAAATAAAAAAGCCTCAACTCCAAAAAAACTAGAAGCAAACCAAGAGTTTTATGTGACAAATAGAAAAATAACACAATCTATGTTTCACAGTACACCTAGCAACCGGTGGCTGTCCCCAGGAAGCAAAAGGAGTGTTTAGTTTCTGAAGCATTCAACAAAGGCCCAAATAGGTACATCTTCACATTATTACACACTAAGTACAAAACAATAACTGGCACTAAATTGGTAGAGTATTGCACTTTTATTTTAAAAAAAAAAATTTGTTCTCCTTCCATTTACTAAATCGATTTAAATCCCTCCAAAAATTCATATTGTTTTTATGTTCGCGTAATCCTGACCTGAATTTGCATGAGCTTTATTGAAGGGATCAATACTTTTCAGGATTTCCTCCAATGATTCGCTGGGTCATTGCACTGAGTTGCAGCCCAGAAGGAAAGGAAAGTTTGGGAACTTTACAAGCTAGGAGATATTTTCTTCCAGCCCCACCACTTGTTCAATTGGCCCCAAGCAGGTGGCTCAAACAATAAATAGCGTAGTGATCAGCACTCTTGCCTCACAAGCAAGAAGACCTGGGTTCGATTCCCGGGTGAGGGCAAAACCTTATGCAAGTTCCCTTACTTCATACTGCTCTGTTTACCTGGAGGTAAGTGGGAACCCAGTTGTCAGTCGATTGGCAGATCACTTTCCGGACTTAATAATCCCTTCAAATAAACAAACAAATAAATAATTTGTCACTCAATCCACAACTATTTGCGGACACTGCTGTGCATACTTGGCTGTCGCATTTCGCCCACAAAATATACAGTCAGTCCACTTTACAGTATATTCTGTGAAACGCTTTGAGACGTCTCAACGATGTAATAAGGCGTCATATCAAATGCAAGGATTACTATTATTATACTGACTGAGAAAATTGATGTCGTTGGTGAGTGTAAATTATGGCTTTATTTTTCTACCTGTTCAGTGAAGCTGCTGACAGAGCCCCCTTGATTTATTTCCTGCAGGTGAGTGCAGCTGCCAGGAGAGATACACGCAAGATCCAGTTCACAAGCATCTCTGCATCAGGAACGACTGGGGGACAAACCAGGGGTGAGTGCCCACTCTTCCACACATCTGCATGGTTCACCCCCTCTCTCTAGCAATTGGCCACGTTTCTCTATTCACACATTCACCAGGTTGGTCCGGATGCAGAAGGCCCCTAGGCTCAGCTGATCTCATCCCTCCAGAACACCCACCTTATCATCCTCCCATCACAGCATCAAGCTGTTTATTTATAAGAGTCCCAGTTTCCTGGCCTCAACCACCCTTTCCAGCAACCTGTTCCTATTGTTAATCACCCTCTGTGATCATGCTATTGTGATCATCATTATTATTATTATCATTATGTTTTATAAATGAGATCTGCCGGCATTGGGACAGATTCTCCAGGCGGACACTTAATTTCCTTCAAGTCAAGGGAGAGCCTTCGCAGTGCTGACGTTATCAGATCTGAACAGGAATCCAACAGAGACATGGGACGCCGAGGGAAATCTAGACGGCAACAGCACTTCAACATTGTTCCCTGAGGAATTCTCTTTATATTCTGAGATTTGCAGATATCTCTCTCTCTCTCTCTCTCTCTTTTTTTGGAGAGAGTGGAGTCTTAGTGGAGTCGTGTAGCGTACTGGTTAGAGCCCTCGCCTCACATGCGAGAGGACTTGGGTTCGATCCCCAGACAAGTTTCCTTACTCTACACGCCTCTTGTTTACCTAGCAGTAAGTAGGAACTCGTTGTTGGCCGATTGGCAGATCGCTTTCCCGGGGTATTAGTGATAATAATAAAACACTTTACAGCGTATTCTATGAAGCACTTTGGGCGTCTTGAAGACGTAATATGGCGCAACATCAAAGGCAAGGATTATTAGTATTATTTTTTTTTCTCTCTCTCACTTTCTTTGCCCTTTAAAAAATCGCTGTACAGTGCGAGAGTGCATCTGCCTCATTAACATTTTTAATAAAGCACAGCAGGAGGCGACGGGTTGGAGCTGGAAGTGAGCGAGATGATTCTTGTGTAGGAGCACGCTGATAATTACAGCAATGAGGAAAATGAAACAGTGGAACATATCTGAGGTGTGAAATTGCTTTGCCATCAAACACTTGTTCACTTTCCATCCAATTGTGGAGCCTGTATGAAATTTAATTGAATTGCTGGTATCGTGGAAGCAAGCATTAAATAAGCTTGTTCCACTTTTAGAAAGAAAAAAATTCCCAGGGAGAATAGGACAGCTCTATCGGTGTGTGAAATGGAATCAAATACAATGAATTTTTTTTACACACACACACGAACATCACAAAAACTTCTAACCCCACCGTGCACTCAATCCCCGACTATTTATGGGACACTGCTGTGTGTAATTGGCTGCTGCGTTTCAGCCACAAAAATACACAGCGAATCTATTTTTCAATGACATGATAAGGCACTATTGTCAAATGCAAGGGTTATGTTTCTTAATATTAACATTCCTTGATCAGTGGTATTTAAAACATTTTTTTAAAAAAGCCTGTTTGATCTGTTTTACCTTAAGATTTTGAATGCTGGGCTGTAATTATAAGCTTAATCGTCATCAGAGGGATTTCTTCTTCTCAGTGCCAGATACCACCTCGAAAGGTCGTGCACTGACAACACAAAGCATGTTCAAAGATCTTGCGGCATACAAGACCTGTGTGCAAACAGTTCTACTTTATGCTCCTGGGGATGTGGGGGGAGAAACTTCCTCCTGACTATTTCCAGGATCAAGCAATGAGGTGGATTTGTGACCAACATGGGAATAAAGGCCTACATTGACCTGTCGCAAAAGCACTCAGGAGATGGAGGCGGTTTTACCGCAGGCACGTTTATTCACCAAAGTCCCTCACATGAGGACCCGAATTAAGCAACAGAGTTATTACTCATCTTATAAACCTCAATATCTATTTTGCCATCAGACACTGATGCAGCTCCCTTTTAAAATGGGTCAATTTACCCCAAATTAGCTACCTTATCTGGGAGACTATTGTACAGATACACTATCCAGCGACCGGGGGAAAAAAATATACTTCTAATCTCTTGTCCAACTGCAGAATTTCATATTTATGACCTCTGGTTCCTCTGCACGGACCAAATTAAATTGTCCGCTTGCATCAACCTTATCTACTTTTCAATATCGCAAATATCGTTATCGTCTCTCCCTTCAGCCAGTGAAAACATGTAATTTGGGCTGAGTTTTTCTCTTCACCGTGTTTGCTGATGGTCTGGAATTGCCCATGTTAACACTTGTGCAAGTCCATTCCACAAGGTGCCAGAGTCAGTAGCACTCTCACCTCCTGAGTCAGAAAGTTGTGGGTTCAAGCTGCAGGTCAGGGTCTTGATCTCACACAGTCCAGGCTGACACTCCAATGCAATGCTCGGGGCTGAGCTGCATTGTAAGTAGTGCGTCCTTCAGATGAGACGACATCAACCACAACAAATTGCATTTGTATAGTGCCTTTCACGTTGGGAGGACGTCCCAAGGCGCTGAACAGTCAAACGTTTGCACCCGAGCTGTGGGCTTCAGTAGAAAGGTGTGGAGGGCAAAGGGGGTGGTGATGGGAAGATGACTGAAGCCACGTTCAAATAGGAAGGTCTTAAGACAGGCCTTGAAGGAGACGAGAGAGGGGATGAGGCAGAGGGACTCTGGGATAGAGTTACGGAGGATGGGGGCAGCACCGCTAAAGGCCTGACCTCTGATGGTGGAGGGGTATGGCGGGGCCGTAGAGCAGGCCAGTGCTCGCTAATATCAAATGCAAGGATTATTATAGTAGTTTTTTAACCGTTGTGACTGATTTCACCCACACTGTCCTGCAGGCTCAGAGCACCTCATCCCAGGGACTCATTGATCCATTGCATTAAAGACACTGATATAATTCAGTAGCTATGATAACGTGTGAGATAAGAGCACAAGCTCTTGACTGCTACTGATAGACTGTTTGCGACTGATTGGGATCTCTGAGTGTGTGGTAGAACCTCAGTAAAAGTCTACTGGTGCAGATTAATTATGTCATGAGGTGCTTTGTACCTTTGTAGATTGTTAAACGCTGACAGTCTCCTTAATCAACAGCAAAGAATCTTCCACCAATGTTACAATGCGAAGGGCAGACCTTGAGCTGAAACCAAAAGATAAAGAACAATGCGGGAAGTGGGAAGCCGGAGAGATAGTGTGCATTATATGGAAAGATGTGCTTGGAAATATATTTAAAACGTCGCTGAGAAGTTAAAGAAATTAGTATACAATTATTCATTTGTGCTATTCACATACTGATAGAGGCCTTGAGACATTTGTGCAGTTGATCAGGGGGTCAGGTATCTACATAACAATACAGACACACAGTTATTCATATTTTCCTTCTTACAAAGGACATGTATTGAAGAGGATTTGCATATAATAAGTACTGTATAACTTAGATTTTGTAGGCTGCCCTTGACACTGCCTTCTCCGGATGTTGGAGGCGTTCTGCAGAGTCGGACGGGATGTTAAACCAAGGATTCTCGCCTGCCTGTTTCAGACGGACCTCAAAGATCCCATGACACTATTCATTAAAGAGAAGGGAGTTTCTCTTGATGTCTGGCCATTGATCCTTCAAAATAATTAGTCATTTACCTCACACTACAAAGAACAAATCACAAATTTAGATTTACACCGCACCTTTCATGTCAGGAGGACATCCCAAAGCACTCGACAGTCTTAGTTGGGCACCCCAACTGGTGGGGGCCAAGGAGAGGAAGAGGAAAGTTGATCACAGGTAAGGTCCCAAGTTAGCTGCCCACAAAAAGCACATAGCCACTACACATTACAGTTTACGTAAAACTCATATATTTTGTGGGGACCAAAATAATTAACCTGTTACAGTCATTGATTATCCTCCACATAAAGAAAAACTTCCTGGCGTCTATCCTGATATTGCCCTTTACAACTCTAAACCTATGTATTCTTGTTCTACTGTCTTGATGCATCCGGAAGTATTGTTCTGCGTAAGAACATACGAATTGCTGGATGAAAGAAGAACCAAGGTCCATCCAATTTGCCTTCCACCATCCTTGCACATGTCATGTCCCAAACTATATACTGTATCCCAAGATATTATTTCCTAATACAAATCTACTTCATTTGCTTTTGAAAGAATCAATAGTTTCTGCTTCCACCGACTCCCTAGGGAGCCTTTTCTATACATTTGCTACTCACTCACCAAATAATGTTTCTGCAGATTTGTTTTGAATTTACCTCCCCCCCCCCCCCCTACAATCGCAGGCCGTGCCCTCTGATTCTACTATTCTAGACAAGATAAAACAGCTTATCATGTTCTATATTATCCAGTCCCTTAGAATCTTAAAAACCGCAATCATCACAGTTCTCAGCCTCCTCTTTTCCAGGGTGAACATGCCCAGTTTTCTCAATTGCAGCAGTATAATAGGCTGAATGGCCTCCCCCTGTGATGTGCGTTCCTATGGTTTTTGAATGAAGTGAACACAGAATAGATTGTAGTGGGAAGCGGTGGGGGGGGGGAAATTGTGCTCAGTCAGGGGCCCATTCTCTATCAGTTTGATAGAGAATGGGCCCCTGACTGTTCCACCAGCGGTGACCATCGGTGACATTGACCCCTTTAACTCCCCGACACAGCACGTCCGCCAACATTCCGATCGGGATGCTGATGTTTCTTCCAACAGCGAATTATTCTGCGGTGTTTAAATGGGTCCCAGCGTCCTGGCCTCAACAAACCCTTCATGGCAACCTGTTCCAGTTTTTTGCCCTCCAATTGCCCTCTGTGTAAAGGAAAACTTCCCGGTGTTCGTTCGAGGGCTCTGAACTCCCAATTTTTCAAAATGTCTGAGACGCTACCACTTGCTATATAAATGCAAGTTGTTATTATTCCATGTCACTCTGTTTCCATCTCAGTGATGACCAACCCCATCTCTCCCGCCCCCTCCTATATACTCTCACTGGGGGGATTTATTTAATAATAATAATCCTTGTATTTGATACAGCACCTTATCACATCGTTGAGACTTTTCAAACTACAGAATATATTATAAAGTGAATTGACTGTGTATATTTGTGGGCGAAATGCGGCAGCCAATTGTACCCAGCAGTGTCCCACAAACAGTTGACAATTTTTTTGAGGGATTATTACCCCTGGAAAGTAATCTGCCAAACGACTATCACCCGGGTCCCTATTCATTGCTAGGTAAACAGGGGTGTGTCGAGTTAGGAAACCTACCTAAGATTTTGCCCCGCCAAGGAAACAACCCCGGTCCTCTTGCTTGCGAGATGAGCACTCTAACCAATATGCCACGGGACTCCACATTTAACTCCTCAGCCTTGCTCTTCACCTGCAGAGTGGCTTGATAGAGCCCCCGATGCCAGCAGCCCTCTTTCTGGCAAAATGTGCCTCAGAAGTAAAGATGAAATGGATCTTGTGAAAGTTTTATAAGGCCACTGAGTGCCTCGGAAGAAATGGAATGAGCAGTTCTGGGATTGATTCCGCCTCAATCAGAGCTTTGGCATCTTTTCCTGCTTTTAATCCTTTCGCTGAACGTACTTTCTGAGTGAAGCTTGAAGGCTCTAGCATTGCTCCGGGGCCATATGACTTGGATACGTGCAACTGTCTTGTGTGTCTGTAAGCACGTTTAATTGACGATCAGCGAAGTGTGAAGGGAAACTTACTTAATATGGTTACATCGCACAAAGCTTTGCATTCAGTAATATTTCCCCGGGTGAGCACCGAGACAGTGGACACTTACTGCACAGAGGGCGGTTGAAAGGGCCTACAAGTTTGAAATAAGACAGCTGTAAGGTTCCCCCAGCCCCATCCTGCCTGTTACAGGACACCGGGAGAAATTTGCTTCCCTTTTTGAATAGCACTGTAAGATCTTTACCTCCACCTGATCAGGCAGATGGGACCTTGGTTCATTGAGTGCCGCCCGGCATGGAGGGCGCTATATAAATCCATGTCGTTGTTGTTGTTGTTGTGATCCAAATTGTCAGTTGAGTGTGACTCGAGTTGGTGTTGTGGAACTCTCCAGAGGTGGGGGGGAGCAATCTCTGGCTTGTCTTATGTGACGTCGGACTGCGACCAGAGGTGCTCCTGGCTGCCCACACAAGTTTCAACATCACTCAGTGTGCGAGCGGAGTTCGAGAGCGCCCGCCCTAGACACATGCAGGACCCAATATTTACAAACCTTTCAGTCAACCTTAGAATTAAATAATGGGGTCCCATAGTGTAATGGTTAGTGCCCTCGTCTCGCAAGTGAGAGGAGCCGGGTTTGAATGCCGGCAGGGTGAAACCTTAGGCAAGTTTCCTTACCCCACACGTATCTGTTTACCTAGCAGTAAGTGGGAACCCGGTTGTTGGTCGATCGACAGATCCCTTCAATAAATAAATGATTTGATCACTCAGACCACGACTGTTTGTGGCATGCTGATGTGCACAATTGGCCGCTGAGTTTCGTCCACAAAATATATTCACACTCACGTTCAAATCCATTCACTTCCTGGCACCTTCCCTACCTCTCCGACCTCCTCACTCCCAATCCGTTCGACTGGCACCAGCCTCCTTCTTGTCCCTGCCACCCTCCGCTCCACCTTTGGAGGTCGCGCTTTCAGCCACTTCGCCCCCAAACTGTGGAACACTCTCCCTAAATCCCTCCGCCTTGCCACCGCTCTCCCCTTTTTAAAGTTACGCCTAAAAGCCTTCCTTTTCGACCGTGCAGACGGTCACCTCCCCCTCCCGCCCTGGCTCGGAGTCAGGCTCCGCCAATGTTAAGCGCTCTGAGTTGCTGCAAGGATTATTATTATATTATTATCAAACCCTGGTGTGAAGGAAATGCTGCTTCAATCGTTCAACACTGAATCTATTAGCATCTTCAAAAAAGAACTAGATCAAAATCTGGTTCATAACAGACTGCAAAGCAACCGGCACTATTGAAATGTGACACGGAGGATTGTAAGCAGTCAAGGATACTAATAATCTTTTTTCTCGAGCACCCATAACACCTCAAAGCGGTTGATAGCAATGCTGTAAAGACTATGTTTATATGTGAAGGTGGCAGCCAATTTGCCCACAATCCAGACTATGAGCTAAACATCTTGACGTGGTGCTTGAACCCGCGACCTTCTGACTCATAGGCACGACAGCTACCAATTATCCCGGCTGTGTTATACAGGATGAAATGCTGAATAACAATCCTGGAATCCTAGACTAAGGGGCCTGCCTGTCTTCCACGCTTACCTTGATGGCACCAAGTGGAATTACTCCACTCCCTTCCCCCACCACCCTCCCCCTCCTCATATCATAATAATTACCTGCATGTGATAAAACGTCTTCACACAGTTAATTTGAAGTTTATTGAATTCAAGCAAACAAGATAGCTCATACGGACCAGCTGTGTCTCACTAACTGAAACAAAGTGAGTGATCAGTGGAGAAGAGAGGTGGGTTTTTTTGTGGTGAATTTGGATGACAGACTGATATTGGCCAGTATACCGAGAGAGATCATCTGCGCTTCGAGATGGGATCTTTAATGTCCACCTGGTTGCATCGGAACAAACAGACAGGACTGGAACAATCTTTCCACGTACACCCACACAGGAAGGAGGACACAGGTTCAGGGTTGTCGAGGGCAATTTTAGGAAGTGTTATGCAGAACCTAATCGACAGCTGGTACTGATTCACTGGTGAGACCACATTTGAAATATGTCGGCCATCGTGTGTGCGCGTGTGGCTGCGTCTGTGTTCATGTGTGTGTACATACGTTTGTGTGTGTAAATATGTGTGCGCATGAGTGTGTTTCTGTGTATGCATGCACGTACATGTGCGGGCGTGTGTGTGCTCATATTTACGTGTGAGTGTGTATTTGCATGATGTGCTTGTATACGTGTGTATGTGTGTGTGCGTGTGTGTGTAACTATCTGATGTATGTGCCTGTGAGCATTGTGTGAAGGCATGACATGACAGCAAAAAGATGAATTGTCCTGATAACAAATTAGAGGAAACATTTCATTTGTTTTCTTTCTGAAGCCATTATGGCTCGGTGTAAATTTCCTTTACCTTTCTCCCACCTGTTCATCATTTTGTAAAAGAACTTCCATCTCTTGTCGATTAATTATCCTCGTTTCTTGAATTAAGAGCGTGTGAGGTAACCAGCATGGAGTGCGAGCTCAAAGTGAAAGTCATTGACTGATGATCAGCAGCTCAGTGTGATACTGAATGCCAGCACCACCCTCAAACATCCTCTGAACAACAACAACACATTAAATTTGTATAGTGCCTTTCACATCAGGAGGACTGAACATCTTTCTGTAACACCCCATCCCAGTGTGATGTGAGGAAATAGGCTGCCTCTGATACACAATCCCAAGATCATCCCAGTGTTAGGGGACCATATTTTGTAAACCAAATCTGGGGACACACAAAAAAAATGGAACTCACCACAATTGCTAACGCTGGCAGTACTGGAGAAGCTTGTTGGATTAATGGTCTAATTACTGGTTGGCCAACAAAATAAATGTTACTTGATTGAATATTTCTTGTTTTAAGGCATGCATCGATACTGTTTTCTTATTTCTATGAATATTTTAGTGGAAGTAGGAGCCTGATTATTAGTCAATTGGCAGATCGCTTTCCGGGAGGTAATAATCCCTCAAAAAGATTTTGGTCACTCAACCCATGACTGCTGTGCGCAATTGGCTGCCGGGTTTCACCCACAAAATACACTATCAATCTATTTGACTATATATTCTTTGAAGCGCTTTGAGACGTCTCAGCGACTATATCAAATACAATAACGACAATAACAACAACTTGCATTTATATAGTACCCCTCACGCAGGGCAGCGTCCAAGAGCGCTTGTACAAGGATGATTATTATTGTTATTATTATAACAACAACTATATGATGCTGGGATCATCACAGAGTGATCATCTCCGCTCCTTTGGGCCAAATTTCCGAATGCTGCTAGACTGTGCTCCCTCTTGGCTCTGAGAAGAGAGGGAGGGAAAGAGAGTGTGAGACAGAGAGAGAGACAGAGGCTCAAGATGGGGTCAACAGCAGGAAAAATATTGTTTAAAAATAAACACGATACTAGGTCAAGAATCACACTTCAGAGCTTACCCATCTGTGGGGCTGTTAATGGGCCGACCTACAGAGCACTCGATGCATCGTTAACACAAAGTGGCTGCGAGGGCCCAGTCTCTGCTCTCTCTCTGCCTCCATCCCCTCGCACCGCTTACATCATCCTTCATGTCACCTTGAGAACTAGCGCAAGTGACTACGTTCCCTGGGTGCCAGGATCCATTAAAGCATTCTGTCACACTGGCCTAATTGACTGTTTATAACGCTTCTCTCTTCGGGTTTTCCGGAATCAACACCCACTCCCCTCCTCCACCTCCCCACTGAGGTCCTGTGTAGAGAACCTTCTCCCTAGCCTCCACTGCTGACTGCTGAGAGATTCATACAAGCACAAACCTAACTCAGTCTCTGTTTCCCCCTCTATGCCATTTCTCCCACCACTGCCAATAGGGATATACGTAAATGTTTACTCCCAGGCTAACTGTTAATATGGTTGTCACCAAAGAAGGCCAACTGAACGTGCAGAGAGAGCATATTGGATACATGCAGGCAAGAGCCAAGGCTTGTGGATTGGGGAGCGTGGGGGTGGGGTGGGGGAAAAAGGGGGGAACAGAATGGGAGTTCATGACTTTGCAGAGAATGTAAATTCAGAAAAATCCCCTCAGCCCATGATGTGATATTGACTTCCTTCATCATCAAGAACAACATGAACTTGTATTTATATAGTGACTTTCATGTGGGATAGCATCTCAAAGCGCTTACGAGATCACAAGATTGGTTTTGGTGAAAAAAAGCTACTTCCGCCTATCCAGTGTCAGCCCTCCAGAATTTCCTCTGAGTAAAGAAATACTTCCTGGTGCCTGTCCTGAAATTGCCCTTTGCAACTCTAAACCTATGTCCCCTCGTTCAACTGTTGTCTTACATCTTAAAGTATTGATCTGGGTTTATTTTTTCAATCTCATTTAAAATGTGAGGCATCTCTATGTGGGTCGCCTCTGAGCTGCCTTCTCTCAAGTCCTGGCTTGTCTGATGGTTGCTCATAGCAAACCCTACCCTGGGAACTCCATACAGCGCAAGATCACAATATTGGTCTCAATAATTATCCACTGCGTCGTCAACAGAGAAGTGTTTAATCATTGTGTTTTAAAGTGCTCACTTAGGGCTGAGGGAATAAGCAGATAAATATTTGTGTACCCTTGTGATAAATGTAATGATCAGCGCAGGCCATGATGAGGTGGGTGGCGGGAGAGAAAAAAACTAAGGTAGAGTTGACTTTGCAGATGCAGTGATAATGGCTCCAGACAGATATCCTAATGAGCTTCTGTGTTACATCCTAATTATCTGATAATATGAACGCTGGATCCCTTGCACCATTCTGTAACTGTTGCGTTTTTCTAATTTCGTGTGATTGCCGTGTCCATTATTAGAATTACATCTGACAAAATCAGTGGAAACAGATGCAAAAAAAGATCACAAACACCCAATTATTCAGCTACTTGAACAAATTGAAGTTGACAATTATAGCAGAAGGTAGCAAGGTGTAAAATCATCCTTACAGAGAGTGGGCATCCAGAACTCCACTGCTCACATCCTCACCTGCACCAAACTCCATACGCCGATCACCACAGTCTTTGCCAGTCTCCAACGGGAGAAACTCGCTTCTCTTTTCAAATTGTGCCATGGGATCTTGAATGTCCACCTGAACAGGCAGACAGAATCTCGGTTTCCGAAGGTCAACTGATAAATTTCAAGAGCCTCAGAAAGTTTTAGAGCATCAGAAAGTATTGCCCAGGCTTCAATTTCTCTATCCTGCAAAAGTATTCTGTATATTGCAAACTAATAGAATGCTCAGCTATGGGTCACAAGGCGAATGAATTGCTGTGGTATAAATGAGATTGTTTCATCACGATAATAAGCCATTCAGAGCCCATTAACATTGCACAAGAATAACTTGGGAAAGTATCACTAGTTTGATGGGTCGAGTCGTTTTTGTGTAATGCAAGGGCATTACCAAGGACAGCATTAAATTGCATTTGTCCTCAGAGGTAAAGCTGTGGAACTACCTCTCAGGCGCCAAACATTTTTAATGTGACCTCTATGCCAGTTAATTCCAATGATATCAACCTCAGGGTGCTGAGTTATCTTGATTTGGACGGTGGGACATCCTTCGAATGAGATGTTAAACCAAGTTCTCGTCTGCCTGTTCAGGTGGACATAACAGATCACGTGGCGCTGTGTAAAAAGAGAAGGGAATTTCTCTCTCCCAATGTCCTGGCCAACAATCCACCAAATAAAATTGGTCACTCACTCCATGGCTGTTGTGGGACATTGCTGTGCGCAAACTGGTTGCCGTGTTCGCCCACAAAATACACAGTCACTATGCTGTGCAGTGAATCCTGTGAAGCACTTTGAGATGTCTCGAGGACGTGATAAGACGTAATATCAAATGCAAGGATTTTTATTATTATATAGGCTGCATAGCCACAAAGTCACCACAGAGAAATGTCTGATCGCTTATTTTTTAACTTGTGGCGTGATGTTTGTTTTGAATACAGCATATTGCAATCGACAGAGCCACTCCACCCTAAAGCTAACTAACTCCCTTTGCTTTGCCTGTTACAGACCATGGCCATACACAGTGTTTCAGCGTGGCTTTGACCTGGTGATGGGAGAACAGCCATCAGACAAGATCTTTAGGTAAGGACCACTCTTGATGTAGCTGAGCCTTTCTACTTGCCTCAGATTCCCAATGCTCTTTCAGTGCACAGCTCCCTGGTGTAACTCAAACACAACGAGAGCAAGAAATTCCCTGAAATCTCCTTGTGCGCACGATCAAGTTCAGCACTGACCAACTGACGCTCACGTCTTATAAGGTTTGTTTGTTTTCACACTCGTCTAGTAGGAACCGATTGAAGACATCCTACGCCAGTCTCAAACCCTGTACATGTCAGAAATGTCAATCACTTTGCTCCATTAATATCCATTATGCTGATGACATCAACATCTTGTATTAGTTATATAGATGGGTGAAAGCAATTATAAAAAAACATCCATGCATCCGAGTGTGCCAGAAGAGCAGGCAATTCACCTGTGCAGATGAAATAAGAGTGAGTCAATCTTTGTCTGATAGAACAATTGTCTTATTGAAGGACAATGGGTTAGTGACCGATATAGGGCAATGGGTTAGTATGTGAGTGTGATGGAAGAACGATGTGTTACTGTGTGTGTGAAGGAAGAACAAGGTGTCACTTTGGGCTGTGAGTGTGAAAGAAGGAGCAATGTGTCACTGTGAGGAAAGGACAGTGAGTGAATCGCCAATGGAATGCCAATGGGTTGATCATTGTGTGCAATAGAATGGGATGCTTTGAACTCTCTGTCTGCTGAATATCAATTGACTGACGTCTTTAGCTGGTGGACTAACAAAGAACAGTTCTATGAGTCTATTAATTACCACTGTTGACCAATGTTGGTTGAATTTCCATTTGGAATTAGATGTGTAAAATTCCACCTTGGACATTGTTAACAGCAGTATGTAGGCAGCTTTTGTGGGGGAGGGGAACAGCCCTGCTAACCTTGAGTAAACTCCAGAGAAGACATTGGGTGGGTACACCCTTGAAGGTTGTGTGATTATTACCTGGATTATTCTGTGTTGCATCTAATTGCAAATAATGCTGTATTTTTATTAGGTCAAGTTCCAGGAATCTGCTAACTATCTTCACTGCTATGGGATTGCACAAGCGGTGTAAATAAAATGTTAATATTAAGTGCTTTTGTGTGAAAGGCGCTAGATCAATGCAAGTTGTTGCTGTAGTTGTTGCTTCCTAGGTTATCTGGCATGTAAGTCAGGTATGCAGACATGTTTACCCACAAAATACGCAGGCACTACACTTTACAGTGTGTCCTATGAAGGCATCCTCCTGATGTGAAATGCACTGTAAGAAATGTAAGGATTATTATTTATTATTATTATATAACCTGACTAGCGTGTCACCTTGAGGCAAAGTGTACGCCAGGCATCATTACTGCTTCCTAATGATCATATATGTACCAAAATAATTGACTGTGTGGATGTTTTGGGGGGGGTCAGCTGGGTGTCTGACAATTGAGGGAAACCCATCACCATGTTTATGAGTAACCAAATCAAACTGAGATTTCCATGCATCCCAGCTCCACGTGAAAGGCATTTCCAGTAAGTTGATGAAGATAGTCAATCTTGTTCATTTGATGGGCATTGATGTCCCATTGTGTTTAAATGGCCTCCTCATGGAGCCAGCAGTGCAGCTGATAGCTTTTAAGGTATCTCAGCTCTTGTGGAAATTGTGACCTTATTCGTTGGATTGTCTCAAAGACCCTGTCCTGCGAAATGTTAAGTCCACTATTGTTATTCCTTCTTCGGTGTCAGTCTGGCTTAGCTGATAGCACTTTCAAATCAGAGTCACAAAGTTGTGAGTTCAAACCCCACGTTAGGACTTTAAGTTTATAGTCTAGGCATTGCAGTGCTGTGTGTGTGCTGCAATGTCGGAAGTGCTGCTTTTCAGATGAGACGATAAACCGAGGTCCTCCCTGTTAAAGATCTCATGGCATTATTCGAAAAGTGTCCTGGCTGACAATCTTCCAAATAAAATTAGTCACTCACTCGATGGCTATTTGTGGGGATTTGCTGTGCACATTTGTCTGCTGTGTTCATCTACGGAATACAGTAATTCCATTTTACAATATCTACCGTGAAGCACTTTGAGATGTCTCGACAAAGTGATGAGATGCTATATCAGATGCAAACATAACATTTCTATTTTACCATTGTTATTCTGGAGAATCTGACCCCTTCATTTTGAACATTGAAAGCAATTTTAGAATTAAATTAGCTGAGCAACTGATCAATGTAGAGCCTTTCTCCCTGTTTCCTCAGTAAAGATTGTGATAATTCAGCAATGAATTAAATAATCAATTCAGTGATTGACTGCGATTCGCACAGCATATCAATAAAGTGAGGCCAGAGTCAGTAGAGTGGATGTGTCATCGAGATATCTCAAAGTGCATCACAGCATATACTGTAAAGCGATGTGACCTTATGTATTTTGTGGGCGAACGTGGCAACCAATTTGTGCACCGCCATGTCCCACAAACAACCATAACGTGAATGATCATTGAGAGACTCCCTTCTCTTGTCGAATAGCACCACGAGATCTTTAACATCCACCTGAACAGGCAACCGGGACCTTGATTTAGTGTCTTATTTGAAGAGATGGCAATTCAGGACTCCCACAGCACTGCACTAGAATGTCAGCTGAGACTGTGATGTCCTGGAATAGCGATAAGGAAGCATTGGTTCACACAAAGAGCTCTTTGCAGCATTGAGCAGGAATCTGAAAGAGTTAATTTTGTTTTGAAAAGATGGGAAGGCTTTTATTTTACACTCAGGGTGACAGGGGATTGCAGATATATTTCACTAATATGATTTGTGGGTTGTTCTCTTTGATGGGAATGATGTATAACACGGTATATTATGTATGACAGCGGGGTGGGAAGATTGGTGAAATTGAAGGAATCAATAAACTCTGTTGTTAGAAGTTCTTATCCAATATTTACTCACGATTCGTGCATCCAAGTACACACAGAACGACATTAAAGACCATTCCCCCCACTCAGAAGCACTATTTCTCTCTCCCTCATTCATTCCAGCAGTTCATTCCAGCGGTTGATCCTCAATTCAGTATTAGACAAAGACAGATGAAGAGATGGAAGGCTCTGTATTTAGACATCCCCCAATGGCTGGTGTTCTTGTCCCATTACACAGTGAACCTAAAGACTTCTGACACAACGCGAAAGCCAAGGTCACATTTGTGACTCATTTGTAAGACCAATACCACGCAGCGAGAGATCATGGTGGGGTTGGATTAACGCTGAGTTGCAATCATATCGTGTCTCGGCCTAGCGCAGCAGTAGCACTCTTGTCTCTTGAGTCAGGTTGTGGGTTCAAACCTCAAGTCGGGACTTGGAATTACATCGTCTTAAGATGACGCACCAATGCAGCGCTATTTCTGTGCGTCTCATCTGCCCGTTGGATAAGAATAGAGAGTGACAAAGGGCCATTCAACATTGATAACAATATTGTACTTGTGTTCTGTAGAGTGCAGGAACTGTGTATTTTGTAGATAAATGTAGCAACACCTCTGTATAAAGCAGTGACCTACAACAGCCAGGAAGTGAATCATCAATTGTATCTGCGGGTGTGTTGGCGAGGACATTGGGAGAAACTCCCTTTTTCTTTTTGAATAGTGAATAGGATTTATAGAGTGATGTGACATGGAAACAGGCCATTTGGCCCAACTGGTCCTTGCTAGGGTTTATAGTCCACACAAGCCCCTCCACCCTTCCTATTCCCCTCTCTCTTATGTATTCATCAAGTCTTGTTTGACCCTCAACAGTCCTTTCTCCCCCATATCCGTGCCAAGACCCGCTCTACCTTCCCCCACCACCGCAACATTGCACGACTCCACCACTGCCTCACCCCTCAGGCCGCTGAAGCCCTCATACACGCATTCGTCACCTCAAAGCTCGACTTCGGAAACTCCTTCCTTGTCGGCCTCCCCAATTCTTCCCTCCACAAGTTGCAGATCATCCAGAACTCTGCAGCTCGTGTCCTCTCCTGCACCAGGCTCTGGGACCCCCATCACCCCATCCTCGCCCTGCTCCGCTGGCTCCCCATCCCTCAGAGGATAGAATTCAAAATCCTCGTCCTCACTTTCAAGGCCCTCCACAGCCTTGGCCCTTCCTACCTCTCTGACCTGCTAACCCCTATCAACCTGTCCAGCCCGCTTCATGTTTCCCACCCAACCTGCCCTACCATCGGCAGCCGGCCTTTCAGCCTCTCTACCCCTACCCTTTGGAACTCCATCCTACAATGCCTTTGCATTGCTCCCTCCATTGCCTCCTTCAAGGCACGATTCAAGAACCCTCCTTTTCGACCATGCCTTCAGCTGCCCTCCTACCTCTCTGCCCTCCCTCATCTCAACCCTGCACCCCCCACTCCCCACTTTTGGGTCCTGATCCCCTACTGTTCAGCGCCTCGGCATGTCCTCCTAACATGAAACGCACTTTACAAATGCAATTTTGTTGTTGTTGTTCTCTTCAATACATTCCCTGTTCTGTGTTCTGTAGTTTTCAGCCCTCACCATCTGGAACTCCATCGCTGAATCCCTCTGCCTCGCCCACTCCCTCACCTCCTTCAAGACCTTTGTCTTTGACTGTGCCTTCCGGTCACACTCCCACACCCCCCTACCCTCCATCCCTTTTGATTCCACCCCCAGTTCGGGGTTAAAGCCTTGGAATGTCATTGTGACATGAAAGGAGCTATATAAATGTAATTTGTAGTTGTTGTAAAACTCCCTTGTTCAACCCAAGCTTCCGGCAGTGAATTCCACATTCATAGACAGAAATATAACAAAAATTACAGTGAGTTTGACGACGTGATAAGAGCTACATCAAATGCAAGGATTATTATTATTACCGTTATTTTTGTTATTATTTTGATTATTATTAAGGAAGGTGGGAGTGAGGAGGCTTGGAAAGATCAATAGTTATGAGTGTTGTAAAGTACACCATGGTGACTGGCTTTGTGTGTGTAAACAGACCTTTCTCTTAATTTCCACAACGTCCTTGGGATATCAGCCTAACATTGGGAGCTTTGGAAGCAAGAATGATGATGGATTGTTCCTTTCAACGCTGAGAAAACGCGCAAACCTCATTACTTTGAACTCGTAAAACCAGGAAAGTGATGTTTCTTATCAGGAAAGTAGCGCTAAGGAGAAGAAAGCCTTGCTGTGGAGTTATTAACATGTGGCTTGACAGCAGAGAAGGGATGAGTATCAGAGTGGCACACATCATATAAGCAAGCCCAATTCATGCATCAACAAAGAGAGTGATCCTCTTGAGTATTGACTTAGCTGCGCAATTTAGGAGTGGGAGAACAAAATACTTACTATGAAATCAAAGGCAAATCTCATCTTACACATACTAATTGCAACATTTACAACATCAGCCAGTAAGCAAGTTCTTTATTGGTAACAGTGAAGGCGCTCAAAGGGAACCGCTTTAATTCTGCTGCACAAATAGCTTGATTCAACCGGAGCAATCATTCAAATAGCAGTGCTGGCAACAACACACGCAGGAAAAAGGAAAGATTTCCGAAGGTAGAATTGCAGCACCAACTCGGAGCGAGGTGTCTCTCTCTCTGTGGAGCAGCAGAAAAGAACAGGGTGAAAGGCTTCACTGAGTGTGGAGCCTTAACCCTCTGTCCAATGCAGGTCCAAAACTGCCACATTTGGATATATACTTGAAAAGAAAAAAAAATTGCAAGTCTACGGGGAAAGTTCGGGGATTGGGACTAATTGGATAGCTGTTTCAAAAGGCCGTCACATACACAATGGGCCAAATGGCCTCCGTCTGTGCTGTAGGATTCTACTATTCTATGATTCTGTTTGCTGGGCTGCTACCACTAAGATTCAGTTTGGAGCCCAGGATGCTAATGCAGGGTGTTACTAAAGGCTGTGGCATAGAAATATACTGCACAGAATGGCATCTCGTCTGTTGCCACTCGTACCTGCTTTTTTCCAAGTCTCCTTTTTTCAGACTCATGCAAAAACCCATAACCGTGCTTAAGAGTATCCAAACCAGACCAAGAATTCCGTGTATGCCACTCACACGTGGAAATTTCCCTGTGGCGGGAATAAAACGTGCATTCTCTCCTCAGAGGGACGTATTCTAGTTATATAATACTGGAGAATATTCAGCGCAGCTTGACAGGGCTTGGGGACCCCAGAGTGTTGGGGGTATAGCTGGAGTTTAATCAGTTAAAACCGCACGGCTTGCCATTTGGAATGGGAATGTGCTGCTTTCTAACGGAGAGTATTAGCCGCAGGTTGGCGAGACCTAACCTGCGCCTAATACTAACTGCTAATCGACAAACAACCGGGTTCTTACTTACTGCTAGGTAAATAGAGACGTGTGGAGTAAGGAAACCTGCTTAAGGTTTTGCCCCGTCCGGCAATTGAACCCAGGTCCTCTCGTTTGCGAGACGTGTGTGCTAACCAATGCACGACAGGACTCTGCATCTTTCAAACCTCAATCATATCCTCCCTCAAACCCCTCTGCTCCACTGACGGTGAAAGGTTGAAATGTTCAGTGAGATTCTAAAGCCCTCACCATTGGAGAGCAAAGCCCTCAACCCAAGTCTGGCTGAGAGCTGAGCATGAGGGCAGCACTGCACCACTGGCAGCCAGCTGCCCTCTCAGCCTACACTTGGCCACTCGCAATTCAAGTCACAGACCAGCTGTTCCCGCCATCCTTTGAGGACCACAGTTCCTGGGAGTTCATGCTGTCAAAGCCCTCGCTGCAGATTTTCACCGATTCAAGTGGCCACTAACATGTCTCGGAGCTGCCCTGATGGCCAGGTGGGCAAAGGCAGAACGAGCTGTGGCTGTGTGTTCCAATCCTGGTCTGTGCTGGTCTCATAGCTCAATACACTACAATTGGCTTCTTCACTCCCATGGCAAAGGGGAAAGTTAATCACACTTGCTCTAATACAGCATCTTTAAATGACGCCTTTTACATAAGGAGGTTGTGTCAAAGCACTTCACAGGATTTACCGCGAAGTGTGGTGACTGTGTATTTGTACGCGAACACAGCAGCCAACCAATTTGTGTACAGCAAAAGCCACAAAGCCACAAAGTAAGTGATCAATAATCTTGTTCCTGATCAATATCTGTGATCTCTACTGGAAAGGGACTGAATACCTACCTCCCTTTAAACCCTCCTTCCCTCAACCCCATCCTCCTCACCCCCTCAATCTCTCCAACCCCTTCAATTCCTCCCTTCAAAAGTACCATTCTCACTTTCCTCCTTAACCAGCCCCCGTACTGTTAACCTCAGTGCCGAGACTCAAACATAAGAAGACTGATTTTGGGGTTCTAGTTAGTTAATTAGTTCAAGTAAAGAGTATAAAGAAGAGAAGAGGGGTGTTGTTGCATTCCAAGCGTACCCTCAAATTTCCAAAATCTCATTCATCTTCACACTGTACAAGCGCAAGCGGAGAAGAACAGAAAAAAACCCTGATTCTTAGACTGTTTGTCAGAGAAACAGCTTATTTTTCAGCTTATTTATTATTTTAAAAAATGTTGCCAGCTCCAATTGGTAGGAACAATTATTGTCCAAGTAAGGCACACAGAGGGAGCGAGCAATGCTGGTCACTGGGAATTGGCTGTATTTGTATGTAGTTTCGTGTCAATCCAGCTGGTCTGAGCTTTACAACGTACTAAAAATAATAAGGATAATGACAACAATAATAATAGCAATAATAATCCTAGGATTTGATAGAGCGCCTTATCATGTCTTTGAGATGTCTCAAAGCGCTTCACAAAATATACTGTAAAGTGGACTGATTGTATATTTTGTGGGAGAAATGCTACAGTCAATTGTGCACAGCAATGTCCCGCAAACAACAACAGCAACAAAATTACATTGTAAAGCACCTTTCACGTCAGGAGGACGTCCCTACATCGTACATTTTGGCTGCACATTTTAATAAAAATAATATATTTATAATAATAATTATATATAATAAGAATAATCCTTGCATTTGGTATAACATCATGAAGACGTCTCAAAGAGCTTCACAGGATTTTGCAGTGAAGTGTGTTGACTGTGTATACTGTGCATGTAGGCAAACATGGCGGCCAATTTGCACACAGCAATGTCCCTCAAACAGCCATGAAGTGGATGGGGAATGGTCGGCCAGGACATGGGGAACAGAGTGTAGGTAAAATAATTAGCTTGGAGCAAGTGCTCTGTACAGCGTTGATGTCAGACATGGAATGGACTTGATTTATCCACCCTGGATTTGAGACTCGTTTTTACATTTGCCATTTATAACAGGCCAAATTCCACTGACATATATACTTCTTTGATCACACATTCAGTTATCTTTCTCCACCTCATCACCCTCTCCCCTTGGCTCCCATCCCCAGCTCGGTTGCCAAGACATTGTTGTTAACAACAACAACATTACACTTGTAAAGCGCTTTTCACGTCGGGAGGATATCTCAAGGTGCTGGACAGACCAAGTTATGGACCCGAGCTGGGGTTCGGGGTGGGGGAGGGTGGAGAGCAAGGGAGGCAAGCAGGGAGATCGAAAGCACGGTCGTAGAGGAGGCTCTTGAGGTGGGTGTTGAAGGTGGCGAGGGAGGGGGTGAGATGGAGGGACTGCGGGTTGGAGTTCCAGAGGGTGGGTGAAGAGTGGTGGAAGGCCCGCCCGCCGATAGTGGGGCAAGCAATGCGGGGGACATGAAGCAGGCCAGAGCCTGCTGAGCGGAGGCAGTGAATAGGGTGGTAGGGGGTTAGGAGAACGGAGAGGTAGGGGGGGAGCAAGACTGTAGAGGGCTTTAAAGATGAGAACTAGGATCTTGAACTGTATCCTCTGTGTGATGGGAAGCCAGTGGAGTTGGGCAAGGATGGGGATGATAGGGTTGCGGAGCCAAGTGCAAGAGACGACACAGGCTGCAGAGTTCTGGATGATCTGCAGCCTATGGAGGGAGGAGTTGGAGAGGCCGACAAGCAGTGAGTTTGCATAGTCGAGCCTCGATGTAATGAAGGCGTATATATGAGGGTTTCGCCTGCGGTATGAGACAGTGTTGGAGCCGGGTGACAGTGCGGAGGTGGGGGAAGGCAGAGCGGGTCATGGCGCAGATGTGGGGTAGAAAAGATAGTCAGACTGGCTTAGCAAGGTGGAATGTGCAACCATGGGTGATGATGCTGTCAGGTGAGGTGAGGAGGCTTGTGACATCCTCCCGACGTGAAATAATAAATATACTTAAATAAATAATAATAACAATCCTTGCCTTTGATATAACACCTTACCACATGATTGAGATGTCTTAAAATGCTTCATAGAATATATTGTAATGTATATTGTAACGTGTATATAGTGTGAGTGAAAGCAGCAGCCAATTGCGTACAGCAGTAGATTGAGTGAATTTTTAAAAGAACTATACATATTTATAACTGTAAATTTTTTACTGCAATGTAATCGCACAATGCTCCAAACCAAATTGTTTGACCAGAGGACCCGTTCAGTCTGACACTTAATCTCAGCCGAGATGTGCTCCAATCACAATTAAAACCTCTGGATTCCTCGGAAATTGGGAGAGAGTTTAAGGCCGGTTGATTCTTCTCGCGAATTGGTCACAGTGCTACGATATGGATCAGCAGACTCAAAGGCACTCACAGAACAAGCACAGATACTGGTAACCCTTAACGTTGCCTTTTATAAAATATAATTGGGTTGCAATGGTGATTGATCAAACCAAGGTAGTCTCTTTCTCCTCCCCGATGAACTATCCCCCCCCTCACCCTAGTTCCCCATTGAAACCTTCTGCCTCCCATCATCACTTCCACTCAGCATCTTATGCAAGTGCAAATTATGTGGAAAATTGTGGTGTAATTAGACTCTTTGCCCACTGATAGAATCCTTTGCATAGGGCAGGAGAGATATTTTGGGAAAGAACGAGAGGGAGGGAGGGAAGGAAGGAGGGAGAAAAACAAAAACAGCTTTTTTAGACTGTTGGGTAATTTACACACCAGTCATGAAGTGAAGAGCTTTCTAGAGATGATAATAATATCATTGCAGCACATTTAACGTCAGGAGGGCACCTGAAAGTGCTTCACATGATTTCATGTAAAGTGTAGTGATGACTACATGTATTTTGTAGGCGAAAGCACCAGCCAATTTGCGCACGGCAATCTCCTATCAACAGCATTCAGGGGCATGTTTATGCACCCTTGCAATTTCCATCAGGTGTTTAACCCCAAGAGCGCTGGCAGGCAGGTAGGTTCTCCCACCAAACATATAGTCAGTTAATTTGATAGTATATTCTGTGAAGCGCTTTGAGACGTCTTAATGACCTGATAAGGTGCTATATCAAACACAAGGATTATTACATTACTATTATGGATACAGTTCAAGATCCTGGTCCTCACTTTCAAAGCCCTCCATGGCCTTGCTGCCCACTACCCCTGTGACCTCCTAACCCTCCCCAACCTGCCACTCAGCGAGCTCCATCCTGCTTCATGTCCCCCGCCTTGCCAGCCCCACCATTGGCGGGCAGGCCATCGGCTACTCTGCCCCCACCCTCTGGAACTCCATCCCGAGGTCTCTCGGCCTCGCCTCCTCGCTTAACTCCTTCAAGACCCGTCTCAAGAACCTCCTTTCGACCGTGCCTTCGGTCACCCTCCTTTCTCCCCTGCTGTCCACCCTCCTTGATCCCGGCCCCCAGTTCGGCTCCAAAAACACTAATTGTCCAGCACCTTGGGACGTCCTCCCGACGTGAAAGGCGCTATACACATGTAATTTTGTTGTTGTTTTGTAGTGTTGTATTTTTTTTTGTAGTTTTTCTCTTTTGTTGAGGATTCACTCGAACCATTTTCTATCTATTTTGTCATTGCTGGGCAGCCCTTTCACTAGTGGGTCCACGAGACCTCGGTGTAACGTCTCATCTGAAGGATGGCACTTCTGACAATGCAACAACCCCCCCTCCCAGTGCTGCATTGGAGCGTCAGCCTAGACTATATGATTCCAAATCCCGACATGGGGACTGAGAAGTGAGAGTGCTATCACTGAGCCAGGCTGAGTGATGGAGCCGTCATCTCTTCCTTTGAGTGCCATGAGATTGCAGGTCTGCAGACCTATGATTATTCCACCTTCCACTACCCACCCACCCCCGCCTCCCCTTCTTACAGCTACAACTGTCCATTTGCTATATTGAATTATACCATCAGGCACATTTTCAGCACAGAAGGAGGCCACTCAGCCTATTATGCCAGAGCCAGCTTCCCACATTGGAGCTAACCACTCTAATCCTCCTTCCCTGCATGTTTCCCCTGTAGTTTCTTACAACTTTAATCTTCACACGTTTACCTAATTCCCTTTTAAATTGATTTGGCTTTCAATAACCAGCACACTAATGCATTCTACATCCCAATAACCCTTTGTGTGACAGAAAGCGGACTTTAAACATTCCCCTTTGTTAGTTCAGTAACAGTTGTAAGTTCATGTTCCCTTGTTCTTGATTCCACATTTACCCTCTCAAACTCATTCATAGTGGGTTGTGCTTACGGTCGCCTCCTCCCTTCCCCCGGCTCAGCATCGGGTTCCGCCGTTCCAAAATGCGGCATCAAGGGCACTATATAATGCAAGTCGTTATTGTACCTTGGAGTTTTTTCTGCTCTATTGAATACAGCCCAAACATGTTTTGCCACTGTAGCCTCACCTCCCTAATCATACTTGTGAATATGGGCTGCACCCACTCTATTTGTAGGGGGGATTCAGGCACATGCGGAAACCCATCGCCATGCTTAAAAGTATCCAAACCAGAATGAGGATTCCATGCATCCCACCTATACATGGGAATTTGCCCATGGCTCTGGTGGCCTTTCTGTAATTAAGTGCTCAAATCTATATGTTGAGGCAACTTTCTTACGCAAATGCGACTTCCACCAGAGTTGATTCGGTAAATAATTAATAATCCTTGCATTTGACACAGTGCCTTTCATGTCAGAGGTCACTTCAAAGAGCTCCAAAAGATTTACTGTAAAGTTTAGTGACTATATTTTGTAGGTTACCTTGCAGCCAATTTGTGCACAAGAATGTCCCCAAAGAGCCATGAAGTGAGTTATCAATTTTATTTGGAAGATTGTTGGCCAGGATAACAATCCTTAATCAAATATCACCATGGCCACTAAACAGTCAGATAGGATCTCAGTTTAACATTTCATTTTAAGGGCAACACCTCCAACAATACAACACCATCCCCAGCACTCCACTGTAGTGTCAGCTTGGACTGTGAGCTCAAAGTCCTGACATGGGATTTGAACCCACAACCTTCTGACTCAGAGGAGAGAGTTCAACCAACTGAGGCAATGAAACATCAAGGGATGCCTTCTTGTTTTTTTATGTACGATTGGGGTTTTTTTTCTAATATAATCTTGTTTCAATGAGCTGCACTGGAATCAAAGTCATAGTAATGAATTCTGTTGTAATGGAAATCCCTTTGGCATGACCTCCATTTATAATGAAACTAGGTTTGTTCTAAATGTTCCCCAAATCCCTTTGTAATCTGTAAACCCTGTCACTCAAACAGCTCCTCGGTAATAACACAAGACAACATTTATATTAAAAGAAAACTTCTTTATCAACTCAGTCCTTCCATAGATAATAATAATTAATTTAGCCGAGCATTTGATTATAGCACCAAAAATATCAAAGCATACTTCACAGGTAAAATAGTCAAGTGAAGTGCCCGTGTATCTGTAGGCAACATCCCACAAACAGCCATAAAGTGAATGACCAATTTTTTTGTAAGAGTGTTTTGAATTTTGAAACATAGAAACTGTCATTTCATGAAAATAAGCCATTCAGCCCCTCAAGCCTGTTCTGTCATTCTGTAAAATCATGGCTGATCTGTACCTCAAGTCCAATTACCCACCCTTGCCCCGTATCCGTTAATACCCTGACCTAAGAAATATCTATCCACCTCAGTCTTGAATATGTGAATGGATCCAGCATTCACAGCCCTTTGGGGGACAGAGTTCCAGATTTCAACTACCCATTGGATGAAAAATTCCTCCTAATTTCATTCCTAAATGGCCTAGCTCTAATTTCAAGATTATGCCCCCTTGTTCTGGATTCCCCCACCAGAGGAAATAGTTTCTCTGTATCTACTCTATCGAATCAGTTTATTACTCAAAAAATAATCAATTAGATCACCACTGACCTGGACATTGAGACAAACTCCCTTCTCTTTAATATACACTTGAACAAACCTTGTTGTTTTCTCAATGCATCATCCAAAGGAGAGTGACTCCTATGATACAGCAATCTGTATCTGAAAACCCTGACACAAGGCTCCAACCTTGTCAGGGCTTTGAGATAAAGTGGAGTGCTGTATCAGAGTCAAGCTTGGTATTACCCAAGCTATGCTAATACATGAGCAATCTGATGTCTCATTTGGTTTGCCTACAGAATACACAATGACTACAATTTACAGTATATCCTATGAAGCGCTTTAAGATAATAATAAAAATAATAATCCTTGCATTTGGTATAGTTAATTGAGAGTTAATTGTCAGTCATCCATCAGAGAGCACATTCGGTTGATCATACTTGAAATTGATTCTTGTTCAAAATCTCATCTGAAGAGCAGCACTTCCAACAAAGGTGTATTTTCCCCAGAACTGCATTGGTATGTTAGCCTTGATTATGTGAGTTCAGAGTCTCAAGATGGGGCTTGAACCCTATGACTCAGAGGCAAGAGTGCCACACAGTTACCACGGAGGGAGGTGGGGCATGGTAGGTGGTGAGGGGCAAGACTTGGAGGGGGTGGCGCTTGGAAGGTGGTGAGGGGCAGGGCTTGGGGGAGACAGAGCTTGGATGGATGCAGTGCTTACTTCAGACAGAGGATGGAACAGAACCTTGCGGAATGGTCAGATTGGGACTGCACCCATTTCTGAATGCTTTTTTAAATCAACCTTGGCAGCTTGCAGCTCAGTAAGGTAAGAGAGGATGTTCATGGTGGAAGGCAATGGACCAACAACTGAGGCAAGCCACTTTGTCTGGTGAATACATGGGCAGAATGAATGCAAAAGGGCAAGAGAAACTTGGGGCCAAGAGAGATTCCAGATAAGTAAGAGTGAAGGATAATGACTAGTTGCAGGAGTGAAGGTGGGAGGTGCAGTGTGCATGAGGGAAAAGTGAGTATGAGAGATGTATGTAGTTATTAGACTTTTGGTTGCAGTCTAAATTAACGGCCTGCTTGCCTGGGATTATTTAGGAGTGATGCTAACAGCTGCAGGCAATTTTTGCTCTGATGGAGTGGACAACAGGATGTAGATTATTCCTGATCTTTCCTTGGCCCTCACTGTAGAAATTGGTAAGCCTTGTTATTTAAATCTAGGGTGCGGATTTTGAGCTCAAAGTTGGAGTTGAAGGGTGCTGCATTTTCAGAGGTACCATCCTTCAGATGAAACATTAAACTGAGGTGTCATCTGCCTGTTCAGGAGGATGTTAAACATGGCACACCACCTTTCGAATGGAGAAGGGAGTTTCTCCAGGTGTCCTGGCTGACACTCCTCCAAATAAAATTGATCGCTCGATTGTAGGACATTACTGTGCACAAATTGACTGTTGCATTCAATGTCTTGGGGGGTATTTGAGACTACTTTGAGACTTTGCAGGGAGGAGGTGGGGGTGGAGTGGGGCAGTGCCCTAGTTATGGGGTGGGGGAGACGTTAAATCAAATACAGGATTATTATTATCATCATGGCTGAGATTGGCTCAACAAAAGCAAAGAAGACAGGTTTGAAGAGGAATGGGCATAAAGCAGGACAGTGGATTGAATGAACACCTTGCTCTGAGAGCTAGTGCAGACTCAATGGGCTGAATGGCTACCTTCTGTGCTGTAAATTTCTGTGATTCTAAGATCATTCATTTACTCTACACTGAAATAATTGGAAAATCAGGATACACAAGATAAGGGATGGATAGAAGAGTGAAAGAGCCTGATGAGTCCAGCACGGATTGTGATCGTAGCCATGGGAAACAGAGCAAAGTACTGAATGCTACATTCATAGTAATAATCCCTGCATTTGATATAGCGCCTTATCATGTCGTGGAGACATCTCAAAGCGCTTCACAGAATATACTGTAAAGTGGATTCACTGTGGATTTAGTGGGTGAAACGCAGCAGTCAATTGTGCACAGTAGTGTCCACAAACAGTCGTGGAATTTTTTGGGCGGTTTTGGAGGGATTATTAACTCTGGAAAGCAATCCCCTAATCGACTGACAACTGGGTACCTACTTACTGTTGGGTAAATGGAGGCGTGTGGAAGAAGGAAACTTTCTTAAGATTTCACTCCACCCAGGAATCGAACCTGGATCCTCTCGCTTGTGGGTCAAGCATGCTAACCACTATGCTTCGGGACTTGAGCTGGTTATCGCCATTTGCAAACGGCTTCAGTATTTGTAATTTTTATCTGAGATTAATTTGATTCCAGCAGAGATTTGCGAAGTGGCTCTGATTTTATGTTAATCCCGCTGTACTCTCTGGCCAAGATATTTTAAATTGAGCATAATTATTTTTGATGAATTTGAGTGTTATTTAATACATTTTAATATTTTCTATCCTGTGAGGCAGTCAGCGTGATTGATGCATGGACCGCAGCAGCAGGGATAGAGAATCCATCTCTACACCTTGTCAGGAACGATTAGCTGGAAGGATCAAGTGTTTCATGCTCGTGCAGGACCTCCTGCTCAATGCTGACATCCAGCCAGCCATCTGAGCAGGGAGTATATCTGCTCCTGATCAGATACTTGATTGTATAGCGTTTTGGTTAGAGCATTTACCTTGAAAGCGAGAGGGCCCGGGTTCGATTCCCGGTTGGGGCGAAACCTTAGGCAAGTTTCTTTACTCCATATGCCTCAGTTTACTAATTGTTAGTCAATTGGCAGATTGCTTTTCGGGGTAATAATCCCGCCAAAGAAAATACTACTACTAGGTACACAGAGACTTGTGGAGTAATGAAACTTGCCTAAGTTTTCACCTCTTGCGAGGTGAGCGCTCTAATCAATAGGCTGCAGGACTCCCAATTAAAGCACTGGCGTCGCACAAACTGTGTGTAGCCCATCTTGTGAACATGGTTGTATATGGTTTAGTGCTGTGTAGCTAAGAGTCTTGTGCAATGCTGTGGTATAGACCCGATTCCTAAATCTGCTGCCATCTGGGGTGAGCTGCCCTGGAGCTCTGCGCTTAACACAATTGCGAAGTCTCACATCCCAATTGCCTTTACCCTTGGAAGCAATTTCCATACACTTACACACCGTTCATTCTCTCTCCCCCGCCCCACCAGTATAAGTGGGGAATTTAAAGTCTGAAAGTGGGAGTTTGAGTCTAAGAACTGAATAATTGGCCCGCGAGGGCTCTTTAGCATTTTTGCTTTTCCTTCCAAAAACACAGCCAAATTAAAACAGAAAAGCTCGGAATCGAGTTCATGGTGATGCATCATCATTATTGACCTCTGTGTTTACTTTGAAACCCAGCAGCTCAGCGAAGACAAAGAGAAAGAAACGAGAACAAATTTCGTCGGCCGACCCTGAGGTCTAGTTTTTAAATGCTTGTCACAATAAAAGGCCGCAAGCCCACCCCGAGGTGGATTTACTGGACATGGTATAAAAATCGAATATCTTTCCTCCCTCTGCACTGCCTCACTCGGTCTTTTTTACACTGTTCGGTACAGGTCTCTGAGTTCATAGCCTCAGCGAACACTCCATTGCAGAGCTGAGGGTGCCCTGTGTTGTCAGAGGTTCTGCCCTTTGAATGAGATGTTAAAGTGCCTGTTCAGGTGGACGTTAAAAATCATGGCACTATTCATAAAGAGAAGGAATTTCACTCTCCCGATGACCTGACCAACAATCACCCAAATAATATTGGCTCACTCGCTCCATGGCTGTTCGGGGGACATTGCTGTGCTCGAATTGGCTGCTGCGTTTACCTAGAAACTATATACAATCACTACAGGAAAATGCTGTGAAGGTCTTTGAAATGTTTTGGCAGGTTGAGAAAGCGGTGTATTAAAATGCAAAGCTTGTTGTGTTTTTACCATCATTGCGGAGTGAGTGTGAAAGAGCTGCTGCTCCTGGAGCACTCCGTGGTTCTGGGTGACATTCACAGCCTCCGTCTTTGCCCAGTGTTTTATTCACGGGCTGCCAGCTCCAGGCATTAATCACCAGATTTGTGTCATGTAGTCCACGCTGGGGAACCGTGACTGGCATCACCTGGATCCACTTGACTCTGTGAGCGGACCGATAGCTGATAAAGGGGGGGAGGGGATGGAAAACAAGGCACATTCTGGCCACAGCTCTTTACGAAGGTCTCTATACAAACAGTCTTAATCCATTAGGCCACTTTGCCTTCAAATTAAGCATTGCCAGAGATTCTGGAAAATTCATCCTTATTTTGGAAGCTGGATTCTATATTTTTTTTTAAAAACTGTAGAAAACTGCTTCTGAGTTGAGACTTGTGGGAATTTCAAAAACTCTTAATGGTCTTACAGCTTGAGACAAGGCGGAATTTCGGACCTGTGGTCTGTGTACAAAGTGACTAACTCCTTCCTTGTCAACTGAAGTGATTGACTGCATATTTAGTGGGCGAAACGCAGCAGCCAATTTCGCGCAGCAGTGTCCCACAAACATGTGGATTGAGTGACCATATTATTATTATTTTTTTAAAAGGAATTATTACCCACAGAAAAGCGATCCACCAATCGACTAACAATTCCTACTTACTGCGAGGTAAACAACAACAACAACAACAAGATTCCATTTATAGAGAGCCTTTCACGTCGGGAAGACGTCCCAAGGCGCTGTACAGTTGGGTCAGGACCCGAGCATTGGCGGGGAAATGGTCAGGGTGAGGGGAGGGAAGGGAGGGAGCGAGGAGGGGGTAGAGAGTCGAGAGGGGAGCTGAAGGCACGGTCAAAGAGAAAGATCTTGAGACCGGCCTTGAAGGAGGAAAGGGAGGAGGCAAGGCGAAGGCACTGGGGGATAGAGTTCCAGAGCCTAGGGGCTGAGAGGCTGAAGGCCCGGCCACCGATGGTAGGGCGGTTGGGGCGGGGGATGCGGAGCAGACCGGAGCCAGAGGAATGGAGGGTACGGGCAGGTAGGTAGGGGGATAGTAGGTTGGAGAGGTAGAGGGGAGCGAGGCCGTGAATGGCCTTGTAGGTGAGGGTGAGGATCTTGAAATCAATCCTCTGGGGGATGGGGAGCCAGTGGAGGCGAGCGAGGGTGGGAGTGATGTGGTCGCGAACGGAGGCGTGTGGAGTAAGGAAACTTGCCTAAGGTTTCACCTTGCCTGGGAATCGAACCCAGGTCCTCTCACTTGCGAGGCGAGTGCTCTAACCAGTACGCAATAGAACTCCACAATTGTTGGGAATGCGGGTCCACATCAGCGATTGTATGTTACAGCTATATTCCCATCAATACCGGCTGGGGTCGACCACAGCTCAACACCTGTCACAGAGACAACTGCTGGTTTGCTCAGTGGGCAGATTCTGTACGATACCCGGGACAGGATCTTTGAGGTGACTCCAGAGTCTCCGGTGTGGACATATTCCTTGGTCCTCAGCTGCTCTTGTGTGCAAGGTCTGGTTTTAATTAGATTGGCCATCTGCAAGGCTGTTGTTTGAGGACACTGCCGATGGCTTGAGACCTTTGGTTATGTTCCAGTTCCATCAATAATAAAGGCCAGCTGAGTACCAATATAGCCAGGTAAACCAAGATTCTCTCTCTCTCTCTCTCTCTCTCTCTATTTCACTCTCTCAATCTGTGGATGTCGTGTGTCTTTCTCTCTGATTTTTTTTTCTCTCTCTGTCTCGGATTTTTTTTCATTCTCTCTCTGAGGCTCTCTTCTCTCTTGATCTGTGATCGTGCGCGTGTGTGTGTGTCTATGCCTTTTTCTTTCTCCGGTTCATTCTGTGTGTTTTTTTTAAATCGGTTACTATGGTTACTCCTCCCAACCATCCACTTTCGTTCCTCTCCAGCTTCTCTTGTCGGTTCCTCAATTTAGGAAGCTCTCTCTCTCTCTGCCACACACACTTTTAACTCATCCTTTCCCAGAATCTCAAGATCCCTTTACGCCCTTTTTGAGTGTTGCTCCCTC
Organism: Callorhinchus milii; assembly: GCF_018977255.1. Lineage (NCBI taxonomy): Eukaryota > Metazoa > Chordata > Chondrichthyes > Chimaeriformes > Callorhinchidae > Callorhinchus > Callorhinchus milii. The sequence continues at coordinate 7,323,023 of NW_024704746.1, read as the reverse complement.
TCTTTCCCAACACTCTTTCCCAAGTGTAAAACATGTGGCAGACTGTCATACCAGGCATTGCAGAGGAGCCTGCCCTAAGCGAGCGAATTGATGAACGTGCTTTGGATGAAGAGGGGCTTTAAGGTGGGCTCAGTCCTCCAGCTAAAATTCATCCTTCACTTCATGGCTCCTGTGGGACATTGCCGTGTGCAAAACTCGCTGCTGGTCACCTACAAAATACAGTGGCTACTTTTACATTAAAAGGTTTCCTTACTCCACACACCTCTGTTTACCGAGCAGGTACCCAAGTTGATTGGCAGATCACTTTCTGGGGGTAATAATCCCTTCAAATAAATAAGAATTGGTCACGCCGTCTACTACTGTTTGTGGGACACTACTGTGCCGAATTTGCTGCCGCATTTCGCCCACAAAATAACCTGTGAAGCGTTTTGACACGTCTGAACGACGTGATAAGGCACTATGTCAAATGCAAGGATTATTGTTCATATTTATTATTTAAATCCTGTGAGGCTCTTTCAGACGTTTCGAAGACATGACGCAGCATTATATAGCAAACGCACAGATTATCGCTAAAAGATTATTATAATTGCTACTGGAACTAGCGAGACTGTGGAATTGATTCTGACCTGCAGTAATTTGGCACAGCCACAGGATCACACAGCTGCTCCCCTCGTTCAGACTCCTCCGCTGTATAGATCCGTGGCTGTTCTTTCCAAGGTTTTTTTTTAAAAAAAACTGGTTGTGTGTCCAGTCTATGCAGAACAGGAATACTTCTGCCCGGTTGCCCCCCCTCCCTCCCAAACCTAGAGAAAAATAATAATCCTTGCATTTCATATAGAAAGACGGCACCTCCGACAATGCAGTAGTTTTCCTCTGGGCGCTGCACAGAAGTGTCAGTTTGGCACAAATTGCCAACGTGGGGCGTAAACCCACATCTTTCTGAGCGAGACTGAGATGTAACTCGGATACACTGAATGCTGGATTCATTCAAATTTTTAAGACTGAGGTGGATAGATTTTTGTCAGGTAAGGGTATCAAGGGATATGGGGCATGGTGTTTAATTGGAGTTGAGGTACATGGTCAATAGAATGGTGGAACAGGCTCGAGCAGCTGAATGGCCTACTCCTTTTCCTGTAACTGGGTACTGCTGTTTCGTCCAATTCGTTCTGGTTCTAAGCATTCTTAGTCTCTCAAAAGGGTGTAAGGGGCTCATTGAGCTCTGACTTCAGTGTTCTGGCAACACACAGATTTCTGCCTTTAAGATCTTGGCAAATAGACAAAGAACAAAGGCATTGTTGAATTTTTCTCTCAAGGCTCTTCACAGAATATACTGTAAAGTGAATTGGAACACAGTAACATAGGAACAGGAGTAGGCCATGTCGTCCTCCGAGCCTGTTATAATAATATCCTTGCATTTTATATAGTGCTTTTCACATCTTCGAGACGTCTCAAAGCGCTTCACAGAATATACTGTAAAGTAAATTGACTATTTGTGGACGAAATGCGGCCATTTGTTTATTTATTTATTTATGGCTGATCTGTACTGCAACTAATCCTGTCAATTCCAATTTTCCGCTTCCTCCCCATATCCCTTAAGACCCTGACCTACCAAACATCTATCAACCTCACTCTTGAAGGTGTGGATGGACCCAGCATCCACGGCCTTTTGGGGGAGAGAATTCCAGATTTCTACCAACCTTTGAGTGAAAAAATACTCCCTGATTTCACTCTGAAATGGCCTGGTTCTAATTTTAAGACTATGCCCCCTTGTTTTAGATTCCCCCACCAGAGGAAATAGCTTCTCTGTATCTGCCCTATCAAAACTCTTTATCATCTTAAACACCTCAATCAAATCATCCCTCAACCTTCTAAACTCAAGGGAATACAATCCAAGTTCATGCAGCCTTTCCTCGCCACTTCACCCTTTTAGGCTTGACTGCATATTTTGTGGGTGAAAAACGCAGCAGCCAATTGCGCACAGCAATGTCCCACAAACAGTCGTCAATCTAGTGACCAAATTATTATTATTTATGGGCGAATGAAGCTCCCTCTGTTCAGTCCTGTCATTTCCCCCATCCTTTGTCAATGGACCGATTTGTTCTGAATTGTGGGTTAGCCTCATTCCCTGAGCTTGTGGACGTTTCCGCCTCATATCACTAACAGCCTGAATAGCTATTGTATTGTTTCCAGGTTGGATTTTCACTGGGGTTACAAGGGCAACAAGTTGTGACCTGATAGACAGTTTTGCACCAGCTGATGATGTTCAATAACTGAATTATTTCAGAGTCACTCTCGCCATGCTAACAATGCGAGGCACCAATAGACAAGGTAAACAGAACGCTGGGCTGTATTGCTAAATCAGTTGAGTTCAGATCCCCAGATGTCATCCTTGGGCTTCACCACATATAGTTCTGGTCACTGTAACAAAAAATAACTTTTTATAAGTGCCCTTCACGCGGAGTAGCGTCTTGGAGCCCAACAGAAAGAGTCTGACAGGCAGTGCAGAGGAGAGCAACGTGGAATGAGTTCTGAGCAATGATTGGACAACCTCAAACTCTTCAGCCTTGAAAGGAGATGTCTTAGAGGAGACAGCATAGAGCAGTGGTTGCTAACTTGTGGCAAGTGGGCTGGAGGCAGCTCTTGGGGTCGTCAAGAAGTGCCCCCTCCAACCCCCGACCCGAACGTTCTCACGAGTCTAAGCCCATGTTCGATTGGTAGGGTGTTTTCAGTTTATTACCTGATTGAATGTTTCCTCAATTACACCTTAAATCAAGACATCTTCAATTAAGATAGTTTATTTTGCTGGTCAAAACATAAAGGTTGGCCACCACTGGTGTAGAGTCAGTAAGATGTCAGAAAGGATTGCGAAAGTAAATCTGGAAAATTATGTTGCAGGTTTGTCCAAGAACAAAAAGGGCACAAGAGTTGCAAATGACATCATCAGGACAGACACCAGGAAGTATTTCTTTACTCAGAGGCTAATGACTGGAACAGGTTGTCAGGAAGGGGGGTTGAGGCCAGGACACTTGACCCATTTAAGAACCAGCTTGATGCTGTGATGGGAGGAAGGTAGGGTGGGTGTTCAGAAAGGTTGAGATGATACGCGCTGAAGGATCTGCTTCATCTGAATCTCTCTTGGGCGTACAAACAGAAATCATTCACATGAAGGCATTTAAGACCCTTACAAATGAGACGTTCATCCCAGGCATTGTTTTTTTAAACACAGCGAGCAGAGTGCCCCAAAACAAGAACTGCACACACTATCATAATGCAAGGTTCAGCTCCAGATACGTGCTGAGATATGACGGCAAGCCAAATATTAATATTTCATAGCCCATATTTATTGCAAATTAATAACGCGCATTACCCAACATGAAACATTTATGAAGCGAGCACAAGGCTGCATTTATATCTCGCTGAAGTACAATGCTTCCAATTATTGCAGTCCTTGCTTCCGTGGTAGTTTTCTTTATTAAATGTTAAATTATTCATGAGTGCTGTAAAACAACAGCTCTTCCAATCCAGGTGTTGTATTACAGTCTCGGTGTTGTAAATACCGCTTTGTGGTTGACATTTAAAGCATTGCTTACCCTGACCCCCGCAGCGTGGACCGTCTTTCCTGGAAATTTGGGAGAGCAACCTTCGAGTGCACTAAGTATTTAGAGAGATGCTCGCAATGTACTCTCCGGCGAGGCGATCAAACTTAGCGCTCCAAGAGGCTACCCCTCATGATGGGCGTTATGTAAGTGCAAGCTGTTGCTCTTGTTGTTGCATACATTGGAAGCGAGGCTGATCTGGTCGGGAATTCTGTAATTACGACAAAAAGAAGCGATTTCTTGTTGTCCTGTGTTACGCTTCCTTTATTCACTGAGTGATTGGCTTCAGTGAACTGGAAAATTAGATGCTTTAACACAGGCTTGTCTCGTGGGTGCTCTCTGCTCCAGTTGGTTTCTTGCACTTGTTTTCTGGTGTGTTTTGGTTGTGGGGGGGAGTGGGGTTGGGTTGGTTGCTGAAGAAAATTTGAAATGGCTAAACAAATGGCCTCAATCATAGCTGAGGAGCAGCACTGGGGAGCATTCATGGGGCGAGGCCTGGGGGGAGGGAGTGCGAAGTACAAATGACCATCCAAGGCCATGCCTTCGGCTACTGCTCCTCTAACCTCTAGAACTCCCTGCCTCAATTCCTCCGCCTCGCTCCCTCTTTATCTTTAAACCTCACTTTAAGACCTACTTCCTCAACTCTTCAACTGCGCATATGGTCATATCCTACTCTCTCCCTGCCCAACCCCCATCCTTTTCTCCCTTGCTCAGCAACAACAACAACTTGCATTTATACAGCACACACACACACACCACCCCACCCCCATGCAGGGCAATGTCCCAGAGCGATTATCCCACCCCATCAACTTTCAGCGCTCCGAGACATTGTCCAACATGACGGACACTCCATAAATGCAAGTAGTTGTGGATGTGTTACTAGCTGCTTCCGCCCCGCCCCCCCCCACCCGCCCCCGCCACTGCTCTCGCGTTGCATTGTGACTAGCTGTGGCTGTTGTGGAGAAGAAGCAGTGTGCGTAATTGGGAAACATCTTGCAAGATTCTGGGCATGTGAAATTGGAGAAAGCGTGGAGTTTAATTTGGTTGTGTAAAGGTTGTTGTACAGAGTGACGGCTGCCTTTATCAATTAACTACCAGTAAAGCGTGTGAGTGATAGCTCTCGTTCCAGGATTTTGTGTGCTCTGTGTGGGTGTGTGTGTGGTGGGTGTGTATCTTCCTCTAATATTGGAAGCAACTTGCTGTATTCCATTATGAAGTTTCTTCATGTCGTCTTAACGTCATCTGTAAGAAAAAAACTGGGATGATTATAAAATTCTGAGGGGTTCTTGCCTCGCTTATAGCGGGGGTTGGGGTGGAGGGGGTGGGGGGGGGGCGGTGTGCAAGGCTCCTGTGACCCTGTTCTCGGATACAGTCATGATTGTGAAACATTTTGAGACATCTCAAGGAAATGATAAGGCGCTATATCAAATGCAAGGTTTATTATTATTACTGACTAGAGCACAGTCAACTTCTGGGTCACAATGTCACCCCCAACATCCCTTTATCCACGTTGTGTGCAGGGAGAGCCCCTGGAGTCATTTCACAAAGGAAGTGCGCAGCGTGGGGGCAGCAAGTGATGTTAGCGGTGGTTCCTGCACAAAACCGGCAGGGAGTGATGTCAGTGGAGATCTAAAGAGATTTTCTTTCCTTATAATACGACTACCGAGCCACTCGAATAACCAACTGGTGGACTCTCCTCCTGGGGGCCAGGGGGAAGGGAGTTAGTGGGGTCTTTTTCAAGTTGAGTTGGGGAAATCCTTAGCAAAACTGCCAGAATCGAGTCAACCCTCTGTGGTGGACTCGGTTGTCCGGTTCCTGAGCCAGGCAGGTCCACAGTATTCTAGGGCACTGCTGATGACAGCACAGCCAGTCTGGCTCATCGGCAGGACTTCGAAGGGCAGACCAGTGACTGGGGAATGGGACTCCGCCCACTCAGATCCTGTTAACCCTGCAAGCCAAAGCCCTAACGGGTAGGGTGGCCCCAGCTGAACAAGCAGCAGGAAAGCTTGCCAGAAAGTGGCAAATTAGGCAGTGCAATTCCCCAGAATCTTAATAATAATAACAATAATAATTAATTATACTTGCATTTAATTGGAAGGACATCTAAAAGCGCTTTACAGGAGTCACTGTAAAGTGCAGTGACTACTTTATGGGTGAACACGGAGGCCAATTTTGCACAGGGCAACGTCCCACAAACAGCCCCGTGTCGCTGTGTGCCTGTGCCGTGCCCTGGTCAGGCCGCCCCTGGCCCGATGTGCAGTTCTAGTTGAGCCATGTACCTCCCTCTGTATTTTTGGGTTGTCTCAACCTCTGCCGGTCAATTCCCGCCTTTCCTTTTTGTTTGCGTTCATTTCAGAATTTTCAACACTGGAACAAACGCAAACAAGTTCAGATTTTTTGTTTCTTTTCTCACAAATTTATTTCCCCTGATTATTTACGGTTCTTTTTCTATTTTTTTATTGCTTCCCACGGCCATTTCCACGTGGCACTTTTTAAATCCTGCCAGTGTTTCCATATGCCAATTTCAAGGGCTGTTGGCCCCAAATTGATTGAGTTTTTTGACCAGCGAGCAGTCTATATTTCAAAGAAATTGCTAAAAGTTGTGCTACTCGCTGTGGTTCCATTTTCCATTTTCGTCGACTTCCCTGTACTTCAATGGTCCTGTTAATTGGCTTGGCTCTGCAACCCCGACCCAGTGTTTAACATGGAGTCCCGTAGCTTAGTGGTTGGCGCAATAACCTCGCAAGCGAGAGGATCTGGGTTTGATTTCTGGGCTGGGCGAAACCTGAGGCAAGTTCTCTTCTTCCACACGTCTCTGTTAACTGAGCAGTAAGTCGGAACCCGGCTGTTAGTCGATTGGTGGAGGTATTAGACCTTTCAAAAAACAATTTGGTCACTCAATCTGTGACTGTTCGTGGGACACTCCTGCGAACAATTGCAAGCCAAACCGGTGGGGTAGTCCTAGCTGGATAAACAGTAGGACAAACAGGCTGTGGATGTTGGATCCCTTAAAATTTTCATGATTGAGGTGGATAGATTTTTGTTAGGTAAGGGTATCGATGGATACTGGGCAAAGTTCTTTGAGATGCTACCCTGCCTGGAGAGCTCTATATCAGTGCAAGTTGTTGTTGTTGTAATTGGAGTTGAGATATTGATCAGCCATGATCTAATAGAATGGCAGAACAGGCTCAAGGGGCTGAATGGCCGACTCCTATTCCTACGTTCCTATGAAAGCTTTGGTTTTATGCTGTGATGGTAGGATGGTCGGATGGGTATTCTGGAAGGATACAGTGCTCAGTCTGATGTGCTGTGGGTCAGTGTGAGACCCTCTCTCATGCAGTGAGCAGATAGTTCTCAGTCTGATAAACTGCAGTAGCAGGTTAATTTTCTGCACTCCTCCGTAGCTCGGTAGTCTATCTTATTACCTTTTAATGTGTCTCGCAGGATTTCATGCTATTTGAAATGGCAGTCGCGGTGACAGAGAGAAGACTGATAAACATGCTAATTTGAGACTAAAATTACTCCAGCGAGGGACTATCAGGTGCCAAGTTGTCTCTTTTACCATGGTCCTTCCTTACTCTGTGTGTGATTTACCACCGTGCAGGTAAATAGGTGCTCTCAGTCAGTCCCTCGGTGACTATTTAATGCAGTTGCTGGAAGACAAATGCCACCTCCCGACCCCAGCCCCATTCACAGCGATCAGAACGAAAGCTTGTTATCTCCGCAGATGGGGAGATCAATGCGAATGAAAGGTGACAGCCACGCCATCGCAGATTAGGACATAAATCACAATTACAGGTTCCAGAAATAACTGTCTTCTCTCAATTAAATCTCAAAGCCTGACGGTGCTCTGCCCGCTATGTTCTTGTATTCTCCTGACTCTCTGTCGTGAATGACTTAAGTGTTAATTTCAGTAGAGCTGTTAATCACGTATCTCAAAGGTAACAACATAATATGTGAAATTGTCTCACTGCACGCACTAACCCTCGCACAATATTGGTTCCATTGGTTAGGTAGGACGGTATGAGACTGGCTGTCTATCTCTCTCTCTCTCTATGCTGTGTGCTCTGTCGCTAACATTGTACAGTACGAGTGAACAGATCAGATAAACGGGAGAAACTCCACTCAAACAATCTTTCTCTCTGGTTGACAATACCATATCGCAATAACTTTAGTCTTTTGGCCTCACTGACTGCCTGAAGGACTGGAGACCGAGAGACACAGACGTGAAGGTTTAGAGACTGAGTGAGACAGAGGGTGAAGGACTGGAGAAGAAGGCCGTTAGCAAGTTGCTTTTTGTTTTCCTCTTTAGTTAGAGAGACTCCATGGCTAGTTAGTGAGTTATGGTTTTCGGTGTACCATTTGATTAAATTGCAATGGCTGTAAAGAATAAATGATAATAATCCTTGCATTTGATGTAGCACCTTATCGCATCCTCAAGACGTCTCAAAGCGCTTCACAGAATAAACTGCCAAGTGGAGTGACTCTGCATTTTGTGGGCAAATGCGGCAGCCAGTTTTGCGCACAGTAATGTCTCACAAACAGCCGTAGAGTGAGGAACCAATTTTATTTGGGGGATTTGTTGGCCAGGACGACAGGAGAAACTCCCTTCGTTTTAATATAATGCTATGGGATCTTTAACATCCACCTGAATAGGCAGGCGGGACCTCAGTTTAACGTCTCATATGAAGAATGGCATCTCTGACAATACAACACGCCCCCCCACCCCCTCCCCCCCCCTCAGCACTGCGTTGGAGTGTCAGCTTAGACAATGTAATTCCAAGCCCCGACTTGGGCCTTGAACCTACAACCTTTTGACTCAGAGGCAAGAGAGCTACCACTGAGCCAAGCTGACACAAATGGCAATAACTTTCAGCTAAGCTTTTTTTTTTGCTGTTGTTAATGGTGGGAAAACCTTCTGCTAAATATATCAAGAAACCAGCTTGTTAGTAAGCAAAAGGATGCGGAGAGTGGGAGAACTGTGGCCTCCTGCACACTCTGTGCATTGCCAAAGGAGAAATGTCAACTCCTCACATCGTATCTGACGACAGTCACGATGCAGGTTGCATCAGCTAACAAATCCTCACTTGGATAACGACAAAGATTATGAAGCGATTCTTTGAGGGTTCAGCTGAAGGTCAGCTCCATGGTGATTTTTAAAATAAACTGGTTTAGTAGCTGCAATAAATCAGATGTCAGGATTCCACTGAGTAACAGTGCAGGGAGACTGGCAAAGGCCCAGCGAAATGGCTTCAGTAACACGTCGCGCAGATTGGGACCAGTCACTGGGGTTGGGAGTCCTCCCATTCAGCTCCTGTTAACCCTCCAAGCCAATGCCCTAACGGGTAGGGTGGTCCTAGCTGGACAAGCAGCGGAAAAGCTTGCCACACAGCGATATCAATGGCAAGCTATGCTGCTTTAGCTGGATAGACTCCAGCAGTTACCCCAGCACACACTCTGCGTTCCCCAAGCCTTGGCTCTTGTTAACCTGCGCCTAAGAGTTTCCAGAAATAGGTAAATAGGATCCGTCGCCCCAGGGAGAGAGTGCTCATTCCATTCAAACAATCTATCTGTGGGATTTCCATGTATAGATGGGACGCGTGGAATTATCAGCATGGTTTGGATACTCTTAAGTATGGTGCTGGGTTTCCGCATGTATCAGACACCCGGCTGACCCCAAAAAAAATCCTGATGTGAAAGGTGCAAAGTGAAATTGTTATTAAAAGCATTGGCCAGCCTGACGGTCGCACATTGACTGTCTTCAGAAGGGGTCCAGCCAATCTGACACTGAAGTGGCTTCGGGAAGTTAGGGGAGAGATTGATCATCTTCTGGGGGGAAGCAGGCAGATGGAGATGGAAGCTGTCATCTCAATTCCTGAAGGTATCTGAAGCCCGTTGAGTGATTTCAGCAAAGTGTCAAGGAGATGGATAGAGGTCTTTTCAAGTGACTTCACTGATGCATCTCGAAGCCTGATGACCGAATCCTGGTGACTGGCTTCAGTGAAGTGATAAGGGGATCATCGGCAGATTATTAAGTGTCTTTACACATGAATATTGAGATTAGCCTGAGCCTGGGGAACGGTTTCCAGAGGAAGCCGGGGAGATTGATGGGAAAGCAGTCCAGTGGCTGCGGAGATGGTTTGGGGAAGATTAGCAAGAGCCTTCAGAATTACTTCCCACAGGAAATGAAGCATGTCCCAGGAGCTGATTGACTTGGGAGATATTTCATCCACAAAATACACAGTCACACCTTCTGACTGAGAGGCGAGAGTGCTACCACTGCGCCAGGCTGACATTAAGGAAGGCAGACTTTAATTTCCATGAACACGTCTTACGCAGAGGAAAGAACGATCAGCCAGCTATTTACTGTACAGACATTGGGACTGGATGGAGAAGCTAATTCTCTTTAAGAACTGCGGAAAGCTGGCTTCAGAATGAAGCCTAGGAACTTGGGCATGATTGAATTTCGACAAGGTGGAAGGACCGAGTTTGGCAGATTTGAGTTCCTGGGAGAGGAGTGAATCCGAGTAGGAGGTTGTGCGATTGTTTAGTTTCCTGTGAGGATGCAAAGTGTGGGAAGTTTGAGGAATTTGGAGAGGATACATTCAATGTGTTTCCAATCTGCACAGTTCACCGCATCATCGTAACCCAATCCACTTACTGCTGTCAAAACATGTCGCATTATTGATAAATTAAAATTTGCTGCTATAATTGACTAGCGTACTGTGTGAGGGGAAATGCTTCCATCTCCTACCCCGTGGATTCAAGCAATGTAAGTTATTAGTTCAGCTGGTTATGAGACAGCAAATGAAAGCCGCTAGTAATATTACACAACAACTTTCATTTACTGTATACAGTGCCCTTCTCTTAGGGTCTTGAAATTCTAGCTCAGCCGCTCAGTTGTGAGATGAGAGTGTCAAAAAATGTGGTGCTCGGTGTCTCAGAAGACGGATCGTGGACAAAAAGTAGACTGGGAGGCTTAATAGGGAGATAGGTACCTGGGGAGAAATGTGGAGAAAAGGCATGGAAAGTAATCCACTATGATCTAATTCTCAATGGCATGAATGGCATTGCTCCTGTTCCTGTGCTACTATATCTGCAACATAACTATATGTCCCTCTGCAACTGACTAAAACTTTACCAACCTGTCCACTCCCTCCGCTCGGCAGACACAGGCCTGCTACATGTCCTCCCTGCTCTGCCCCCTCCACCGTTGGCAGTTGGACCTTCAGCCTTTCTGCCCCCACCCTCTGGATCTCCATCCCGGAGCCCCTCCGCCTCAACCCTCCCTTGTCTACTTCAAAGGCCCATCTCAAGAACTTCCACTTCGACCGTGCCTTCGGTCATCGTCGTATCGCCATTCTCCTTTCCCCTCTTTGTGACTTCAGCCCCCAACTCGGGTGCAAACCCTTCACTGTCCAGTGCTTTTGGACTTCTCCCAACATGAAAGACGCCTTATAAATGCAAGTTGTTGTATATTGGACGATATTGACATTAGCCGTGAAAGGTTTTTGTTTGGGATTTGGAGCATTGTGTTTCCTGATCATTTGTGCTATTCTTGTGTTTTCCAGGTTCACCTACACTCTGGGGGAAGGAATGTGGCTGCCGCTCAGTAAAAGCTTTGTCATTCCCCCGGCGGAACTTGCCATTAATCCATCGGCAAAGTGCAAGACAGACATGACGGTGATGGAAGATGCAGTTGAGATCAGGTAAGCAGCCAGAACAACACCTACTCTGAGCGGCATTGCCTCAGAGTCACATTGGCCTGTCTATCATAGTACGGCTTAACATTTGTCTGCCAATTTTTTTTTTTAACAATTTGGTCAATCAATCTACGACTGTTTGTGAGACATTGGTGTGATGTACTGCAGCGATGGGGGTACAGTAAGGTGGGTGTTCTGGGGGGATGAGATCAGATGGATCGAAGCACCATTCTTCATGTGGAGTCCCTTGGCATAGTGGTTAGCGTGCTCACCTCTCAAGCGAGATTCCCTGATGGGGCGAAACCTTAGGCAAGTTTCCTTACTCCACATGCCTGTGTTCACCTAGCAGTAAATAGGAACCCGGTTGTTAGTAGATTGGCAGATGGCTTTTTCCGGGGTAATAATCCCTTTTTTTTAAAAAAAAAGTAATCATCATAATTTGTTCACTCAATCCATGACTGTTTGTGGGACACTGCTGTACGCAGTTGGCTGCCGCATTGCGTCCACAAAATATACGGTCAGTTCACTTTACAATATATTCTGTGAAGCGGTTTGAGACGTCTCAATGACGTGATAAGGTGCCAAATGAAATGCAAGGATTATTATTATTATTAAGGTGTCTCAAGTTTTATCATTATTCACACGAGAATATTATTTGGGTGGAGTGCTTCTCAGCAGGATGAATCCTTAATTATAGGTCTATATGAGTTGTTCAAACTGCATGGCATGTAGATGTTTACACATATTAACTGGTGACAAAACTTTCACAATGTATTGTAATAGCTACACACTCTCGATGTTGTCTTTTACAAAAAACTGCATGAGTAAAGACTTCTGATTCAACCAGTATAAATATATACAGTATTGCATACGCACATTCAGTGTTTGGTATCTACTTAGTGTTGTGAGTGTCTATTCATATTCCAAAATACTGGTGTCTTAAAATACAATAGTGGGAACTATCAACTTGCAGGTCACACAGCCAGTAACTGAGTGTGCATCATGTGGGGGGAGGGAGTAGATTGTGTGGGAGGATTATAAATGCAATTTATTGCAGTTGAGGAGAGTGCCCGCATGATGGCAGGACAGTTATGTGCAGGAGGTGTTGTTTGTGACTCCTGTTCTAAATATTGTACATTAAATTGTATCTCCACAAATATACAGTCAATTCTACTTTACAGTATGTCTTGTGAAGCGCTTTCAGATGTCTTGAAGACTTGGTAAGGCACTATATCAAATGCAAGGATTATTATTATACATTAAAATACATTAGAACACATTAGAATATACAGCACAGAAACTGGTCTAGGCTGGTGTTTATGCTCCACATGAGCCTCCTCCTGCCCTTCCTCAACTAAGCCTTCAAGCATAACCTTCTATTCCTTTCTCCCTCATGTACCTATCGAGCTTCCCCTTAAATATGTCTATGCTACTATCCCCTCCCTGTTTCTCTCTCTCTGTGTCCAATGTTCCCTCCTCTCAGTTCCAATCCAAATGACTCAAAGCCAGGTTCTGATTTAAAAGTATTATTTGCCTTTGAGATATTCAGTTCCCTTTGAATCGAGTCGTGAGTGCAACTCCATCGGTGGGTTGAGGTGAGTTGAGTTGGGTTGAATTATCAGTCTAGAGTAACGATTTGCCAGCTGGGCCTCTGAAAAATGGGAGATATAAATCACGCCGTGCATTTCTGTCAGGATGTAACTGAGGTGATTACCTCCGAGACACTGTGTTTGTGCTTGTATACCAAGTGATCAACGTACAACTTGCCTCAGTAAGACACAGCGAAAACACAAGACCGGTCTGTTCAGAGGATCTGAAAGGAAGTTCTGAGGAATAGGAAAATTCTTTTGTGGTTTGTTTTAAAGAAAATAAATCAAGGGAACATTATTTTGAGGCCCGGAGATGAATCTGCTTGGAGACCGAGGAGGAACTTTTAAGAATTAATTATGTGGTAATTATCCAGTGTAATTGCTCTTCTGCACCATATGTTCCATACCATCTGGGTCCCGACCAGTTGAATCCATCCTTGTGGATCAACTTGGCAGATGATAGAGACTGTACTGACCCAGGCAATGTCTGCCATATAGGGCCACCAGCCAGTGTTGCTAACTCGCTTGGTGCATTATTCTCTCAAAGATCTCTCTGATTTCCTCCTCATCCAATCCAGGTGGACACACAGACATCCTGCATTTCCGTTTGCGCCTTTACGTTTCCACATCTTCAACTCCCGCCAGGGTCTCCTCCCCTCCTTACCTCCACGACCTGATTCAACAATGGCCAACAATTCCCCAAATAAAATTGGTCACTCGCTCCACGACCGTTTGTGGGACATTGCTGCACGCAATTGTGCTGCCACGTTTGACCACAAATACACACAGTCACTCCATTTTCACAGCGGTTCCTGTGAAGCGCTTTGAGGTAGCCTTCTGACGGGATAAGGCGCTGCACCAAATATAAAGATTGTCCTCCTCTCTCTCCTCCTCCACTGATCAATGTGACCTTTCCAATGGTTCTCCCCAGCCAACCCATGACTCCTCTAAGTGCAACTGGCAATTGAACAATGAATTAAGGATATTTTCTACCCTGTAAATCCCTGTCCATCATGAACTGTGCCGAGAATACATGGCATCCTTTCACATGGGACACTTGCATCGCGAAGCAGTGAGAGGAGGCTCAATTAAAACAGTGTTGACACCATTGCCACAGTCTGTCCCATCCCGACAAGAGCAGCAGCCTTTTAACGTGAATAAAGATAAACTCCCGGCTCTGGGAGAGCGAGATTCAATCTCTCTATATCCCCCCTGTAACTGATTAATCATTCTCTTTCAGCGGGAATGAGGAGTAATAAGATTACAGGTCTATGGAAACACCCTAAACGCAACAAAAGATGAAAATTAAAATGTCAAGGAGCATCAAACGCAAAAGCAATTTAAATTAGGCCGTCAGAGTGCATAGTCCGCCATCTCACACACTGACTTGTCATTTCCAATAAGCCCTCGCATCACTTGCTGTCTGCTCTTTAAGACCAGGTAACCAGTTAGAGATTTCCATCAGCGGGTCGTAGGAATGGAGTCACTTATTTAACCCAGTGGTCTCCCCATTCCTCAGGCAACAGTCCACTTCATTAACCATACAGTCCTTTCCTCAGTCATCGTATTGTGTAACATTCTTATTGCTGATGATTTGCAGAAACAAATCAGCGGAAACATTATTTCAGCGAGCGAGTAGTAAGTGTAAGGAACAGGCTCCCTGGGGAGATGGTGGAAGCAGAAACTGTCGAATCTTTCATAAGCAAATTAGGTAGATTTCTTTTTATAAAATAATATCGTGGAATAGAATATACTGTCAGGGTAGTGGAGGCTAACTAGATGAACCTTGGTCTTCTTTCGTCCAGCGGTTCTTATGCTCTTAAGAGTTTTTCTCCCTCTGGAAGTCTTTCATTTTCTCAGTACAGATCACAGGCTCAATTGTAAACAGTGACCAGTTTTCTTCTGATCTCATCTGTGTTGGAGCAGTGGATGGCACTGGATCAGAGAAAACGAGAAAAGGCTAGGATTTAAACTTCCACAACAGTTAATCGATCTTAATTACATTTTTAATGGAGGGTTATGAACTTGGTAACAAAAACTCTAAAGATATTTTCACTCATAATAATAATAATAATCCTTGCATTTGATATAATGCCTTATCATGTCTTCGAGACGTCTCAAACCGCTTCACAGAATGTACTGTGAAATAAATTGACTGTATATTTTTGGGCAAAACATACATATTTCTCTCGATGTTGTGGCTAGCAATCCCCCAGATAAATTGTTCACTCACTTCATGGCTCTGTTCTGAAATTCATCTGCAAATCTGCAGTCACTACACATCACAGAAACTTTGTGAATTGAAATGTATTACAAGATCAAGAAATGATCTGCATTCTCCACATCAGTCTTCAGGGAAGATTGTGACTATCCTCCTGGGGGTGAGGGCAAGTGAGATCTCCTAGGAGCTGAACTGTCCAAGGTGACATGCCTGGCAATGGAATGTCGGATTAGAACCGGCCCTCTGTGGCGGTCTCGATAGTCCGGTTCTTGAGCCAGGTGGGTCCGCAGTATTCCAGGGCACTACTGATGACAGCACAGCCGGCCTGGCTGATCGGCAGGACTTGTCAAGCTAAGCGGTTTTAGCTGCTTAGTCTCCAGCAGTACCCCAACGAACACTCTGGGTTCCCCAAGCCTTGGCTGTTGCCAACCTGTGCCTAATACGTACTGGAATTAGGTAAGCAGGATGCACCTCTCCAGGGAGAGAGTGTGCATTCCATTCCAACAATCTAGGCGGGATGCACATGGAAATCTCAGCTTGGTTTGAATACTCTTAAGCATGGTGATGGGTTTCCGCATGTGTCAGACACCCACCCGGCTAACCAAAAAACAAACAGGGAAAATTCTGCCTTCTCGCATTTTATACAGACTGCAGTGATGCAAATGCCGTGACGTATTTGATAGTAAATGCGCTAAGAAATGAGATTTAAGTTCCCACAACAGAGTCAGCTCCTGAGAAATAAAAACTGTCTATATTATCCCAATTTTCAGTAAAGTGCAGTGAGCCATGTATGCAGGTACTGCAGACGAGTTAACTAAGCATTAGTCGTGGGTAAAACACTTGAGGATTTAATGCAGCGCTGCAGGTATTCGTCTAAAGATTTTAGAGACTGTAAGGAATAGTCAGCAAAGATTTAGAAGCAATGTGTTGCACCTCAAAAACTGACCAGAATTATTTAAGGAGGCAACAAAATTGGTTGACACGTCCAATCTAGCGGATATAATCAGATCAGATTGGGCTTTCAATGAGTATTTGTTGAGGTTTATTGCATGCAAAGTGTGTAAAAGAGATTGAGACTCAGGGAATTAATGGTAGATTAGCTAAATTAGATTGAAAGTGGTAAGCAATGGTGAATGATAGGGAAGCAGGTGAAAGGACGGCAGCACTTCATTGGAGTTCTGCAAGGAACTGCTGTGGGTTCTCTGCTACTTGGGCCATAAGTAAATGCTGGAGTGGATGGCACTTGTAATGGTATAAAATTAGCAGATGACAGGAACGGCAGATGGTGTTTAATGTAGATAAATGTAAGGCTGTGCACTTTGGAACGAGAAACATGAAATGTGTACATCACCCAGGGATGTCCATTAGCAAGAGTGCAGAAGGAAAATGTCTTGAGTGTGCTTATCAGCCATTCACTGAAAGTATCCAGGCAATGCAAAACTGTTTCAACAAGACTTAATCATTTCAAGGGCATCTGACTGGAAGTTAGTTGCATAGATCATTAATGAGGCCACATTTGGAATGCAGTGTGAAGTTTCTTGTACGTTCTCCTGTCGGAAGGATATTGATGGGTCGAGGAGCAGAAGTTCAGGGAACACTTTTTTTTTTAGGATTTTAATGTTTATGAGCAGCCGTTCACAGAATTCAGCAGATGTTCATTTTAAAGGCCACAGAAGTCGGAAGAGGAATTGTGCTTTTGAGTTATAATAATCCTTGGATCTGATGTAGCACCTAATCATTTCGAAACCTCTCAAAGCATTTCAACAACCACAGACTGCATTACTATAGCGTCTTTCACGTCTGAGGGTGGGTGGTGACGTCTGAAGACACTGGACAGTCAGGGATTTGGAATGAGCTGGAGGTTGGGATTAGACGGGGTGAAGGGTAGGGGTAGGAGGGTCACTGTGGACTTCACTGTGAAGTGTAGTGACTGTGTATTTGTAAGTAAACGTAGCAACCAATTTGCGCAAGGCAACGTCCCACAAACGATCATGAAGTGAGTGACCAATTTCTTTGTATATGTGGGAAGGGAGGAGAATTGTTGGCCAGGACACCAGGAGAAAGTAACTCCCTTCTCTTTTTGAGTTGTATTGTGGGATTTTTAACATCTACCTGGACAACCAGACGGGACCTCGGTTTAACGTCTCACCCGAAATACAGCACCGACCTAGCGTGGAATTTCAACTCCAAAAATGTTTGAAATAAAATAAGTTGCTTTGTGCTCAGACGTGCACTTTCCCATTACTTGCTGCCTTCTGGGGAGTTGCAGTACAATTTAAGAAGAACAAGTTGGTTTCCAACGATAAGTTGGAAGCTGTTCCCACGCAGGCAAGTGCAGCAGCTGATCAGTGCCAGCAATGCCCGCAACCATCAATGAGATGAATTACCCAAATTAATCTTATTTGTGGGAATTGGATGAGGGAGTTATGTTGGCCAGAACACTGGAACAATTCCCTCCTCTTCAAAATAGCACCATATTTGACATCCAATTAAGCCACAATGACAGACAGATGAAACCTTGATTTAAAAGTCTCATCCAAAGGACAACGAGATTGATCGTACTGCAAACTGATTGATTGGAAGCTACAATCCTCAAACCCACAACCTCTTAGCCTGGAGACAAAATACTGGAGGTTGAGCCAAACTGTCGTTGAGTTTGGAACCCACCTCAACACGGAGATAACTCACATCTACGACTGTCAACATATTTTAGCAGGAACTTAAAAAGAAATTGCCAATCTGTTTGTGAAATCTGTGCTTTCTACCCAATTCACAAGACCTCCTGAAGAACGGTTCAACACAGTTTGCCCTTACAAAGCCAAGATTGCCTTGCATCAATAGTGATGTTTGAGAGAGAGAGACACACAGATACAACAACTTGCATTTATATATCATCTCTTATGCAGGGTAGTGTCTTAGACCGCTTGACAATGGTGGAGCACGATGCCAATCGGGAGGGAGGTGACCATAAGCAAGGTCGAAGAAGAAGATCTTCAGGCGTGATCTGATGATGAGGAAGGAGGGATTGAGGGAGAGTGTTCCAGAGTTTTGGGGGATAGTGGCTGAAAGGGCAGCCACCGATGATGGAACAGAGGAGACGAGGGACAAACAGGATACCAGATATTTGGATAGTAGAGCTTTTTATGAGTGTGCTAAAGGGATGGTCATTGGGATTGGAAGATCTGCAAAAGACTAATATAAAGTTTTGGAACTGGCTGGATGGGTTGAATGGCCTCCTCCTGTTCCTATATTCCTATCATAGCATATATAATCACCAGTGCTGTTGTGCTCAGATCAGGATTAATTTGCGTTCTGAATGACATTCAACATCATACTTATCCTTGTAACCTTTGGGTTCCGTTTGTAACAAATTTTAATCCTGTTTAAATTGTTAATCGACAAGACATTAGTTGTTCCGGCTGTCTAGCGATTTAATTTACCCACAACATTTTGAGAGAAAGGTTTCTTTGTTTGAGTTTTCTTAAATTTATTTTCTCTCTGTGCTCAACGAAACTAACCTTCAGTCTACATTATTCATTCCTCTCAGTCTCTTGTAAAAAAGCAGGATCCTGTCTGCTCTCAGATTTTCTTCTCCCTGATGAAAACAAGTTCTATCGATCTCTTTTAGAGCGAGACATTAAACCAAGGCCCTGTCTGCCTGATCAGATGGATGTTAAAGATCCTGTGGCACTATTCAAAAAGGGAGTTTCTCCAGGTGTCCTAGCCAACAATCCTCCCCAAATTAAAAATTTGTCACTCACCCCATAGCTATTTGTGGGACATTGCTGTGCACAAACTGGCTGCCATGTTCACCTACACATAGAGTCACTGGACTTTACAATGCATCTGTGAAGCGCTTTGAGACATTTTGACTTTATAAGAGCAAGATCAAATGCAAGGATTATTATTATTGTGTCTGCTTCATATCCTTTGCCTGATTTGTTCCCCCCACCACCCACCCCGCCTCGGGATCTCCATCCCAGAAACACTCCACCTCACCCTTTTCTTTCCACCTTCTAAAGCCCGTCCTTAAGATGGTCTCTTTTGTGCTGCGATTTCAGTCAGCTTTCCCTCCTCCCCCGCCCTGCCAGCTCAGGATCCAGTTCACTTGTGTAAAACTCTTTGAAGCTCTCTACACACCTCTCTAGCAGAAACAGGAAACCGATTGTTTGTCGAATGGCAGATCACTTTCTGGGGGTAATAATCCCTCCAAAAAAATAGAAAATAATAATTTGATCACTTAATCCACGACTATTTGTATGACACTGTTGTGCGCAATTGGCTGCCTTGTTTCGCCTACATAATACAGTCAATTCACTTTACAATATATACTGTGAAGCGCTTGAGACGTCTCAATGATGTGATAAGGCGCTATATCAAATGCACGTTTTATTATCATGAAAGGCGCCGTGTAAATTACAGTCGTGCATCACCTTGAAGGCAAATCTGCACCCAACGTTGCAAATGTGGCCTCCCCACCCACACGTTTCTGATTCCAGTCCAATGCCCTTGAGATGCAACCCAACACACGATTAGGTGAACAGACTGCAATCCTTCCGGCTTTATGGTGCTCATGCTCATTCCGGATGACTCACTCGTACATCTTTTTAAAAACTATCTCTGCAAAGTGTTCCAGTCAGGATTTTATTAGAATTGATTAAAGTTTAAAGTGCCGTTAGTGAAAGCGTGCGGAGCCGGGGCTGTTGACGGAAGCCGTTCAAAAACGCGGAGCTTGATGGAATATACGAGGGATAATAGGCAATAGAGATAATTGAGTTTCACTTCACAAGTGAGTTCTGCGGTCACTCTCGCAACTGAATTTGAAATCAATCACCTTTTGCATCGCTCATTCTGTTTATGAAATGCCTTCTTAACCTTAAGTGGATATCATCGCCAGCGTTTTTTTCCTTTCGGAGTCCAAAACATAATCCCTTGGTTGAGACCCAGCAAATACCGATATTGAAAATAAAGGGCAGGAATGCAAGCGTCTCACTGGGATTTTATTGACAATTGTGCTTTTGTGGATGGTGAAGTTCCCCTGGGCTGCAGAGTATTGGTTAGAGCACTTGCCTCGCAAGCGAGAGGATCTGGGTTCAATTCCTGGACAAGGCGAAACCTTAGGCAAGTTTCCTTACTCCACACGCCTCCGTTTACCTAGCAGTAAGTAGGAACCGGTTGTTAGTTGATTGACGGATTGATTTCCGGGGAGTAATACTCGCTCAAAAATAAAATCCACTCAATCCACGACTGTTCCTATGCACAATTGCTGCTGGTTTCTTCTACAAAATTTTAAGCCAATTCACTTTACAGTATATTGCGCAAAGCGCTTTGAGACGATTTGGAGACGTGATAAGGCGCTTAAATGTAAGGATTATTATTATTATCACTATTGAAAACAAGAAGGAGGTATTGCTCCCCCCCACCCACCCAACACCATGACCAAATGTCTCCCTTCCCCCATGTGAGAGCAGAAACCACTTTGGTGCGATTTTGAATTGCATCCCCGTACGCACTTCATTTCCAAGTCACTTTCCCGACATTAACTTTACAATGTAATAGTAATAGCTTTCAAAGGAGATAAAAGCACGAGGGGCAGAAGGGTCACAGCTGATGCGAGAGTGCAGTACTACAAAGACGGAGATGTTCAGAGAACACAAAGAAGCCCTTTAATCTGTCTGCTCTGACAGTGCAGGGCTGATCAAATCTGCATCGAGCTCTGCTTTTCAGCTCGCACATTGAAAACAAACGGCCTCCTTTGATCCTGTTAAAAAAATAGATTCCTAATGAAGGAAAGCTTCACGGCAATCTGCTTGAAAGGGAACGTGGTGCCATCATTGTACAGGAGCTTGATTTCTTTGTATAAATTTGTTTACCACTTGTCTTTATTTGTTTAGCCCAAGCTAAAATATAAGCTCGAGACACAGGCCCACATACCAGCAGCACAACACAGCCATGGGTCAACTGGAGTCACAGGGGGCAGTGACTCTTACCACTCAGAACAAGCAGCAGGAATCTTGACAGACTGTTCAATGCCAAGCTTGTGTCAGCCTGGCGCAAGTGCTAGCACTCTCGACTCCGCATAAGAAGGTTGCGGGTTCAAGCCCCACATTGGGATTTGGAATCGCATGTCACTCCATTGCAGTGCTGGGGGGCTGTGTTTGCGTTGTCAGAGGTGCTGTCCTTCGGATGAGATGTTCCAGAATACTTTACAGCATATTCTGTGAAGAGCTTTGAGATGGTCTCACCGACATCATAACACATGATATCAAATGCAAGGCTTATTATTAAGCTATGCGGTTTCAGCTGGTTAAATTTCAACATGTACCCAGGAGTCCCCCAGCCTTGGCTCTCGCCAACCTGTGTCTAATACTCTCCGGAATTAGGTAAGCAGAATCCCTCCGGGGAAGAGAGTGTGTACAGATTCCAGACGCAGGGACATTTCCAGTTGCGGGCGGCGTACACAGATAACAATAACAACATGCATTTATGTGGCGCCCCAGAGTTCTTAAGAGGAGACATTAAACTGAGATACTGAGATAGTAAGAGAAGGGAGTGCAGAGCACAGTATGTACAGTCTAGGCAAGTGTCCAGCTCCAGGTCACCATGTAGGTCAGTGTGAACAGACTCGCTCCAGGACACACTCACACAAGCGCGCGAGTGGCTTCTCTACGCCAACAACAGCAGTGTAGAGGTTACCTCGCAGTTTCAAGAACACAATGTATTTAGTACATTATTCTCACAGTGGTGGGGTGTGGGGAAGAAGCCTTTCACTCCTCTATTCTAAAAAGGGTGACGGGCTTGTGAGAGCAGAAACGACTTGCCGTTGGCAGTCTTTCCCTCTCGGTTGGCCAGCAGTTCCGTGTGAGTCAGAAAACTTACACAGACAGAACGGGGACAAAGGCAGGAATGAGCTCAGTAACAAAGTGCTGCGACGTGTGCACTTGTGCCATTATTTATTCAGATTGCGGGGAGATGTTTGCACCCTGGGATTCTAACATTCAGCACTCAATTTGGCTATTTCCCCACATTCGGCCAATAAGTTCTTGAAGACTCCCTTGTGGAGTTTACAGCAGCTGCTACAGCTGTGCCGAGTGCACTGGGGGCTCTTCTGGATAAGGAGACCTTCAGTATTTCATTTGGACTCTTCCCAGCTTGTGAAAACATGTCAGAGATAAAACGCTAAAAAGGAATTCAGGGTCAGGCTAGCTCTATGCCTCAACCCTCTGGAACTCCCTCCCTCGTCCCTTCCAGTTCTCTCCCCCTCCTCTCTCTCTCTGTCTTCAAATCTCGCCTCTTCAAGACCCTTCCTCTTTGACTGTGCTTTCGGTCATCTTTCCACTAACCCACCCGTTGCCCCCACCCCTTCCCAAATCCAAACCCCTGGCTCAGGTACAAACCCTTGACTCTCCAGTGCTTTGGGACACCCTCCTGATGTGTAAGGCGTTATATAAATGCAATTTGTTGATGTTGTTGAGAATCTATCTCTTCAAGTTCCCCCATGGACATCCCCCCAGTTAACCCCTCTAACTATCGCCCCCTGCTCAACGTCCATCCCTGTCATTGTCAGACCTTATTCTTTGTAAAGGCCACTGTTTAAATGCAAGTCGTCGTAATAGGAAGAATGAGTTCTAATCCCCACAGAAATCAAGGGTGATTAACTCTTAAGTGTGTAATCACTGAGTTTAAATGTTTGCCCTGCCTGGTTTGGTAATAATAATAATAACAATAATAATAATAATAATCACATTTGAGGAAGCGTCTTGTCATGTCGTTGAAAAGTCTCACAGGGCTTCACAAAATATACTGTAAAGTGAATTGACGGTATATTTCGTGGGCCAAATAGGACAGCCACTCGCGCTCATGGATCGAGTGATCAAATTGTTTTGGGGAGGGATTATTACCCCCAGAAAGCGATCCGCCAATTGAATAGCAATTGGAAGTCCCATTTACCGCTAGCTGAACAGAATCATGTGGAGTAAAAGAAACTCGCCTAAGGTTTCACCTGCCCAGGAATCAAACCCAGGTCCTCTCGCTTGCAAGACGAGCGCGCTAACCACTACGCTACGGGACTCGCATTCACATCTGATTGTGACTGTGGCTTAAGAGGTACGAGATCAAGTTACTTGGGGAAGGGCTCAGGCACATGGTAAGTGTCCAGGCTGTGACCTCTGGAGAGACGTGCACTGGGGTCAGCTACTGAGAGGCTCGGCTACAGATGATAATAATAATAATATTGAATAATAATGCTTACATTTGTGTCAAAGTGTTGCACAAGATTTACTGTGAAATGGAGTGACTGTATTTGCATGCGAACATGGCAGTCCAATTGTGCATAGTAATGTCGCGCAAACAGCCATGAAACAAGTGACCAATTTTATTGGGGGCATTGCTGGCCAGGACACGGAGAGAGAGAAACTCCCTTCTCTTTATCCAACATCTTTAATGTCCACCGAAACAGGCAGACGGGACCGGTTTAATGTCTCATCGAAAGGACGGCTCCTCCGACAATGGACAATGCAACACACACCAAGCGCTGCACTAGAAAGTCATCTTAGACGATATGATTCCGATGAGAGGCTTGAACCCACAAGCTTCTGATGTGGAGACAAGAGCGCTACCACTGTACCAGGCTGACACTCAGCACACTGTACTTCGATCAGTCCCACCTGTGCCAGGCTGCAGACTCAGTTCAATATTTTCTGTTGTATCGATTTAGCCACAACAGAGTGAAGCAACCTGCTCAAGGAGTGTGAAAGAAGCCTCTCGGAGGAGAGGGGGTGGGGTGGAGGTGGGAAGAGGTTTGGAGCTGTACAAGGCATCCCTACACAACGGCAAGGAGAGAAACATAGAGACACACTTGAAGCCTTCATATGTTACCAGGAGATCCCTGAAGATCACGCTCCTCACCTCACTGTCTTGCTCCCCACCATCTACAGTTGTTGAGCAGACAGCAGCATCATCATAAAGGCAGATGTCCTTCTCACCACTAATGATAGCTCCCAGCGTCGCTCCCCACAGGGTGCAAGTTAACATGGGTTTGGTTTCCTATTCCGAGGCTGCAATTTCACAAGCTCCGCACCAGGGGAGACTAGTTTCACTCGCTCACCACGTTCAGGTGACCCAGCCCCCACTCCACACACCCCCCACCCCACACAGACTTCTCTCTGCGTGGAGCATGCTTCCTTGTGAATACAAACAACCATCTTTGTATTTGATAAACTACCTATCAAATCACAATAATGTCTCGAAGCACTTCATGATAATTAGGAAAGTCGGAATATAGGCACAAGTGGAGGCCATTCAGCCCCTCAGGCTTGTTTCACCATTCTGTTAGATCAACAGCAACGACTTGCATTTATATTGCCCCCCTCCAACCCCCACCCCCCAACACCACATGCAGAGTAGCGTTCCAGTGCTTGATAGTGGCGGAGCATGATCCTGAGCCGGGGGGAGAGAGGTGACCGTAGGCACAGTCGAAGAGGAAGGTCTTCAGGTGCGATCTGAAGATAGGGAATGAAAGGGCAAGGCGGAGAAGAAGAGAGTTCCAGAATTTCAGGATGTAGTGGCTGAAACTATGGAACACTGATCTGTGCCTCAACTCCATTTACACACCCTTTCTCCATATCCCTTGATACTCTGAGGTGACAAATATCTATCGACTTCAGTCTTGAAAATTCCAATGGATCCAACTTCCACAGCCTTTTGAGGGAGAGAGGTCCAGATTTCCATTACCATTACCCTTTGTGTGAAAAGGTGCTTCCTGATTTCACTCCTAAATGGCCTGGCTCTAATTTTAAGATTCTGGATTCCCTCACCAGAGGAAATAGTTTCTCTGTATCAACTCTATCGAATCCCTTTATCATTTAAACATCTCGATTAGATTACCCCTCAGCCTTCTTAACTCAAGGGAATGCAAACCAAATTTATGCAGTCTATCCTCGTAATTTAAACCTTTGATTCCCTGTATCATTCCGGTGAATCTGTGCTGCACCCCCTCCAAGGCCAATACATTCTGTCTCAGGTGTGATGCCCAGAACTGAACGTAGATGAGGTCTGACCAAGGCCCTGTACAACTGAAGCATCACTTCCTCTTCCACTTCCTTTTGCGTTCCACCCCGCCTGAGATAAAGGCCAACATTCCAATAGCCTTTTTTGATTTCTTTCTGTATCTGCTTTCCATACCTTACTGTCAAGTGTAGTGACTGTGTATTTGTAGGCAAATGTGGCACACAGCAATTGGATACAGCGCCTCATCATGTCGTCAACATCTCAAAAGCGCTTCACAGGATTTTACAGTGCAGTGACTCTTATTTTGTAGGCAAATACGGTAGCCAATTTGCACACTGCAATGTTCCGTACACTGCCATGACAAGAACAACAACAATTTGTAAAGCATCTTTCACGTTGAGAGGACGTCTCCCAAGGCACTGAACAGTTGGGGTTCACGACCCGAGAGTGGTGGGGGCAGGGTTGGGGTGAGGGAGGGCAGAGATGTAGGAAGGCAGCTGAAGGTACAATTGGAAAGGAGGGTTTGAGTCCTGCCTTGAAGGAGGCAAAGGAGGGAGAAAGGCAAAGGCATTGTGGGATGGAATTCCAAAGGGTGCCGGCAGAGAAGCTGAAAGTCCGGCCGCCAATGGTAGGGCAGGTCGGGCATGAGACATGGAGCCAGAGCCTGCTGAGCGGAGGGAGTGGACAGGTTGATAGGGGGTCCACGGATCAGAGATATAGGAGGGGGCAAGGCCGTGGAGGGCCTTGAAAATGAGGACGAGGATTTTGAATTCTATCCTCTGAGAGGTAAAGAAAAGGAATGTTGGGTTGAGGGGGTCTGGTCCTGTTTAAAATGGTTTGAATGCCCAGGGAAGAGCAGCCTGTCAGGATCTGAGACTCAGGATAGGCTCTAGTGAGCTCCAGTGCATCAATGAAGCCTTTTATTTCTTATTCAAGAATCTCCATTAAGCAAATCGGAAATCAATTGTCTCTGCATCACGTGTGGCCTGCAATGGAGATTGTCCTCATTCATCACTCGTTCATGAAGTGGCTTCAACCTCCGTTCTCGTTGTGTGAACTCTTGACTTTTGTTTCCGCCACAAGAAATGAACGACAAATTGTTCATTTATTTCCTCTTCTCTTACCCCTTCTCCCACACCCTTCAAACTCTTGACGCCGGTTCGCAAAAGTATTTTAAAGGCCAGAGACAGCTTGAAATGTCAGGTTGGAGTTGAAGGACTTAATCAGCCAGTAAATTGAACTCATTTAACCTTAACTGAGCGATCAATTAAGCAAGTTCAGGCAGCCCAACAACCCACAGCTACCCCCCACCAACCCCCTGTGGGATTGAAAACGTGGAGTGATTAAATGCTTGTCAGGTGGGGAAAAAATGAAATCCTTACATTTGCTATACTCTTGTGCCTCTCACATTGGGAGGATGTCTCACAGTGCTTCACATGATGCACTGCAAAGTGCAGTGACTGTGTATCTCGTGGGCAAACGTGGCAGCTAGTTTGCACACAGCATTAGCCCGAAAACAGCTGTGAAGTGAATGAATGGGGTGGGGATTGTTGGCCAGGACACCGGGAAAAATGACTGTACCTTTTCTCTTCATGGGATGGGATCACCTAAACAGCAGACGGGACCTCGGTTTAACATCTCATCTGAAGGTTATACCTCCAACAATACAGTACATCTGCCAGCGTTGCACTGTCAAAGGTGCCGTCCTTTGGATGAGATATCTGCCCATGTTTCAATTGGACGTTAATGATCCCATGACACTGTCTGAAGAGTTTCTATCTCAAGGTTCCCTGATATAATTGATCATAGAAATTTACAGCACAGAAGAAGGCCAATCGGTCCATCATATCTGTGCTGGCTCTTTTAAGAGCAATCCTTTCAGTTCCATTTACCAGCCCTTTCCCAATACTCCTGTAGTTTGCTTCTTTTTAGGTATTGATCTACTTTCCTTTTGAAAGCCAATATGGATTCTATGTCAACCACCGCTCCTGGCAGGGTATTTCATATCCTAACCACACTGTGTGCGAAAAATATTCTCCAAATCTCCTCATTTGATCATTTGCTAACTATCACTCAGAGGATACAGTTCAAGATCCTGGTACTCATTTTCAAAGCCCTCCACGGCCTTGCTCCCCCCTACCTCTGTGACCTCCTAAACCTCTACCAACTTGTCCGCTCCCTCTGCTCAGCGGGCTCCGGCCTGCTTCACATTCTCCCGCCTTGCCTGCCCCACCATTGGCAGACGGGCCTTCAGCCACTCTGCCCGCACCCTCTGGAATTCCATCCCACAGTCCCTCCACCTTGCCCCCTCCCTTGCCTCCTTCAAGACCCATCTCAAGACCCTCCTCTTTGACCGTCCCTTCGGTCACCCTCGTACCCCTACTTTCCTCGCCCTCCAGCCCTCCTGATCCCAAGCACTAGCTTGGGTGTGGATCACTGACTGTCCAGCGCCTTGGGGCATCCTCCTGACCACGGTGCTATACAAATGTAATTTGTTGTTGTTGTTATATCAAATCAATGCGCTCCAGTCACAGGGTTTGCCTGTTTATGGGACATTTCTCTGAGCAAATTGACTGCTGCATTCACCTACAAAATACTACACTTCACAGTACGTTTTGTTAAGTTCTTTTAAGGCATCTTCTAAACATCAAAGGAGCCAAATGAAATGCAAAGATTTGCTCTGCGGTCATCTTTGCCCTCCCCATGCCTCTTCACTCCTACCCCCAGCTCAGGTGCTAAACCAGTTTTGTTTAACGCCTGGGGATTAAACCCCTCCCAATGTGAAATGAATGTAATATGTGAATGTAAATGTATAGAATACGCAATAATAATCCTCACATTAAATTATAGCGTCTTATCATGTCAGCTCAAAGCGCTTCACAGAATAGACTGCAAAGTAGATTGACTGTATATTTGGTGGACGAAACGCCCACATTTGTATTGTATCATTGTTGGTGGTGTACATCTCTCCTGTATGCTAAAGATGCATCTTGAATGAACACAAATGGCAACACAAAAAGGAGACGGCTTGACTTAAAAAGTTCAACAAATGGAGTAAATGGCCTGTAAAGTCAGAATGGAATACTTATAGAACCATGTGCCAGTCTGTAATTGATCTCTTTGCACGGCTCCAGGCAGAGGCAGCGCGTGTCAGACTGTGACTGATACCTTCAGTCTCCAAAGGTTAAACGATACCTTAAAGCCAAAGTTGTGGAATGGTGCGTGAAAGATGAGCTGTAATATTCCTTTCATTCCTCCCCTCACCTCCCCCCCACACCCCACCCCCACCCCTCACAGCTCCAAGCCCTAACAGCAAGCATTCGGAAATTAACCCGTGCATTGCCGGAAAGCAGCACTTCATCTCCATTGTTTTAATAATAATAATCCTTGCATCTGATACAGTGTCTTATCACGTCTTCAAGACATCTCAAAGCGCTTCACAGAATATACTGTAAAGTTCATTTGACTGTATATTTTGTGGGCAAAACGCGGCAGCCAATTGCGCACAGCAGTGTCCCACAAACAGTCGTGGATCGAGAGACCCATATAGTTTTTTAAGTTTATTTTTGTTTTAGCGTTTTTCTCTCTTTTTATACATCTAAAAAAATCCCCATTTTAAATTTTTGGTTTTGAATATTTGAACCTCATATTTCGTGCCCCAGCTCAAGGCTTCTTCTCTGTGGAGAGAGCAATTTAGAAATCTTCCTCAGCAATAGAGGCTTGTATTCCCGCTTTCCATCTCTTTCCCCCAAATTCCTGAATGTTTTTAATTGCTCAGATGCTTATCACAAAATACAGTCAATTCACTTCACAATATATCCTGTGAAGCGCTTTGAGATGTCTCAACGATGTGATAAGGTGCTATATCAAATGTAAAGATGATTATTTTTATTATTATTATTATCCAGTTTCCTTTTGAACACGTCTAAACATCAAGCCTCAATAGCCACCTTGTAGTTGAGCACCAAACCCTTCTCACCTCCAGTTGTTTCAGTTCAGACTGGGAGGAGATTTTCATTTGGAACCTTTTCCTAATTTTTCCAACTGCAAAGGACCTGTGAGAATTAAGGCAGTCATTATTTTTTTTTTGCTTTTTTGTTTACCCAAACACATACCTTACACACGCATGCAGATACCTGCACACATATACCTATTCAGCACGCGTGTGACCAAACACACACATACAAAAATAATCCTTGGATTTGTATTTTTCTAAAACTACACTTCAACATACATCTACATGCCTTTGATGCACGTGCATTCATACACACACACATGTATGCATATGCATACACTTGCACATACAAAATAGATACACACACACCTGCACATACACACACACGTGCATGTGAACATATACACACATGCACAGAAACATTCACACATACACATATCTTCACCCGCACACACACGCACACATACACACACACATAATTTGTTTGGGTTTTGCAATTTGCTTGAGTAAAGCCATACAATAATAATGAAAATAGACAGTAAAAACAGCAGGTCATGTGTAAGTTGGGAAGTGTAGGAAATTACGATATGTGCATGTCAGTTCTGATTAATTAGATTCCTTTTCTCTGTCTATCGTTCCACTCTATGAGGAAGAAAGATAATAGATATGGAAATTAGATATATTTCAATCCACTGAATAGGCGTTGAAATGTAGTGTGGGTTTCTCCTCTTATTGGCCTGTAACACAAAGCAAATCTCCCCCAGACCAGTAATCACCAGCGCCTTCTCCCAACGTTCTCCCGGATGTGAAAAGCTCTATCTAAAAGTAATTTGTTGTTGTTGTTCGTTTCCTGAAAGTGCTTTATGAAATGACAAGACACTGGGCATATTACAGACCTATTCCTGTGTGAAATGCCTACCTATTGCCTCCTTAAATAATATATTTTTACCAAATCCTTTCATTTAATTCCACAAGATGGGTTTCGATGAAGATGGCCCCTTGGCCCATCTGATCTCATCCGTCCAGATCACCCACCCTTTAGAGTATTTTCTGTTTGTATTTTATTGACTATTAGTTATAGGATTTATTAGCCCTGTAATATGGTGTCAGAATTTAAAGAATCTACCCCTTTGTGTCTCTAACAACAACAAGATTACAATTATTATTATTAAGATTACATTTGTATAGCACCTTTCCCAAGGTGCTAAAATCCCCTCTCCTTCCTGCCACCCATTCTACAGCCATAGCTGACAGTGCACTATTTCCTCTGGATTGCTCGATGTCCATTTATAGGTTTGCTTTGTTCAGCCGGGTGTCTTGACACTTGCCGAAACCCATCCCAGGTCTACAAAAATTCCCAGTCACTCACTACGCGTTCCAGTTAAATCCCGTGAAGTGTTGTGAGACGGCACCCTGTCATAAAACGTGCAATGTCAAATGTAAAGGTTGTTACTTTTTGGGTTTCTTTATTTCAACAGTAACAACTTGCATTTATATAGCGCCTCCACACAGGGCGGTGTCTCGGAGCACTTAACAGTGATGGAGCAATTTCATTGCTCTTCCTTGCAGTATCTCCTTTCTCTCTGTCTCCCCTCCTCCACTGAAAGTCTTTGTCATTTTCCTCTCCTACATTGCTGTCGAGTGCCACTCAGTCTTGTACCATTTCCCCAGAACTATCCTGTGAAGCATCCTTTGAAGCAACACTGGCCAATTTAGCTACAGTATCCAATTGAATTTTCATAGGACTGCATTAAGCCATTAGGATGATGTGTGCACTGAAGTCCTGATGTCTCCTCTCATGGCTGCTGTTGCCAATGAATGCTTAATCTTATCCATTGCTATTTGCATTGAGGCTGAGAAAGCCAACGTTGAGAAATTCAGAGCGAGAGATCTTGGGGACAGATTTAGGCTGTCATTGTGATGTTTGTCTGGAGAGGTACAATCTTTAATAGGATGCAGAGGTTTTATTATTTGGTCAGCCGCGTGTCTGACACATACAGAAACCCAACAGCGTGCTTAGGAGTAGCCAAACCAGACTGAGAATTCCACATAAATGCAACTGATGGAAATTTCCACGTGTCTGGAATGGAATGCACACTCTCTCCTTGGAGGGATAAACTTTGCTTCCCTGATTCCAGAGTATTTTAGATACAGGTTGACAAGAGCCAAGGCTTGTGGGACCTCAGAGTATGTATTTAGCCATATAAAAATAGTGCACTGGACTCATCAACCCATCTCGATTGTCCAGTGCCATGTAACAGTGTTAAATTGCTGCGAGAATATACGCACTTGAAAGTCAAGCCTTAGCACACTGGCAATGTAGTTGCATTCAATGTTACCATCTCCCACAGGAAATGAGATTTGATTCAATCTGACTTCACCTTTGTGTGTAAAAGGCATGAAAATCTCCTTATCAGCCTGCAGCTAACCCCGCTGATTCTTCTGACAAAGATTTGTGAACGGCACAATCAGAAATATCTCCCCAAGTTACAGTAAATGACACAGACGCTATAAAACACTGACATTTCAGGGCAGAATGTTGCTCTGTATCTGATGGGGCTTAGCATCAGGCTATTGGTGTGCTTGCTTCCTGTTAATTCTCATGGCCACTGTGGTTCAAGAGTCTTTATTATTGCTGTTCAACTAGCTGGGTGCAAGCGTTGCTCATTTTAGTGCCACGCATTTGTCTCTGTCTCAGCCCTAGCGTTTTGCAAACCTCCTAATTGTATGTCTTCTCCTTCATCTGCGGAAGGCAATGATTCATACCTTGGTGCGATTTCATGGACATCAGTGACCTTCTCGCGAGGAGACTGTTCTGGAGGTGGTGCCAGCCTGGCTCAGTCAGTAACCCTGTCGCCTGAGAGTCAGATAATAATCTGGGGGCAATAAACCCTCCTCCCCAAATTTTTTTTTAAAATTTGATCATTCGGTCCACGACTGCTTGTGGGACACTGCTGTGCGCAATCTGCCAACAAATTACAGTCAGTCCACTTTACATTCTGTGAAGCACTATGAGACGTTTCAACGACGTGATAAGGCGCTACATCAAATGCAAGGATTATTACATTATCATATTATAGTTAGAACACTTTACAGTAAGTTCTGTAAAACATTTTCCGATGTCTTCCTGAAGTAAAAGGCTCCACACCAAATGTAAGGTATTACTATGATAGGGTAAGGCACTGTGAAAGTGAGCATTTTTCCTTGCCCTGAGATGACTGATCACTAGTTTCATGCTCTTTCTCTCCTGTGTCTCTCAGGGAGGAAGCGATGATCTCCGCCTCCTTCGACAGTCTGGAGGTTCTGCTCGACTCCTTTGGCCCGGTCCGAGATTGCACCAAGGACAACGGAGGCTGCAGCCGGAACTTCCGCTGCATCTCTGATCGCAAGCTGGACTCCAATGGTTGTGTGGTGAGTACGTTCTCAGAGTGAGTGGCTCAGTCAGTAGCAGGCACACCTCTGAGTCACAAGGTTGTGGGTTCAAACCCCACGTTGAAATCTTTGAACAAACACAGTCGAGGCTGACACTTGATTTGCAGTCAAACCATTTCTATGTGTTGATTCTCCTCTCTGGTCTCTTGTAGTGATCTGCTATCCACGGTAGGGGTTGATACACAATTTAAATACAGCCGGAAGCCTGCTATCCATACTTGATTAGGTTGGAAGCACTCGTGCTTCCCGGGACTCAGAAGGATGTGGGTTCAAGCCCCGTGTAGGAATTCTTCAGCTCACAGTCTAGGCCTAAACGGCATTGCAGTGCTGGGGGAGCACTGAACTGTCGGAGGTGCTGGCCTTCGGGTGAGAGCTCTGTCTGCCTGTTCAGTTTAATACGTTAAAGATCCCGAGGCTCTCTTCCAAAAGAGAACAAAGTTTCTCCCAGTTTAATAGCCAACAATCCCCCAGATAAAATTTATCATTCTCCTCATGGCTGTTTGTGGGAAGTTTCTGTGTGCGAACAGGACTTTGTGAACGCCTTTTAGATTTCTTTACTGAGCTGAGAAAGGATTGTGATCTACCTCAGTGCATCGGTTCACATTCCTGGGCTCTTAGTTTATTACCACACTGACTGTCATTTCCCAGAAGGTTCCTAGAAAGCGATACCTTCTGCAAATGGTATTTGACAAAATCGTACGTTTCAGTGTGGGAGGCTTTGAAGTGGTGAGTTGTGGCCCTCTGCTCTTGTTGTGCCTCGTTTTATGACTGTTTCGCTTTGAGCTGAATCCTTTGTTTCCAACAAATATTGTTTCAGAAATATCAAGCATATTTCTCCCTGAAGCATCATACCAAAGCGGGAGAGGGAGGCGTTCGCCAAAATATATAGCTTCATGTGGAACAAGCGACGAAAAGAGACAGCAAAGACATTGATATGGTCAATAAAATGCACCCTGTGAAGGGTGACATCGAGTGTGAGCACGACGGGCAGCATGAGGAGCAATGTTAGTTTGAGCGTAGTGTGTCTGCTGTTCACATCAGTGAGAAGCACACAGTTGTAAAAATAGTCACCATTAGAATTTAGCAACACTGAATGTGTGGAGTCCTGTAGCGTAGTAGTTAGAGCACTCAACTCGCAAGTGAGAGAACCCGGGTTCGATTCCCAGGCGGGGCAAAACCTCAGGCAAGTTTCCTTACTCCACACGCCTCTGTTTACCTAGCAGTAAGTAGGAAACCGGTTGTTACTGTTTGTGGGACACTGTCGTGCGCAATTGGCTATTGCGTTTCGTCCACAAAATACACAGGCAATTCACTTTACAATATATTCTGTGAAGCGCTGTGAGATGTCTCAATGATATAATAAGGGATTATATCAAATAAAACTATTTTATTATCAATAATAATCCTTACATTTGACATAGTGCCTAAAGTATCAAATCACCTCAAAGCAGCTAATATTTGCACATCACAAATAATAATAATGACGATACTTCCATTTCATAAATATCTTCACATGTAATTGCTGCAAAAAATGCAGTGACTGTATTTATAGGCACACATAGCAGTCCATTTATGCAGAGCATATGTCCCACAAACCAATTTATCTGGGAGATTGTTGACCAGGACAATAGGAAAGGAACTGAATTTAAAAGCAGTGGGGAGGGGATGGTAATTTGTCAGACCCCCTTCGCTTTAGCATCGCTGCTGATTTGTGCGCTGTCAAATTGTAGATACAAACAAAGGTGTATAACATTATTTTTCCCACCTGTTACTTACTTTGACTTTGGCAGCAGCAAGACTTCCAAACAAAACCATTTTTCAGTGGATGTGAAATCTGGACCGAGTGCAATTTCTAAATCTAATACTAAAGTCAATTGCAAAAGTTATTTGTTATGTAATGAATCCTTCAGTAACTGCTGTTCACTCTGGATATAGAGTAATAGATGACTGGCAGTGACTGGCAAAGCAGTAATTCAATCCATGGCCTTTGATGGTGCCATAAACTGTGAGAATGAAGTTTGAGAGCTTTATGAATATGAATCCTGAGATTGAATTACTGCTGTCAATTCAACACCAAACATTTGTTATTTGCCTTAAATGTGCAAGACGAAGTGTTGCAACTATTATGTAATGGTTGCTCCATTGAAGACCATTGTTTATTTATGTATATGCATATATCTATATATCGGTAGATAGTAGGATGTGTGTGGATATATACATGTATATGTGTGCATAATAATAATAATCCTTGCATTTGATATAGCGCTTTTCACGTCTTCTAGTCGTCTCAAAGTGCTTCACAGAATATACTTTAAAGTGAATTGATTGTATATTTGTGGGCGAAACACGGCAGCCAATTGTGCACAGCAGTGTCCCACAAACAGACATGGATTCAAGTGACCAATTTTATTAATCTTTTTCTTGAGGCATGTGGAGTAAGGAAACTTGCCCAAGGGTTCGCCCTGCTGGGAATCGAACCCAGCTCTCTCGCTTGCAATGCGAGTACTTTAACCACTGAGCTACAGGACTCCTTGTGTATATGTATATATATATATATATGAGAGCTAGAACAACCTCAAATAGGTTCCAACCTATAACTCACCACTGTACACTTATTGTCTCTATATATCAGTGTCAGCCTGACTCAGTTGGTTGCACTCTCACCTCTGAGTCAGAAGATTGTGAGTTCAAGCCCTATGTTGGAGTCCTGTAGCTCAGTGGTTAGAGCACTCGCTTTGCAAGCGAGAGACCTGAGTTTAATTCCAGGCAGGG
This sequence comes from Callorhinchus milii, assembly GCF_018977255.1. Classification (NCBI taxonomy): domain Eukaryota; kingdom Metazoa; phylum Chordata; class Chondrichthyes; order Chimaeriformes; family Callorhinchidae; genus Callorhinchus; species Callorhinchus milii. The sequence goes on along the minus strand of NW_024704746.1, from coordinate 7,287,747 downwards.
CGAAACCTTGGGCAAGTTTCCTTACTCCACACGCCTAATAATAATCCCTCCAAAACCAAAAACAATAATAAATTGGTCATTTTCAATCTACGACTGTTTGTGGGACATTGCTGTGCGCAATTGGCTGCCGCGTTCGCCCTCAAATATACAGTCAATTCACTTTACAGTATATTCTGTGAAGTGCTTTGGGACGTCCTCCCGACGTGAAAAGCGCTGTATCAAATGCAAGGAATATTATTATTATGTTGTGTCTTTGAACTCACGTAGTCTTGGTTGATATTCCAATGCAGTGCTGGGGGTGCATTTCATTTCTGTGCTTCGGACGAGATGTTTAGCCAAAGTGCCCTCTGCCTGTTCAGGTTGAAGATCCCATGGTACTATTCAGAAAGACAAGCGAGGTTCTCCTGGTGTCCTGGCCAACAACCTCCCCCCGAAAATAAAATTGGCTATTCACTTCATGTGTGAGACATGGCGGTAAACAAATCGACTGTTTGTGAGATCACAGTTCATCCCTAACTTGGTGTCACCTTCAAATACAGTTGCTTTTACACTGGGCCTTTGTGTCCAGGTCATTAATGTGGAGGAGAGAAAATGGGATAGTTCCAGCAGCAAAACTCAGGGAACATTTGGAATTTAAAAGCCTGTAGGGTGAAGGGAAGCCAGAGGGGTAGATAGCAGAGTTAATGTCCTGCGATTTCGAGTAAGAGGTGGTGTAATGTGTCATGGCACTAACACAGTGAACACACAGCAAGGAGGAAAAGCTCACTGGATGATATAATTGTAGCTTGGGAGAAATGAGGGAGAAGAGGTCAGAGGAGCAATGGTCACAGCAGCATTGATAACCCACAGTAAAGACAAGGTGGATTGCAATGGGGTTAGAGGTGAGAGCAGGGTCACCATCACAGGATGCTTCTTGGCACACATCCTGTCCAGCAGGGTGACAGCAGAGCTGGAAGGGACAAGTGAGACACAGGCAGCTTAACCTTTTATTATCTTGATTGCAGACGAAGCTGTATTGCACTGCTGTAGTATGCTTCTAACTCTCAGGTTTTTCTCTGAAATGAACTGCTGATGTACTTTAATGTACTGTTAAACCGATTCTTTTGCCCACAAAATATACAGTCTATTCGCTTTACAGTATATTCTGTGAAGCGCTTTGAGACGTCTCAATGACATGATAAGGCGCTATATCAAATGCAAGGTTTATTATGATCATTCTTTACAAAACATTTTTCCCTTTTTTTCCAGAACATCTTTATAACTAAATAGTCAATCTTGGGTACAGAAGCAGTACACATCTTCTGTGTATCACACTCTGGACCTTTCAGAGACTCCATACTAGATAATGGGATAAATACAACAACAACTTGTATTTCTATAGCCCCCTTCATGCAGGGTAGAGTCAGAGAGCTTAACAATGGTGGAGTTTGGTGCTGAGCCAGGGAGAAACGGGAGGTGACCATAGGCACTATGGAAAAGGAAAATCTTCAGGTGTGATCTGAAGATGGACAAAGAGGGGTCATGGTTGAAGGATTGAGGCAGGAAGTTCCAGAAGTTCGGGGCGTGTTGGCTGAAAATACTGCCACCAGTTGTGGAGTGGAGGGGTCAAGAGATGTGCAGAAGGCCATTTTACTTATTACAAGTAATAATAAAATAATTCATATTCCTTGCTTTCCATCCATTTGATACAGCGCCTTATCACGTAGTCATAATGTCTCAAAGCACTACCCAGGATATACTGTAAAGTGTAATGACTATTTAGGTGAACAGACTCAAGGGGTGATGCCAATTTGCACAACAAAGTCTCACAGACATCTATGGAGTTAATGACTTTTTTTGAAAGATTGTTGGCCGGGACACTGGGAGAAATTCCCCTCTCTTTTCAAACAGTGCCATGGGATCTTTGAAGCCCAGCGGAACAAGCAGAAGGGACCAGGAATTAATGTCTCATCAGAAAACCTACCCCCCAAAAAATGGAGCACTCTCCCAAAACTCCTCCTGTGGGGCTTGAACCTGTAACCATATGATCCAAGAATGCGACCAGCTGAGCCAAGCTGGCACAAGTAGTGTCACAGTTTGGTCAACCTTAGTTGTCACAAACAAAGGCAATGACTTGTAATTTACAGCCACAAACAAACAAGGCCAGAATGGAAACTTTGAGGAAAAGGTGAGCAGATACGGTCAAACTCATGCTGCACAGAACCATAGAAACTTACAGCACAGAAAGCGGCCATTCAGCTGATTGTGTCTGTTCTGGCTCTTTTAAAGAACAATCCTTTCGGTCCTATTTACCTGCCTTTTTACCCATACACCTAGACTCCCTGCTATGTCACCAAGGCTGTGATTGTCAGATGAGTGCTGGATGTCAGACCAGCACTAGATCTCTCCCTGTCTCTCTCTCTCATTGAAGAGCAGACTTTAAGTTTCCCTCCATTGACAAAGAGGTCAGGTTTATAACTCTAAGCAATGCCACTTACAGGATCTGATCGCATGACAAAAGGACAGGTTTGGATGAAGAAGAGCTTATGGCCTATTTGATCTCAACTTTCCAAAATGCCAACCCCGCTGTCTTCCTGATTACATCATGAACAATTTCCAGCTGTTAGTTATCCTCTGTGTGAAGGAGCATTTGTATCTGATCTAACAATGCACTGAGCAACCTTGAACCTAGCAATACTGTTATGTTGTTTTTTTCACTCTCCCATTTAACATTTTATCGATTTCTGCGAGGTGTCAGCCTGGCTTAGTTGGTAAAACAATCACTTGGGTTAGAGCCCCAAGTCGGGACTTGAACTCATATACTCTAAGGTGACACTTCAATGCAGCGCCACACTGTCAGAAATGCTGTCCTTCGGATGAGAAGTTGAACCGAGGTCCCGTCTACCTGTTCAGGTGGATGTTAAAGATCCCATGGCTGAATTCAAGAAGAGAAGGGAGTTTCTCCCGGTGTCCTTTCCAAAAATCCCCCAGGTAAATGTGGCCATTCACTTGATGGTTGCTTTTGAACATGTGCACCAATTGGCTGCTGTGATTGTAATAATAAAATAATAATATAAATAATAATAATAATACTCCTTGCAATAGATATAGCGCTTTTCACGTCTTCTAGACGTCTCAAAGCGCTTCACAGAATATGTTGTAAAGTGAATTGACTGTAATTTTGTGGGCGAGATTGCCTACATATACACTCTGCAATAAAAATCCTGTGAATTGTGTTGTGACATTTCGACGTTAAGTTGAGGTGCAACATCAAGTGCAAGAATCATTATTATTATTATTAATTTTATTATTATCATTATCCCCTGTGTGATATCGCTTATCATAACTGATGAGTGAGGACAGCTTATCTAGCGCTAAGAACCTAAGAGCTCATCCCTCAAGGGCTTGTTTGAAACAAAAATAACACTACTACCTCCTCCTCCCCCCACCCCCACGTTCACACAAAGAGGAAACTGGTGAATGTCTTCTGGTATCATTTCGACTGAATACAAACATTGTTTTTTCGCAATTAATGAGTTGAAATTAGGCGTCTCTTTCTGGTCCTGGAACTGAAGAAAATTAATATGCGCCGCACATTTTCTGAGAATTCAGTTGCTAAATTAGTCATCCGGGCAACATTAACAATTCAACACCTTTGCTCGTTGTTAATCCCAGTTGGACATGTTGGGTTTATTGGGAGGTGCAGAGCTGATTGACTCAATTTCCACCTGTATAAGTGAACTCAACTAAGGTGTCAATTCTTAGTGTCCAGGACAAAGCTCCAAAGCGAACAATCTTGGAGCCCCTGAACTGCTAAAGACAATAATAGACCAGGGCTCTAATAATAATAATAATTTTTGCATTTAATATAGCGCCTTATCACATCTCCGAGACGTCTCAAAGCGCTTCACAGACTACACTGTAAAGTGAATTGACTATATATTTTGTGGGCGAAATGCGGCAGCCAATTGCAGAGGCGCGTGAAGTAAGAAACATTTCGCCCTGCCAGGAATCGAAAGTGGGTCTCTCTCCTGCGAGGCGAGCGCTCTAAGCACTGAGCTACAGGACTCCACGTACGCACACGCCGGGTCTTTGAACTCCTGGTCCAGGCCGACACTCCAGTTCAGTGCTGGGGGCTGCTGCCTTGTTGGAGGTGAGATGTTAAATCGAGGTCCCATCCTCCTGTTCAGACGTTCATTTAAGATGCCATTGATTTTCTTGAAAAGAGAAGAGAGTTTCTCTCTCCTGGTGTCCTGGCCAGCAATTCCCCAAATAAACCTGGTCATTCACTTTGTGGCTATTTGTGGGCACATTGCAGTGCGCAAATTGACTGCCACGTGGGCCAACAAAATGCACAGTCACTACACTTTACAGTAAATGCTGAAGCGCTTGAGATGTTTCAAAGATGCGATAAGGAGTCATATCAAATGCAAGTATTATTATATAATTATCATTACAAGACACCCGTGTATGGATAGAAAAAGAAAAAGACCTTTAACGCTGAGTTATTCATCCTCGGTATGCTTTCCACAAGCACAAGTGGGCACTGATAATGATTCTCTGCTACCACATTCCCCAAATGGCCACCTGCCCAGCGCCTGTTTAGTCGGCAGGATCACCAGATAATTACATGTGTTTAATTCTGATTGTGTTTCTCGGAGTTTGCTCTGCAGACGCACAGAGACTAAGCAAGCGATGACAGAATGATGACAGACAGCTATTAGAAATGCACAGAGTTTTTTTCAATTAGCGAGCTGCGCAGACAGAAGCCCATCCTGTTTGCTACACTCATCGCCCTGTTTAATATCTGGTTCTTTAGCTCTTGGTGTTGGTGTTACACGGGCCCACCTCCCCCCTCCGAGCTCATGTCATTACCCTGCCATTCCCTCATTCCACACCGGCTTCACTTGAACATCCCCCTTGCTGAGGACACCGATTTTATTTTTTTGGAGGGATTATTAAGCCGGAATCGAACTGCCAATTGACTAACAACCTGGTTCCTACTTACTGTTAAATAAACAGGCATTCGGAGTAAGGAAACTTGCCTAAGATTTCTACCGCCTGGGAATCAAGCCCGGGTCATCTCGCTTGCAAAGGCTATGTTCCATCCACACCTTTTCCAAGTCCCTGTTTAACCAATTTATTCTACTTACAAATTTCTATTAATGGAAATTCACTGATGTATTTAGCCCCGATTATGCCCTCGCCATCTCCAGAGCTTGTTGTGTAAATATTTTGCTTGGCAGCCTATTATTTTATTGCAATGGCATTGTTCTGAGCTCTCCCCAAGGGTCTATGTGTGCTACCCATCATCTCCACTCCACTGCCACTTACACTAGCACATGCACATTCTCCAGACACATGGGAATTTCCATGTGTAGGTGGCATGTGTATGTGGAAATCCAGTTTAACAGCAGTGTCCCACAAACAGCGACAAAGTGAGTGAGCAATTTGATCTAGGAAGTTGTTGGCCAGGATACCATGGGAGAGAAATTCCCTTCGCTTTTTAAATAGTGCGGTGGGATCCTTAACATCCACCTGAACAGACAGATAGGACTTCGGTTTTACAGCCAGGACACCAGGGGGAAACTCTGACAATCTGACAATGGTTTGTTGTGTGTGGAAAATACAGCAGAGCAGCAATTGGAGTTGGGGACAGTGAAAGAATGCAAGTGAGCGCGATTGTGTCTGTGTGTGAAAGAGGGAGACACACAGGGTGTGCTGCCTGCAATTATTTTGTGCAGTCGTGAGTCGCCATGATTTATATCTTGTGTCGTTTAATTCCTTTGGTCGCTGGTCTCGCTCCACTACCTGTGGGAAGGGATAGGCCAGGTCTCATCCAGATCATTGTCTTTCAAAAGTGTCTCTTTTTTTTTCCAATGAAAGCAAAATTATTAGACCAGAAATGATTTGCATCAAAAACAGGATGAGGCAGTCCCCAATATTAATTGCATTTGATACAGCGCCTTATCTCGTTGTTGAGACGTCTCAAAGCCCCTCACAGAATATACTGTGAACTGAATTGACTATATTTTGTGGGTGAAATACAACAGCCAATTGCACACAGCAGTGTCCCACAAACAGTCATGGATTGAGTGAACAAATTATAATTTTTGGAAGAATTATTACCCTTGGAAAGCGATCCGTCAATCGACTAACAAAGGCGGCAGCCAATTGCGCACAGTGGCATCACATAAATAAGTCGGTGAACGGCTGAGCACAAGAAGAGCCAATAGTTACATTTGAAGCTGTGATACAATTGGACGCTGCTCATTCTGCACTTTATTAAAAGACTAAACTGCAGCCAATCAAATACAAAAAATAAAGCCTTTGGCTGACACTTCATTGCACCAATTCAGACAACATCATTAACAGCAAACTCCAGCTCTTGCATTTTATTTTCAATTTACTTTAATTGCCAGCTCGTCTTCCAAATAGGCCCATGGCTATCTCTGGTTGAGTAACATGTGACAACTTCACTTGCAGATGCTCAGGTGAAAGTGCAGGGATTTGAGCTGGTCACAAAAACTGTTTGCATTTATATAATGCTCTTCACGCAGGGTAGGGTCTTGGACTGCTGGTGGATATTGTGTATTAATATTGTGTATGGGTGAGGGAAGGGTCTTTTCATGCAGGGCTCTGTGTACCTGGCACCAGCCAGCTTCATTGCCCCCTATGCTGCGTCTACCCCACCATCAGCAGGCAGGCCTTCAGCCTTTCTCCTCCCCGCTTTCTGGAACCCCATCCTAGTGTGTTTCTGACTCACACCCTCTGCCTTACCTCATTCATCCAGAACTCTGCAGCTCTTGTCCTCTCCCGCACCAGGCTCCATGATCTCATCAGACTCAACCTCGCCTGGCTCCACTGACTCCCCATCCCTCACAGGATAGAATTCAAAATTCTGGTCCTCACCTTCAAGGTCCTCCGTGGACTTGGCCCCTCCAACCAGCAAATCCTTTATCAACCTGTCCGCTCCCTCTGCTCAGCAGGCTCCGGCCTGCTCTATGTCCCCTGCCCGGCCTGCAACCTCTCTACCCCCACCCTCTGGAACACCATCCCACATTCCCTTTGCCTCCATCCCCCCATTTGCCTCCTTCATGGCATGCTTCAAGACCCCCCTCTTTGACCGTGCATTCGGCCACCCTCCTACCCTCTCTGCCCTCCACCCTTCCTGATCCCAAACGCACACACCCCCACCCCCGCGCCCCTTCGCTCGGGTCCAAATCTTCACGACGTGAAAGGCGCTTTACAAATGTAATTTTGTATCGTATTGTATTCATGGTCAAAGACCTTTTTGACTGTGCTTTCAGTCTTCTTTACGCCCCCCACCCTTCCCCCTGAGGTCCTACCCCCAGCTCAGATGCCAAGCCAGGATTGTTAGGTGCCTATGAACATGGTTATTTTAGAGTACAATATAAATGTGTATTTTAATGTGGTTGTAGATATGTGTGATGTGTGCGTGAGCAACAGAGCATGGATATGTGTGTGTGAATTCTCCCTCTCCTTGACTCCACACACACCGCTCGAGAGAGAGAATCCTTCTGATCTCTCGTCCCTTTTTAAGCTTTCCAATTTCAAACCCTTTGCCTCCCCTTCTCCCCCGTTGATGTTAACAATGAACAGGTCGGAGCAGTGTGAAACATTGGTGCATATCCCTCTCTTTCCTATCGCTCTCCTCACGTGCTTTCGACCCACGTTTTAATGTATGAATGGAAATCAACCCATTGTGCACTCAGCAGCTGGTGCTCAGAGTTAATTGGGGCAGGGAAGTGGGGGTGAAAGGGCGGCATTATTGGAGATTGCTCAACGTTGGCAATTGCAGAAATTCATAAGTTTGATTGAATCAATTTTTTAACAATGATACAAAAGTCTGCTACCAGTCACTCAATTTTTAATTTTCCTTTTGCTGAGACTCTCAAAGCGTGTCAATTGCTCTGTCATTGTACGTGTATGGGGGTGGGGAAGAGAGGAGAATAAAATTGGAGCCCACATAGACAAGAAGTTTGCATTTTCAAAGCACCTTATCTCGTCGAAATGTCTCAAAGCTTTACACTGATCACTGTCAAGTGTAATGACAGTCTTTGTAGGCGAACACAGAACTCTGCTCTAATCCAAATTCCTTGCTCTTTCTCTCTGTCCTTTTATCGTCTTTCTTTTCAGCCATGCATTGAGATATATTTTACCACCTTCAGCCCATCACACAAGGCCATGTCCATTTGACGTTCCTCACTATGTAGGACAACTCAAACATCTCTCTTTACCGCTTACCACAGCACCCTGGCTCAGTTGGTAGAACTCTCCCTCTCCCTCTCTCTCTGTCACTGCATTGGAGTGTCATCATAGACTATATGAATTCTGAGTCAAAAGGTTATTTGTTGAAGCCCCACAAATGGGACTTGGAATTCATATAGTCTACGCTGACACTCCAGTGCAGTGCTGGGTAGTGCTGCATTGTTAGAGGAGCCGTCCTTTGGATGAGACCTTAAACCAAGGCCCTCCTATATCTATTCAGGATAGAAGTGAGTGCCATACCAACACTGGTAATGAGACTAATTAGAGCTACTCACTAAGATTCCTTTGCACAAATTGCCTGTCGTGTTCGCCCACAAAATACAAACACTCACACCACTTTGCAGTACATCCTGCAAAGCGCTTTGAAACGTCTTGAAGACGTGTTAACCTGCTGTATAAAATTCAAGGATTATGATTGTGTAGCGCTCTGAGATGCTACCCTGCATGAGAAGAGCTATAAAATGCATATCATTTGCTTTGTGCTGCCTACAACCAGAGCGCAGCCACGGACAGACCACAACAACACGGCTTGCAGGATCGGAAATGTGTAACCAAATAAAAAGGGGGGTGTTTAAATCAGTGATTTCATTGTAAAAACAAGGTGTGGATTCATGACAATGCTGCACTTTCAAGGAGACTGGCAATGTGTTTGTTCTGTGGAATTTTTAGCTACCATCACGATGGAGCTGGCTGCTAATCTCCTCAATGTAATGATCAATAGCTGCTCTCAGTCGCTGGGAAACATCCACTTTAAATCTGTTTTCCTCTGCAGATGAAATGCTACAAATGAATTTACGCTAAGAACTTGATATTGTTGCTCTGCTCTGGAGTATTGAATGAACAGCTTGCTATTAGCTCATCAGTAGCCTCTAGTGACAGTATGTTGCACTACAGCAAAGATCAGTGTGCTGTTCCTGTCCTTAATCCCCATTTAACGTCTCTGCCCAGTCCATCTTATTTCACACCATAGCCTGACCTCCCTCCCACCTCCCAAGCTGACAGGTGCAATCACTGTAAATATCCTGGCGTTTGATATAATGTGGAGTCCTGTAGTCCTGTAGATTCTTTGTTTGGACCACTTGCCTCGCAAGCGAGAGTACCCGGGTTTGATTCCCAGCAGGGCGAACCCGTAGGCAAGCTTACTGTGCTTACCACATGCCTATGTTTACCTAGCAGTAAGTAGGAACCCAGTTATTAGTCAATTGGTGGAATGCTTTTTTTCTGAGGGTAAAAATCCCTTCAAATCAATAAAGAAAAGAAAATAATAATAATAATGTGGTCACTCAATCCACGACTGTTTGTGGGACACTGCTGTGCGCAAATGGCGGCCGCATTTCGCAAACAAAATATACAGTGAATTCACTTTACAGCTATTATTGTTGGCTCATAAAATACTCCATTTCCAGCATTGGCTTTGGTTTGTAAATGGTGTTTTGTTATGTACACATCAGAGGCATCACTGTCAGACTCGTAGATGAGGAACTAGTGCTTAAATACGCCAGTGCCCATGGCAAAGCACTGCAGCGCATGTGCACACTTTCAGGGGAGGAAAGAACGATTTGTTGGAGGTAAAGGTTGAAAGTCCATCAATCTAAATTAGATGTAGAAACTCAGGATCGCAGGAGAATCCACCAGGCCAGAGGATGGATTGAAGTGACCTTTAAAATGTATCAGCACGTAAACCACTCTTTCCACGCTATTTCCTTTCAAGACATTTTCAAACAAATAAAAGGGAGAGATTCACTGACGACTGTGAGGTGCTTTTGAAATGCTTTTGAAATGCCATTCTGTTTTACGCTTAGTGATGTGCCTCGCAGTGTACTTATTCCAAGTGTCAGAAGAAATGCTGTGAACAAGAAAATCAAACATGTTTTGCATTTTAAATAAATTATACGTAATTTTAATGTGGCATGTCTTGTAAATATTTAATAATCAAATTGAAAAGCACACTCATTTCGACGAGGGGAAATGATCAAAGCTTTTCGATATAACACAATAATGAGTTCTTGTAAAACGGACAGAGTTAGCACGATTCTATTGGGTGCTTTAAATCTACTGTACTTTGTACTTGCTTAGTTGTATTTAACAGAAACCTCTCTCGTGTCTTCTCAGTCTCTTGCTATCTATGTATCTCTGTATCAGTCAATATCGTTCTCTATGTCTCTAATAATCAAAAATAGTCCTGTAGCATAGCGGTTGGAGCGCTTGCCTTCACAAACGAGAGGACCCGGGTTCGATTCCTGGGCAGGGCGAAGCCTCAGGCAAGTTTTCTTACTCGACACGCCTCTGTTTACCTAGCAGTAAGTAGGAACCCGGTTATTGGTCAATTGACGGATCGATCAATCAATCAGCAACCAGGGTTCCTACTCCTAGGGGTAATAATCCCTTCAAAAATTAATAAAATAATAATAATTTGGTCACTCAATCCAGGACTGCCTGCCCGAGTTTCACCCACAAAATACACAGTCAATTCACTTTACAATATATTTTGTGAAGTGTTTTGAGACGTCTCAATGATGTGATAAGGCACTATACCAAATGCAAGGATTATTATTATTATTATAACGGTAATCTATGCATTTGATACAATGCCTTTCACACTAGAAGGATGGCTCATAGCGTTTTGGAGGATTTTACTGTAAAGTGTAGTAACTGTGTATTTTGTAGCCAAATGAGGGAACCAATTTGCACACCGCAACATCCCATGAACAGCCATGAAATGACTGACCAATGTTATCTGAAGGATTATTGGTCAGGACACCAGGAGAAACTCCTTTGTCTTTTCAAGTAGAGTGTGGGATTGTTAATATCTCCCTAAACAGACAGATGGGCCCTCAGTTTAATGTAGCATCTGAGGACCGCTCTCCCCGAGCGATTGGGAGGGACAGGCTTGTAGAAGATTGGGAGGGGACAGCAAAAATAACAAATCTACACGACACACAGAAACACATCAAAAGGCAAGCTTTTGATGTTTTTTTTTTCGTTCTGATGTATTTTGCATCAAACTCGAGTCTCTAATCCAAAATTGTGTTGTTTTCATCTTGGTTCAAAGGAGTCGTGCGCTCAACATCACAATCGGCCAATGTTCACTACAGAGAACGTCACATCACAGTGCGGTTGGGGCTGGGGAGGGGTGGTGGGGGGGGGAAGAAAGAAATACTCTTTGAATCAAATGGTTTCAGATCCGTTGCAAACTCCTGTCCCTGGTGTGTGTGTGTGTGTGTTCTTGGCGGGCCACAGCAGTACTTTGTTATCTTCTCTTATTAAGATAAAGAAAAAACAATTTGAGCCAATACAGCGTTGGCTTGATTTTCCCAAACAGCCCTTCGTTGTGGTTTGTTGTCAGTTCTCGGAGGGTTGGCACTCGATTTACGCTTGACTTACAGCAGGCAGAGCCCACATATCCTCAATATAGACAATCACCCGGAAAACATACAGTCAATTCACTTTACAGTATATTCTGTGAATGACTTTGAGACGTCTCGAAAATGTGATGAGGAGCTATATCAAATGCAAGGATTATTATTATTATCTCCTTCTTCTCTCTGCAGTCTCACAATCTTTGCATTGTGTCAATAACAATAGTAAGCCTTGCATATGATATGGACATAGACTCAGATCCTGGCACCAACTGCCCATGAAACCTGCTGCCATATTTCAGCAACTGGAAGCTAGACTTAATAATAATAAAGTAGGCGAAGGCCGCAGCTTATTTGCACACGGCAAAGTCCCACAACTAGATATGAAGTGCAAAAGCAGCTTTATTTGGGGGCATTGTTGCCCAGACATCTGGAGAGCCTCTCTCCTCTTTTTGAATCGTGCCATGGGATCTTTAATGTCCACCTGAATAAACAGCTAGGACCTTGGTTTGACATCTGATCCAAAGAACGGCATCTCTAACAATGCAGCGCACCCCTGACAATGCATTAGAGTGACAGCCTAGACCACAATCTGGTTGCAAGACACAGATGTACGCGGCAATATCTTTGCCCACATTTCATGTCATCTTTTTTTTTCACTCTGTGAAATATCACTCGCTGCACCCAGAGAATAAATATTAACAGCCAGACATGTCAAACCTTTTGACAGACAGGAGTCTCGGTCACTGCATGTTACAAGCGGATGACAAAATAAACCCGAGAAATGAGAATCCCCGGTTTATTTACGGCAGAAATATATTGTCCGAGGCTGAAGAGAGGCAATGAAATTTAGGAGTCTGGGGGGTAGTTAAGCTGCAAAAGATTTAATGTGGCATGTTCTTCACATTGGGAACCATCCATCATTTGTCACGGGCTGCTGGCAAGTGACAGCATCGATAGGATTGTAGCAAAAGTCATTAAACCTAACCTTAAGTACTGCACTGTTACCGTTACTGGGTAGTACTGCTGCACCGATCTGCTGGTTATTCAAGCACACTGCCCCGTTAAATCAGGGGGAGCCTCTCTCTCCCATCCCCCTAAAAGCAAAAGCATTATCAGGCCACTCGGTTTAACGTCTCATATGAAGGACGGCACCTCCAACAAGACAACGCTTCCTCCAGCACTGCCCTGGTGTCAGACGGACTTTGAGTTCAAAGTCCTGACATGAGGCTTGAGTCCATGGCCTTCTGGCTCAGAGGTAGGAGCGATTTCAATTCAGCCAGGCCAACAATAGATTATACACTGTTGCCCCTTTTTACAGTTTAACACAAGAGGTTTAGACTGTGGCGTGGTGTGTGGGTCTGCGTGTAAGTATCTTTGTGTATGTAAGAATGTGCGTGCAACAAAGATCCACTTGCGGAGGAGGTGTCTGTGTCTGGTGTACATGTCTATGAGTGTGAATATGTGGGAGTGTGCTTATGTACACGTACGTGATAAAAGCGTTCATGACTGAGTGTGTGTGTGTATGAGTGTGCGTGTGTACATAGAAGGTGTGTAAGTATATGAATGTTACCCATCCCATTATGAACACGTACGTGATAAAAGCGTTCATGACTGAGTGTGTGTGTATGAGTGTGCGTGTGTACATAGAAGGTGTGTAAGTATATGAATGTTACCCATCCCATTATGAACCTTTCATCGTTACACCTTTCTCCCCCCACCCAGACAGGAGAGCTGAGATTTCGGTCCTCTGGCAAATACAACATTGCTTAAAATTTGACAGGGATCCTGATTATAAAGCAAAATGTAAAAAGAAAAGATTGACAGAAGCTGATGATGATAATAAGCTCATCATCTGCGGTCGATGAGAATGAATGTCAGAAGGCAGAATTGGGTGTTTGAGATGGAGAGGTGCAGATTGGCGGGCAATCTTTGAATGATCTGAGAGTGACAGATTATATATTACCTGGAGTTTATATCAAATGATGCTCGATATCAAGCTGCAAGCTCTTACTGAGTCCCGTGCACTCTTCATTGATTATACCCAAGCCGTGTACAAAAGGAACCAGGAGAAAAGAGCAAGCAATATGCCTAGTACTGATCAGATAGCTAATACTCCAGTGTGGTGTTGTCGGTGTGCTGCATTGTCTGAAGTGCTGTCTTTTGGATGAGACGTTAAACCAAGGACCCGCCTCGTCAGGTGGACATTAAAGATCCCGTGACACTCAGGACTCCACTGAGCTACGTGGAGTCCTGTAGCTCAGTGATTAGAGCACTCGCCTCGCAAGTGAGAGACCTGGGTTCGATTCCCCGCAGGGCGAAACCTTGGGCAAGTTTCCTTACTCCACATGTCTGATAATAATCCCTCAAGAAAAAAAACAATAATAAATTGGTCACTTCAATCCATGACTGTTTGTGGGATGCAGCTGTGCGCAATTGGCTCCCACGGTTTGCCCACAAAAAAAATACAGTCAATTCACTTTACAGTATATTCTGTGAAGCGCTTTGAGACGTCTAGAACACGTGAAAAGCCCTATGTCAAATGAAATGATTATTATTATTATTGGAAAAAGAGAAAGGAGTTTCTCTCTCCTGGTGTCCTGGCCAACAATCCCCCAAATAAAATTGGTCACTCACTCCATGGCTGACTGTGAGACATTCTTGTGCGCAAACTGGCTGCCGCATTTCATCATCCATTACTGTGCTTCACAGCAATTACCGAAAAGCAGTTTTGATTTGTTTCGGGTAGCTATCAAATAGAAGCATTTTTATTATACCATGCACTTTATTATATGTCTCAACGACATGGTATGGAGAGGTACGGAGGTGCCAGGGCATGAAGGGATTTCAAGACGTGTGTGAGGATCTTGAAATCGATCCGTTCGGTGATAGGGAGTCAGTGGGGCCTGGCTAGAACTGGTGTGATGGGGGTACAGAGCTTACAGTCACCCTGGGAGACGTCTCACAGTCACGCTACATCAAATCAAGTATTATTATTGTTATTATTCTGATGTGATAAGACGCTATAAGGCGAGTCCTTTCTTACGCTCCTCCTTAGTAGTTTCTCTTCATTTCAGTGCCTCCTGCCCTCTTCCAAAACCTTAACAGTAGAGTTGATTTCACGAACTCAAAGTACAAGCTACTGGCCGAGAATCTCGCAACGCAGGGCGTTCAAAGCCCTAATGCATTGCACCAACACCCTGCCTGGGATCAAACAGTTATTTAAAGAAACGTGCAGATGGTTTTAATGTAGCCGCAACATGGGCTCGGCGTGTTTCAAAAGAGAACAGCCTGTGTTCCTGAGATTAAGGTGAAGTTTGGGTAACCTCCAGCAGACAGTGATTGATGAAGAAATCTTTCTGGTTAAATATCAGCTCGGGCTGCATGGAATGGATTTCTGCTGCAAGAGAGACCGTCAGCGGGGAGTGAGTGAGCTGTACAGGTCTGTCTGTCTCCCAAATAGGTCACCTCACCTCCATCACGAGGCAGCTGGCTGCCTCTCTCGTTCTCCTGGTTTGAGGCTTGAATTCAGCCCCAGGCTGATAGGGTTTCTTTCGTTGCCTTTGGGGATGTGCAACTGGCTCGGGTGTGTGTTGAAGAGGAACAATTTTAAAAATGGCCTGGGAATCGGGACTGAAGTGGATCGGGCCAGAGGAGTGACGCTCTGTTGGTAACACTCCCACCTCTGGATCACGAAGATAGGGGTGGGTTCAATCTCCGTGTTCAGGACTTGGACCTCGCAGTCTAGGCTGACACTTCACTGTGGCGTTGAGAGAGGGCACTGGGTTGTCAGATGCTCCAGCCTTCAGATGAGACGGTAAACCGAGGTCCCGTCTGCCTGTTCTCGTAGATGTTAAAGATCCCGCGGCGCTATTGGAAAAGACGAGGGAGTTTCTCTCTCCTGGTGTCCTGGCCAACTACCCCCCAAATAAGGTCAGTCACACACTCCATGGGTGTTTGTGGAACAATGTAGTGCACAATGGAGCTGCTCCATTTTGCCCACAAAAATATATGGTCAATCCACTGTACAGTGAGGCACCTTGTGATTTTTTAAATTAGACAGCATATCAAATGCAAGCAATATTATTAAACACCTCGATCTCATCACCTCTCATGCTTCTCTGCTCCAATGGAAAGAATCCTAACCTCTCTAATTTCTCCTCATCTCTGTGTCCTTTTCCCACTCATCTAGACACCCACCCCACCAACCCCCACCCCCCACACTTCCTCACTCAGCTTGGTTCCCTAGTCAACTCTGTGAAGCACTTTGAGACATCCTCCCGATATGAAAGGTCCTGCATAAATACAAATAGTTGTTGTTTGTGGGAATATAAAAAAGGAAAGGTTTAATATAAAAAAAATCTCTCAGAGGGTGAATGTGTTTCTGCGGATGTGGATCAGTAGACAACAAGTTCTTGGTCAGAAGATCTGGTCCCTATTTAATATAAAGTTTCTGCATTTATTTTTCACTGGGTGAGTTTTGAGATTTTAAAAATTATTGCACGAGGATGGTGTCTTCATTCATTGTTCACGGAACATTGCCACAGCGATCATTGCCGCAGTATTTATTTTTCATATTGTTTGAATGAAAAAATTTAGTAAAAGCTAAAAGTCACACTGCAGAAAGGTGTGACTTTGGGATATTCTCCAGTGATTGTGAGACACTTCATAGGGCGACTGTAAGCTCCGTAACCCTCATTGCACCAGTCCTCGCCAGGCTCCACTGACTCCCTGTCAATGCACGCATCGATTTCAAGACCCTCACACTCATCTTCAAATCCCGTCAGACTCTGGCACCTCCCTTTTTCTTCGACCGACCTGATTATTCCCCAAGTTTCCTTACTCCACAGGCCTGATAATAATCCCTCAAGATAAAAAAAAATAATAATTTGGTCACTCAATCCACGACTGTTTGAGGG
Source organism: Callorhinchus milii (assembly GCF_018977255.1). Taxonomy (NCBI): domain Eukaryota; kingdom Metazoa; phylum Chordata; class Chondrichthyes; order Chimaeriformes; family Callorhinchidae; genus Callorhinchus; species Callorhinchus milii. The sequence continues at coordinate 7,271,198 of NW_024704746.1, read as the reverse complement.
ACACTGCTGTGCACACTTGGCTGCCACGTTTCGTCCACAAAATATACAGTCAAATCACTTTAGAGTATATTCTGTGAACCGTTTTAGACATCTCAAAGACGTGAAAAGCGCTTTAGCAAATGCAAGGATTATTATATTATTATAACCCATCACCCGCTGCCTCCGCTCGACTGGCTCCGGCCTCCTTCATGTCCGTTGTGCTCTCCATTCCACCATTGGTGGCCGCACTTTCAGCCACTACATCCTAAAACTCTAGGACACTCTCCCTCAATCCCTCTCTCTGGCCTCATCCTTCCCCATCTTCATGTCGCGGCTGAAGACATTCCTCTTCAACCGTGCTTATGGTCACCTTCTACTGGCTCGAAGTCAGGCTCCATCACCATCAATCATTCTGGGACGCCATCCTGCATGAGGGGCGCTATGGGGAGAGAGTGGGTGAGTGGGATTAATTTGGATAGCTCTTTTAAAAGAGCCTGCACAGACATGATGGGTTGAATGGCCTCCTTCTGTGCTGTACAATTCCATGATTCTCTGAACAGTACTTTGGGATGCATCAAGGCAGGAGAGCAAGATGATATAAGTTTCAAAATTGTAAAGGGCAATTTCAGGACAGACACCAGGAAACTTTTCTTTAGAGGATAATCAATGACTGGAGCTGGTTGCCAGGAACAGTGGTTGAAGCCACGACACTGAACTCATTTAAAAAACAGCTTGATGCTGTGATGGGAGGCCAGTAGAGTGGGGGTGTTCTGGAGGGATGAGATCAGATGGGCCGAAGGGCTTCCTCGTCCAAAGCAATCTTGTGATCTTGTGAAATACACAATCAGTACACATCACAGCCGAAACCTGTGAAGTACTTTGAAACATCTCAATGAGGTGATAAAATGCTATATCTCACAGTTCAATTTAATCCAACCGCCTTTCTAATTTTTAGCGACAGCTCGAATGTAATTTTTCCTATCAAGCGAACTGCAGCAGTTGTGTTTATTAGACATGTTTATTCAGTTGTCTCTGAATAAGGATTTGTTAAAATGGACAAATAGGGCAAATCATGTTCCTCTGACAACTTCTCTCTGTTGTTGTGTTCTGCAATTCTTTCAGGGCATTTATTTTGCAGCAACCACAAACAAAGACTGTGGTGCTTACGTGATTGCTATACTCTCATTTGTATTCTGTGCTTCCAATCCGGTTTCGTGCCTTTCTTATGCAATCCTCCAGAAGTCCAGTGAGGTGTCGTAGCTCCTTGTTTTTGTGTGTGAAGACCTTCTTCTTTGACCATGACTATGGTCACCTCCCCCCTTCTTCCCGGATCGGAGTTGTGCTCAGCCACTATCAAATGCTCTGGGACAATATATAAGTGTGAAGGGCATTATATATAAATGCGAGCTGTTAGTGGTGGTGATGTGGGGGGAGATTTTGAATTATGGAATGCCTTGCTAGGAGTGGTGGTTGAGGCAAAATCCATATTAATCCTAAACCTAACCCTAATTCCCTTCAAGAAGGAGCTGGACAGATACCTTAAAAAAAAGTCAGCTACAGGGGTTTAGGGAAAAGGCAGGTAAATGCGACTGAAACGATTGCTCTCTCTCTCTCTCTCTAGAGAGAGAGAGAGAGACGGCACAGACAAAATGGGCCAGATTGCCTCCTACTGTGCTGTAAATTTCTATGATTCTATGGTTCTATGCTCTTACCGTTTTGACCAGTGTCCCTTTGTCTTCCTTGCAGTGCCCTGTGGGACTGAGCCCAATGAAGGATGGCTCTGGCTGTTACGATAGACACATCGGCATTGACTGCTCGGATGGAATGAATGGCGGCTGCGAGCAACTGTGCCTCCAGCAGACAGTGCCTTTGGCAGACAACCCGTCTCTCTATAACATCGTGATGTTCTGTGGGTGAGTGTCTCCCTGTCTCTCCATAACACAATGATGTTCTGTGGGTGAGTGACTCCTTGTCTCTCTGTAACACAGTGATGTTCTGTAGGTGAGTACATTTCCTATGAGAGTGCGAGGGTTACTCACTGTGTGACTGTATGGAGTCTGTGTTGATTATAACACCACCACCAAATACATTTGTTTAGCGCCTTTCAAGTCGGTCATCCCAAGGCACTGGACAGTCAAGATTACAGGGTGAGGGTTACTCACTGTGTGACTGTACGGAGTCACTGTATATTACAGATGCACTGTTCGTTGCAGGCATTCATCTTGTGGTGGTTGAGGATTGAGAGACCCAAACCACCTTTGTAATTGTCTTCCAGACAGAAGCAAATGAACAGCTTCAACATGTAATTGGACATAAGATTTCTGTCACTGTTTATACTCCTCGTGATAATTTTGTGGAGACAAATAAACAGACAGTTCACACGATTTTTAAAAACAAGGCAAAATAAATTGAATTTAAATTCAAATTTAGATGACATCCTATTTTACACATTCCAAGCTATCAATTCTAATTCTTTTCAAATGCCTTTGAGATACACACTTCACTCTTAATCGTAACCAATGGGAATGTTATAAATGTTTTAGCCCTCACGGTGTTGGAATGGGTCAGTCTGTTTATTAATTTGTTTTATGATTGGAAAATGAAGTCCATCTCCTTTTTCCCTTGTCCAGAGCAATAAGTGGGGGAAACAGTGGAGAGTGAGAATCTGTTATAACCCCATCGCCCACACAATACACAGTCACTGGATTTCACAGTACGCCCTGGAAAGCACTTTGTGACGCTCTCCTGAAGTGAAAGTCACTGTATCAAATGAAAGCTATTAAAGCCGCTAATGTTGGCAAGCGAGCTAGCAAGACACTTTGGAGATCAGGATCCCGACAATAACAGCTTGTGGTTTTATCCCTCGCTCTGTGAAAAATATGCAGTCACTACACTTTACAGTGTACGCTTTGAAGCGCTTTGAGGCGTCACAATGACGTGATAAGGCACTCTATCAAATGCAAGGATTATTATTATCAATACCGGGGGGGTGGAGGGGGGAGAGGGAGCATTGCTTATGTCTGCGGAGCTTTTGCTCAGCACCACTGGAGCGCTCAAATGCTTCACACAGACGTGGAGTGATTGTGTTTGCTGTACCTGTCCTAATTATGTCCTCTGAATGTTGTTGCTCTCTGAGGCCTCTTTCATTTTTGACGGAAGCATCGCTTCTCCCTTTCCCCTCGCTTGATCCTCAGATCTTCCAAATCAGAGACGTGGTCCCCTGCTGATCCTATTTGCTCCTTGAGATAGATAGTTATCGCACCTTGCCTGAGTGCCTGCCTTCCTGACTTGCTGACACCATCCTGCCAACCACCTCCTGCTCATTTGCCTTATGTAGCAAATAAAATCCCACTGCTCTCACATGCTGTGCTCTGAAAACAAACTCACCCAGCCCGGGGGAATCAGAGTATCTTTCTGCTTTTGACCCCGAGCGCTGCAGAGCGAAGTACAGCACCAATTTGACGCAGTGTATCGTAACAAAATTAGATGTCCTGTAGCTTAGTGGTTAGAGCACTTGCCTCACAAGCAAAAGAAACCGGATTTGATTCTCGGGCATGGCGAAAGATTAGGCAAGGTTCCTTACTCTACACGCCTCTGTTCCCCTAGCAGTGCTTAGGAACCCAATTGTTAATTGACTGGCAGATCAGTTTTCCAGGGGTAATAATCCCTTCAAAAAAATATATATGTTTATTTTGGTCACTCAATCCATGATTGTTTGTGGGACATTGCTGTGCGCAATTGGCTGCCATGTTTCACCCACAAAATATACCGTCAATTCACATTATTTTGTGAAGTGTAAAGTCATCCAGGACTGTTTGTGGGACACTGCTCTGCACAGTTGGCTGCATTCATCCAGCTCCTGATGTTTGACAGACAAGCTGACAGAACTTCAGGAGACGGGGTCGCAGCTGAAGGTGAAAAAGTAGAGTTGAGTGTCATCCGCATTCATGTGGAAGTTAACCCCATGTCTGCGGATGACATCATCGAGAGGGAGCATATAGATGAGGAAAAGAAGGGGGCTAAGGATGGATCCTTCGGGTACCCCACAGGTGGAAGCGAGAAGAAAAGCCATTTGCAGAAATGTAGTGCTGGAGGTTTGTAAGGTAGGACTCGAACCAAGCGAATGCGGTCCCACTGAGGTGAATGATGGAGGACAGACGGTGGAGGAGGATGGCATGTTCGACTGTATCGAATGCTGCAGAGAGGTCCAGGAGGACGAGGAGGGAGGGGGAGCCCTGGTCACAGATAGAGAGGATACCGTTTGTGATCTTCACGAGTGCTGTCTCTGTACTGTGGGCAGGGCGGAAACCGGGCTAGAGGGCTTCGAGTAGGGTGTGGCAGGAGAGGTGTGCGCGCAGTTGGTTGGCAGCAACGCATTTCAGAGCTTTGGCAAGGAAGGGCAAGTTTGAGATAGGGCGGTAATGGCCGAGGTTGGAGGGATCGAGGGTAGGTTTTTTAAGGAGGAGGGTGATGACTGGGTTTTGAGGGCGAGTGGAACTGATCCTAAGGAGAGAGACTGGTTAGTAGTGTGTTAAGGCGCTATATCAAATGCAAGGATTATTTACTTCTTTACTAATAAAGATGTAATGTCTGTGTGTCTGACTGTCAGTCCACTAAGAACTTAATACCTGATTGACGTAGAGACATGATTCATCTTGCTAGGGGGAGTGTCATGGGCATATTTTTAGGGGATTATCTCCTATCGTTGATGAGCTATAACCTAAACAAGCTCATCACACATGTATGGCATGTGTATTTTGTTTTAGCCCACGCACACTCACACCATAACACACCACAAATCAGACACGCGGGTACAAAGTCCAGTTTGGATGTGAAGAGCATTCACGGTCTGTGATTTGGCACTGAATCTGGGTCCGACATGCCACAGGGATTTTATTGTAATTCATGGAAATGCACCATCCAGCAGCAGAGCTATTGTGTGAGGCAAATGAAAGGTACAGGACAGGGATGGCACCACTCTGTACCAAGTCAGGCTGCTCCTGATCTCAAACTGGTTCATTGTAGAGTCCTATAGTCTTGCTCGCCTCGCAAGCGAGAGGACCTGCGTTTAATTCCCAGCAAAACCTTAGATAAGTTTCCTTAGCCCATCTGCTCCCCCCTGAAAAAACGTGTGATCACCACTGCCGGGCTCTGCCCACATAATACACAGTCACTCCACTTCACAATATATTCTGTGAAGCACTTTGAGATATTTCAACGACATGATAAATTGCTATATCAAATGCAAGGATTATTACTATTATTATTGATTGGATGATTAGAAAGTGCACAATTTCGAAGAACATGGATGAGCACAAGATTCATCAGAGGAAAAAAAAAACAAGGAGTAAAAAGTACAGGTAAAAAGGGGTTAAAGGGTGACTGTAAATTTGAAGCATTCCTGTGTGACGGGTGCTATATAAATGCTTCTTGTTGTTGTTGTTGTTACTAAAGGGATAAACAGGTGAGTATAAATAATGAGAGAATATGGAGAGATTTGCTCAGGCACTGCTGAAGACTTCAAAGCCGATGATAAAAAGAGATAGAATGGAATTCTGTTCATCTTCTGCTCTAGCGCATTGTGTTAAGTAGCAGCTCAGCAAATAAGGCATCCTCCGACCCCTTAAACGAGTAAATTATCAGGACAAACTCGGTTTAGCTGAGGGGCCGTTATTCTCCAATTGGAGCCGCAAGTTATTTCTTGCTCTAATATAGATTTGATTTTACAGAATGTCGCGTGTAATCCACTCAGCACTACCTCAATGGGCTCCAGTAACACAATCGTGATGTTGAGAGGGTTATGAAGAGTGCCAGTGCCTGTCAGTGAGTTACAGCGCACTAATCCAATCCAGGGGTTCAAATAACTCAATGCACAACGAGAAAGCCGAGAAGATGGAGTGATTTGTGTTGTACATATTGGGTTACTCTCCAATTTCTGGAGAGATGCCAGTTATTATTTCTTTGAGATGTGACTGAGTTTCGCTTTGCAGAATGTTTTTTTTATTTCCGTTCCTCTTTCTTGCCTCATCGTTGTCTCTGAGACAATGGGGCCTGTAAACCTCGCGGTGCAATCAGATTAACACCCGATTACAGGAAAATGTATCAGTTTGAAGATGTTGTAACAAATAATCCTTGAATACCTTATCATTGAAACGATCCGCTATTGATTGCCCTGATTGTTATCAAATGCTGCCTCATGTTGTGACTTTCAACTCACGTAGTCCAGACTGATACTCCAGTGCTGTGGGTGGGGATGGGGGAAGCGAGCGCTGCATTGTCGGAGGTGTATTCACGCATAAAACACATACAAACTCATGCAAACATGGATTCATACAAAACATATGTGCAAACCCACAGCAGACACACATTCGAACCCCTACACATGTACGGGTCCTGTGCTGACTGACACACATGACCACACAACACATGTACAATCCCGTGCTGACACACATACACACAACACATGTATGCGGACACATACTCGTACGCAAATACCCAAACCCTCGCGGACAGATGTGATCAATAAAAGTTTACCGAAGTAGCATTGAATGCCTCCGGCTGGAAGCATGAACTGATTCAATAGGAATCCACTTGTGTCTCATTCTCCCTGTTGATGTAAGGCTCTGCTGTGGACAGCGTTTGTGAAATAATCATTCCGTCTGGTCCCAGGAGGAATCAGGAGCGCTCCACAAGTCACCCCCACCCCCATCCCACCATCACAGGTTGCGACAATCCCCACCTGAACGTTATAATGACTTGAGTTTATTGTGAAAATGAGATGGAGGGCCATGACTTCCCACCTCGCACCTGCCTCACTGACAGTAAATCAGTAAATAGATCAGGCAGGACCCAAACGCTGGCGGAGAAAAAAAAGTGTTTGTCATCTAGTGTCCTGCAGTGTCCAATTAAATGATTCAAATCAAGTCAGTTCAACTTGATTTGATTGGATTTGCATCGTTTCTGATTCTGAAATTCCGATAAACACCACACCACGGACTTTCATCTCATTATTTTGTAAAACCTGCTTCCCCCACCAACACCCCCACCCCCACCACCTCCTCATCGATCGTGTTTTTCCCATTCTCTGTTGATTGTCGGCCAGGACGCCAGGAGAAATTCCCTTCTCTTTTTGAATAGGGCCATGGTATGTTTAACAATCGGCAGATTGGACTTGGTTTTAGCGTCACATCAGACGGACGGCACCTCTGACAGTGCAGCACTTCCCCCAGCTTTGCACTGGGACGTGAGTCTAGACTGTGTGAGCTCAAAGTCCCGACTTGCACCATGAACCCAACAACCGTCTGAGCAAGCGGCGAGAAGGGCTACTAACTGAGCCAGGCAGTTTGAAACTGCTACAGAAAGCGATATGGTCTTAGCATGAGGTTTCTGTATAATGGGGCTGCATGTGAGGGGATTGCGGGAGCCTGACAGAAATTAATTGCTCATTCTAAGATCCTGGCCAATGTCACAATTGTCTTATTGAATTATTTCTCATCAGTATTTTGAAATAGGAGAAACGGGAGAAGCGAAAACATGGAAGAATTTATGGGGCAGAATAACGGTCTTGAGGGGGATGGGGTAGTGAACCAGGAGACATCGAGGTCTGATGAGGATGAGAGTGACGGGCTTACAGAGCTGGGTGAGGAGTGGATACTGGCGTGACATTCGGGATGTAGGGTCGAGCTAGTAGGGCAAGCAAGAGGAACGTAAGGCTAATCGTGTCTACAGGTGACTAAGGCATGGATCAGCTGTTTTGGAGGTGAGGTGGCGATGGAGGCAGGTGACATTATGAATTCCCTATGATGACATGAAGTTTTCTGCAACCAATCTGTGCCCATATACCATATAGGAGAGATAATACTTTAGGATGCAACAAAATTCCTGATAACTCATCACTCTATGGGAAAAGAGGCTCAGTAACGAGTTATCCAGAGTAGCAAGTTAGACATATATGTTTAAATACATAAATAAATGTGGCCGGGATATTGATAGCACAATGACCTAAGAGGTAGTGACATGTTAAGGTGGGGTCGAGTTATTAGGAGTTTACTATATAATGCACAGTAGTTCTTTGGAAGTGCTGGATTTATCACACCTGGATGGAAGATGCGTGCATAATTCATTGATATGCTGGAAAACTCATTAAAGTCTCCTAATCCTTTCTGCAAAGACACATACGCTTTTACAGATGTTAACTCTGAAAGGACAACTCCCACTTAATTAAAATAGCGGGGAACCTGAAAGGTCACTTTCTGTGTTAATAGTTTGGTGACTTTTTCGGCTTACTCTGTTATAATTAAGTTGGAGATGCCTTTCAGAGAGTTGCAGAAACAAAATTAATTAGTGGTAATTCATCAAGCTAGTTTTTTTTCAAAAAATCACAGGGACAAAGATCCCATCTCATCTTCATTACAATCTGACAGAGAGGTAATGAAGCATTATCACAATAATACTGTCATTCTGACTTAATCTCATTAGGTAAGCTTTATGCACAAGGTAGGATATTGTAGCTCTTACTGAACTTTCTTTCACAAGCTTATGATTTACATGCAATTAATATAATGGCTGCTAAATATAATGAATTCGCTTGAACTCCTTGTTTGACGCATGCCCTTTCTCACAGGCAAGTTGATGCGTTCCGCAGAAAGCAGGAACCGCACTCATTCCTAAACACCTCTTATGCTAAACAATAATAATAGTAATAATAAAAATAATCCTTGCATTTGATACAGGGCCTTATCATATTCTTTGAGAAATCTCTAAGCGCTTCACAGAATATACTGTGAAGTGAAATGACTGCATTTTTAGTGGGCGAAAAGTGGCAGCAGTGTCCCACAAACAGTCGTGGATAGAGTGACCAAATTATTTTTTTTAATTTGTTATGGGATTAATTAGCTCCGGAAAGCAATCCGACAATTGACTAATGACCAGGTTCCTACTTACTGCTAGGTAAACTGAGGCATGGGAAGTAAGGAAATTTAAGGAAACGTGAAGTCCTGTAGCTCAGTGGTTAGAGCACTCGCTTTGCAAGTGAGACACCTGGGTTCAATTCCAGTCAGGGCGAAACCTTGGACAAGTTTCCTTACGCCACACGCCTAATAATAATCCCTCCAAAACACAAAACAATAATAAATTGGTCACTTTCAATCCACGACTGTTTGTGGGACACTGCTGTGTGCAATTGGCTACCGCGTTTCGCCCACAAATATACGGTCAATTCACTTAACAGCATATTCTGTGAAGCGCTTTGAGATGTCTAGAAAATGTGAAAAGCACTATATCAAATGCAAGGATTATTATTGTTATTATTATTATAAACTGAATTGAACCCGGGTCCTCTCACCTGCGAGGCAAGTGCTCTAACCAATACGCTATCGAACTCTTGAACTAAAGGAATAACCCATGCCTGTTTACTGTGGGTTTGTAACGGTGGCCCCTGTGCTTTCGCAGGTGTATCGAGGACTATAAGCTTGCCCCAGACGGGCGCATGTGCCAGTTGGTTTCCGAATCCTGCAGCAACGACCTGGATTGTGTCGATGTTAATATTCCGCTGAACCAAACTTTTTCAGAGACGTCTTCTACGGCTACTACAATCAGACGAAGGAGTCCGCTCCTGGCCAGGTGTTCATGGGCACCTTCAGGTAAGAGTCAACACTCCCCAGTGCAGTACATAGCTTGAGGCATGACATGTACATGTGAGCCAGGATGGCAGAAGGAGAACTGGATGGACCTTGGTCCTCTTCCATCTCGCAATTCTCATGGTCTTATGTTCACAAGTTTCCCTTTACAAACTCAGCCAAAGCATATGGCCAATGTCACTTACTTCACAATGTGATTCTTGTGGTAGCCGGGCGTATGGAGAGTAATGGTGAGATGATTTCAGATTTGTGGTGTGGCTGTCCAATAAGAAGCAGATGTTTGACAACTGCACCTAGGGGATCACCGGCGACTGGATTTATTGACCAAAAGGCAGATGGTTAACGTGGCATCTTTCAATCGTTCTTCATTCTCAACCCTAAGAGAAATATAAAAAGATATTACTGAATCGCTTGGTGAAGGTGAGCTTCAGTGCATTTGCCCTTCCCGCTGTGTTACTACTGTTATTCAATGTCTTTCTCTCATTCCTTGAGCACTTTCTCTCTCCATCTCTCTCTCTATCTCTCTATGTCTGGAATCTACCAGTGCAAACAAAGGAGAGTCACTGCAGAAAAAGGTTCAGGTTCCAGGAATGGAATTGGTATCAATACAGCGAAATTTGGTTAATTGAATATTGGATAATTGAATTGTTCCATCTAGTGAATAGAATTTAAACCATTTGCACGTGTAATCTAAGCATATAGATTGGTTAATTGATTATGGGACATACAAATAATTTGGTTTGTTGAATAATTTTCCCCGTGACCATTCTTATAAAAAACAATTAATCTGAGTCTGAATAAACCACATAGTCCCAAATCATTACCTTCTACTGTGCAGTGCAAATGTCTTAGGCGTTAAAAAGGAAATGAGGAACTGACTAGTAGACACTAGTTTTGCGCTTAACAGTGGAGGAGTCTGACCCTGAGCCAGGGGGAGAGGGAGGGGGAGTTGACCGTAAGGACGATCAAAAAGGAAGGTCTTTAGGCGGGATTTGAAAGTGGGGAGGGAGGGGGCAAGGCGGAGGGATTGAAGGAGAGAGTTCCAGAGTTTCTCAACATAGTGGCTGAAAGCACAGCCACCGATGGTGGAACAGAGTGGACAAGTAGGATACTACCCCTAGCAGGATGGTGTTAAAATAGTGTGAGGCCAGCCTTAGCATCTGTGCCAAAGTATTTTGTCTTAAATTCTAAAGGTAGTGGCAGAAGCGTGGAAAATCCATGCAGATTCTGCCCAAGAATATTAAATTCCAGTCTTAATTAAGACTCGATTTCAGAATTGTTCATACTTCTGAGCCAAATTGGTCTTCAGTGTGACCACATTTTGTAAAGCAAATCCAGGGACACATATATAAAGAATGTAACTCACCACAATTGCTGATGCTGGAGAAGCTTGTTGGATTGATGGCTATGTTTCTGTCTCTGATACCTGTATCTCTTTTGGAATGTTATCGTTCTCGTTCAGTTTGCGGTTGAACTCAAGACAGAGAAAATTTGGCTCCAGGGACACAATTCCTCATCCGAGGACTGTTCCCGGAAATCAGGCTAAACGACAATGTGCAATCTCAGTCCTGTGCTGTGCAGTGCTCAGTCTATTCTCTGTTGGGTTACCCAATAGGTGAGTTTCAGTCCGTATTTTACAGTGGGGGAGAGGGGCGGGTTGGACATGATTAAGCAAACTCTCCAAGTGGAGCAGCAATGGTTCTTCAATATATGGTCCATTTTCTGCTCTACAGCAACCAGAGAGGAGGAACCTAATTCACTTCTTTGGCTTGAAGAAACAATGGGTTTTGTTTTCATTCCTTCTCTCTTGGAACGGAGGGGACGTGGGGTTTGGTACCCGCGACAAACATATGTGCATTTGTTGCCAGTGTGCACTATATTACTCTTGTGCTTTGCAGTAAGAATAACGAAAGCTAATACAAAACAAGGCAGATCCAAAACGTTAGACCCCACCCCAACCGCCCCCCCCCCACCCCCGCCCGCCACCGTGGGTCCACAAGATAAAATTACCGCTGGGCTCACTTCCATTGCTTCAGGTCGCTGGTGACATATGTCCTGCATATATCCAGTCAGTCGCAAACCACTCTCACGAACATTTCATTGTGTGCTCCCAGATGTCACTCGCAGCAAATTCACAAGGCCTCCTGTTACCTCTGATGCACTGCGTCACTGCCACCTCGTGTATAAAGTCAGAAGGACATGTTCCTTTTCTTCTGTATTTTGGTGCAGGTCTTGGGGTTCTAAACGCTTTCTGCTCTGTGCAATCTAACAATGGGATTTTAGAGTCACATTTACAATGTTCGCCGTGCCCTTACTGATGAACTTGGTTTTGGTGTGAGCTCTGGATTTGGTGGAGAGCTCTGGTTTTGGTGTTGAACTCTGGATTTGGTGAGTTTGTCTTCGAGTTGTCACCGGTGGTTTGTCTGGCTACACAGATCAGGAAATTTATTAATTTTCTTTCATCTGAATCAACATGCTCCCCATGACGTCTCGATCTGCCTCCCAGGCTGTCTCCGTTCACGCAACCTAATTTGATTTCTCTGTGTATTGAAAGTGTAGTCTATTAGGAATCATCTCTTCCAAATTTATTTCACAGGTTTGAATGCCTCCCAGGTACAGACGTTCTGTTAGAATAATGAGCGCAAGGTTCATGTCAATGAGTGCCATTTAGACTCGATAAATAGCCTCAACATTTTGAGCAAGGTCAATAGTTTAAGCAGTAAGACTTCAGACGACCTGCCTGACGTCATGCACGAGCACCTTATGCCACAAAAGTACACAGTCAAATGCACTTTACAGTATATCCTGTGTAGTGTTTTGAGACATCCTCCTGACATGAAAGACGCCTCATCAATATAAGGATTGCTATTATTACTCCCTCCCCCACCCCCTCCTTTTCTTTCTGCCTGACCGCAAAGAGCAGAAAACGCACTTCCCAAATCCCAGAATTTGACTTGTGTCAAAACACTTTTATTGCTTTTATTGCGGCCACAAAATGGCACATAAAGCAAGTATCTTCATTAGAAAGGAGGGGTGGTAACCCGGGTAAAATACAACGACGCTCTCGCTTTACCATCTCTTGTTGAACAGTCATCTGTTTGCAACGGTGAAGGACTGGATCACAGCAAGCTCTGAACACTGGTGCATGATCCACCAGTCCACGAGGAGTGTCCCTACCAGTCACTCTGGAGTTTCAAGTGAATTTATTTCAGTGTCAGCTGTCAACAAGCCACTTTGTGGAGTCCTGTAGTGTAGTGGTTAGCGCAAGCGAGAAGACTTGGGTTCGATTCCCAGGGCGGGGCAAAACCTTAGGCAAGTTACTTTACTCCACATACTTCTGCTTACTTAGGGTAAGTAGGAAACGGGTTGGTAGTCGATTGGCGGATTGCTTTCCGAGGGTAATAATAAATAAAAACACTCGATCCACAACTGATTGTGGGACGCTGCTGTGCGCAATTGGCTCCATCGCCTACAAAATACAGTCAATTCACTTCAAAGTATATTCTGTGAAGCGCTTTGAGACGTCTCAACGACATGGTAAGGTGCTATATCAAACGCAAGGATTATTATTCTCTCTTATTGCTGTATTCTGATAATGATACAGGATAATTGGTGAGTCGGGGTGGGGTGGGGGGGGGCGAGGTGGGGGAAGGGGAGGGAAGAGCGCACAGAATCCCGTAGCCAGCTCCCTGCAGCAAGAGAAGAGCTTTGCGAACGGGCATGTTCGTTCTCAGTTACAAGCCTGATCCGAAACAATAAACCAGATTAAAAACTGGGAACGTGTTTTTTTTTAAAAAAGGATTTGAAGCCAAAAATTGCTGGGTTGCTGTTGGAGCCACACGGTCCCAGCACTGCCAGGTGAGAACCCAGCAGAAATTGATCTCAAAATGAGAATTGATTGCTCCAGTCTAGGATAAACTCTTCAAAACTCCCTGGACCTTTCAAAAAGGATTATTAGTGAAAGCAGCTTTTTAAAAACAACTGCAGAAACCATTCGTTCTGTCTCCAGCGTTGGCACATAGACCCCTACTGGTGAATTCCTGCCATGGAACATTGGATCAGCGGCAATGCTTGCCTCTCAGACAAGGACTGACTGGATTCAGTTTACGTTCACCTTCCCTTCCACTCCCCCTTCCTCTCTGCCTCTTCCCCTTCCCCTCCCTCTCCACCCCCCCGCCCACCACGCACCACCCACCACGTGCTGTTTGACTTTCAGTCCCTTTGTCAGGGATTATTTTACAAACCCTCGTTCAGAATTCTCTCCTTTCACTCCCGGCTCCCAGTGACTGGTCTGCCCTTCCAGGTCCAGGCTGAGCTGTGCTGTCAACAGCAGTGCCCTGGAATACTGCAGACCCGCGTGGCTCAGGAACCGGACTAGAGACTGTCACAAAGGGTGGGGCTTGATTTTGGCATTCTGTTGCCAAGCATGTCACCTTGGAGCCAGTTCTGCTTCAAGGAGATCCATGAGGATAGAAGTAAGGACGTCTTCCGGACTAGAAAGGCGCTATATAAATGCAATTTGTTGTTTGATGTTGTTATCCTGTGAAGCAGTTTGAGACTCGCTCCTGATGTGAAGAGTGCTATTCCTAATGCCTAACGTAAGGGTTATTATTATTATTGAAACATCTCACAAGATTTTACTGTAAAGTGCAATGATTGTATATTTGTAGGTGAATGGCAACCCGGGCTGTTGGGATCTGTCTTCTTTCTATTCTTGCTCTAAGCCTCCTATACCCTGGCCAACAGTCCCCCAGGTAAAAATAGTCTTGTACTTCATGGGGCTGTTTATGGAATACTGCCTTCTGTGCTGCAGGATTCTATGATTCTACGATGCTAATTTGGACTTGTCCAGCTCTGAGCAGGCGGCGCAGGGACCCCAAATATGTATCTTTAATGGGACACTCTCACCCAGCAGGAACGTCCAAATCCCTGCTGCCCAGCACCTTGGGAAGTGAAAGGTGCAGTAAAAGTGTAATGTGTCGTTGTTGATGGCTGGGCCGGGGAATGGAAAATGTAACCTAATGAAGTTGGGATCAAAGTAGAGAGTTGTTCTGAGCTTTACTGTGTGTCGCTCCCTTGCTCCCTGACCTGTGGGAACCTACTGTAGGAAAGTGTTCCAATTCACAGGAATATCTTTCACCTTAATTAGTGCAACCCGAGTGCAAACACTCAGTATCCCTCAACTACTTTGCAAGTCGTTCCAAGCCACCAGCCACCTTGCTGTTGGTCCCTTTCTCCCCACAGGTGCGCACAGCCCGAAGAGTTACCTCCCTCCCTATTAGTTATGGTGCCACACTAATCCAGCCGTGAGCCATTCCCTGCACATGACAATGTGCAAAGGGAACAACTGACTGAGCATTCACCCATGATGAGGTCAATCTCCATAAGAGCCTGGACACAGTTGAACAACTATTTTCTTTGTCCTTCAAAGTTAATTACTGGCCTGGACCTTCAGAGCTGCAAAACCTTTTCTCTCAAACGTGTGTTTTTCTACTGATTTCATTGTTGTTGCTGAATGGACACGCATACAATGATTGATTTTCAATCAATTCAGTCAAATAATTTTCTGTGGCTTCATCGAGTGGAAGAAAGGCACCTGTCTTTCAGCAAAGGGTCTACTCAAGGCTTAGAAAACCTGGATCGTTGCACAAGCTGTGAAGGGAGGAAGAGGAAGAGCTTGCTTAAGATAATAATAATAATCCTTTAACATAGCGCCTTATCAAGTCTTCGAGACGTCGCAAAGTGCTTCACTGTAAAGTGAATTAACTGTATATTTTGTGGGCGAAACGCGACAGCCAATTCCGCACAGCAGCGTCCCACAAACAGTTGTGGATTGAAGTGAACAAATTATTATTTTTTGAATAATAATTACTATTATTATTTACCTCCAGAAAAGCGATCCACCAATCAACTATCAACAACCGGGTTCCTACTCACTGCTAGGTAAACAGAGGTGTGTAGTCGGGAAATTTGTGTAATATTTCGCCCTGCCCAAGAAAACCATGAGCAGCCGTAGGCCTGATGTGTGTTCATCGGTCTCGCCATCAGTGACTAAACCTTCATCCGCTATGCCAGACACTTGTCTTGGTATCGTAGCAAGACATTTGCTGCCTCATCTGATTCCGTAGTCATCATCCCCCCTCCCTCCCTAACTTGATATCACTTGCAAATTTAACTGTCTTATACTGAATTTGTGAATCTAGCTCATTGATATATATGAGGAACATGAAGAGTCCTGGTTCAGACCCAGCTTACTATCGTTCCTGATCTTGACCTTTGCTAACAAAGACCCTCTGTTTCCTTTCCTTCAGCCAAATTTCAAAATGTGTCCAGATCACATCCTTGATACCCAATGACATCAGTTTGTGAAGAAGATGCATTGCACAAATGCCTTTAAGACATTCCAAACGCTTTTTGGAAGCAGAGTTATGAAATCGCTCTCGAGCACTAAAACTCTCCAAAAACATTGACCCTTTGTCAGCACAGATCCGCAATGGGACTTAAGCTTTGCGAACACATACACCACAAAGCAATGGTTACATAACTCATGAGCCCTGAGGGTAAGTGTGTTTGATAGGACATCAACCCCCATACTACATCCGTGTCATAGTCATAGAGATTTGCAGCACAGTAGAAGGCCACTTGGCCCATCGTGCTACAGATTGTCAAACTATAGGATCTTTCACAGATAGCATAGATATTGCCTCAGAGTTTTATTGCTGAAGCAATGGGCTAGGCATGATTGGATATGTCGTGAGGCAAAGATATATTGGAAGTCTATCTGTCCTTTATTTATACGTCCTTTCAGTTTGGTCAGTCTGACATATCCTGTAGATCATTGGATTTTCTTACTCACTGAGCAACTAACGACTGGAACGGGTTTGCCAGGAAAGATGGTTGAGGCTAGGACACTGGAGAAATTTAAAAACTAGCTCGATGTGGTGCTGGGAGGGTGTGTTTTCTGCGGGCATAAGATCAGATGAGCTGGAGGGCCTTCTTCATTCGAACCAATGTTGTGTTCATGTAAATGTTAGACTGTGTGGAAGGGGAGGACAGGCAAGGAAGTAGAGTGCTGACACCACAATGAGAACAAGGACATATCTAATAAAGATTGTGAACCTGCAGAGAGAAGGAGGAGATAATAATAATCCTTGCATTTGATACAGTGCCTTATCACATCTTCGAGATGTCTCAAAGCGCTTTACAGAATATACTGTAGATTTTGTGGGTGAAACGCAGCAGCCAGTTTGCGCACAGTAATGTCGCACAAACAGCCATGCAGTGAGTGACAAATTTTATTTGGGGTATTGTTAGCCAGGACACTGGGAGAGAGAAACTTCCTTCCCTTTTTGAATAGTGTCATTAAAGTTTCATTAAGTGCCGTTAAAGTCTCATCCATAGGATCATGCAGTGCTTCCCTCAGCAGCATACTAGAGCATCAGCCTAGACTGAAAGCTTGCTGTGGGGCTTGAACCAACAAGCTACACTTTACAGTTGATCCTGATATGAAAGGCACTATAGCAAATGTAAGGATTGTTGTGATTATTATTATTAATCTGAAAATCACAGTAGAAATAGCGATTCCCAATTTAAGACTGGATTTAAGAACTTTCCAAAAATTCTCACAATCTTAAAATTTTACGATCATGGCCTTCAGCCTAAGATTGTGAGAAATTCCAGGTCCATTGAACCCTCTGAAGGATGGGTGGGAGAATCAAAGAATAAGTAGTCAATGGCCTCCCCTCCCCTACTTCCCAGTAGCAACTCAACGAGCAACACCCTTTAGCCCACATGTTCTTTCCACTCCACCAACTCCATCCCTGCCACTTTTCCCTGGCTCTCTCGAGCTCACTAGCTAGCTGAATCCCTCAATCTACCTCTCTCCTTGTCTACTACCTTAAAAAGACATTTCTTGGACTGTATAGCCCATAACCTCCTGCCTCCCTCACCCTATTTCTGTGGAATCGCGTAGAGTAGTAGATAGCACACTTGCCTCACAAGTGAGAGGTCCCAGGTTCGATTCCCGGGCAAGTTTCCTTACTCCAAATACCTCTGTTTACCTAGCAGGAAGTAAGAAACCGGTTGTTAGTCGATTGGCAGATTACTTTCCGGGGTTAATAATCGTTCCAAAAACAACAACAATTTGGTTACTCAATCCATGACTGCTGAGTTTCGTCCACAAAATACAGTCAAACCACTTTACAACATATTCTGTGAAGCACTTTGAGATGTCTCAATGACGTAATAAGGCGCTATATCAAATACAATAATAATAATTATTTTTTTTTTCTCATTCCATCTCTGTAAAGTACTTTGAGATGTTGTCTTGATGTGAAAGGTGCTGTATACGCCCAGGTTAATATTATTGTTCTTGCTGGGAGCTTTGGACCAACTCAATGCACAATTGACAACTGATCCATGGGCCAACATTACGTTAGTGAAAAGAAATGATCAAGTGAGCTTAAGCGAAATAAAATAAATTAAAAGCAAAGCTAAATGCGAGTTACACTACACTGCGCCAGAAAATCCCAGGTCTGAGTTATTTATGATCTTTCCATTTGAAAACACGCAAGATTGATGATGTTAAAAGTACAGTCACCAAAGTAGCAAATTACTTGGTGGTAAAATTGTAGATGAGATTAGGAAAGTGTTGGTTTGAAGACCAGGGATCGCAGAATGCCTTAAAACAAATTTATACAAAGACCCATCAAGTAGACGCCAGGGTGAGCTGAATGTGCTGAGCTTTGCATTCATCAACTCCACCTCTGTTAAAGATTAATGAGGTCTGGGGATCCTACAAATGTCAGCTGGGACAACCAGATTGAGTACGAGGGAAGTTCGAAAGCAGATCTTGGATCTTTGCAGGAAGGATCAAAAGAAACGGCTTTGGCTTTTTATAAAATGAGAAGCGTGTTGAAGACAAGATGCGGGGGAATTGAGAAATTGCAGATCTTAAATTAATTCCTTGCATTTGTCTTCACACAGAGGACATAAATATAAAATTAGCAAACCTCAAGTGAGGCGAAGAGGAGAGAACAAAATGGAATCCTGCCGTGCAGTTAGACGTGTGGGTTGCAGTTTCATTAGAAGTCATTATAATGTGTCGATTAGCTCCATCAGAAAGCAGGAGGAAGCACATCTTGATCTGAGAAGGAGTCTAGTAATTCTTATGAGAATAATCATTGCATTTGATACTGCGCCATTCAAATGGGGAGGACATCTCAAAGCACTGCACAGGAGTTTATTGCAAAATGGAGTGACTGTATATTTTGCAAGCGAAAGTGCCAATTTGCGCACAGCAATGCCTCACAAGTGTATGGAACAATGACACATGAAACATTAATAATAATAATAATAATAATAATAATCCTTACATTTGATACAGGGCTTAATCACATTGTCAAAGTGCTTCAAAGAAATATCTGAAAAGTGTGGTGACTGTGTGTTTATTCAAAATAATATTGATAACTTGGTCACTCAATTCACAGCTGTTTTGTGGGGCACCTTTGTGCGCAATCAACTGCAGTGTTTCACTCACAAAATATAACGTCAATTCACTTTACAGTGTATTCTGTGAAGTGCTTTGAGACATCCCAATGATGTGATAAGGCACCATATCAAATAGCAAGGATTATTATTGTTGCCAATTTTCTGCACAGGTGGAGGACATTTATCAGACTGTAAGTACGACACCATAATCTTGCAACATTTGCAGATTGCCTTTATCCATAAAATACACAGTCACTACACTTCACAGTAAAATCCTGTGAAATGCTTAGAGACATCCCCCAACCTGATCAGCACTGTATCAAAGCAAGAATTATTGTTGTTAGTATTGTTAGTTTGTTTAAGTGCTGGAGCTGGAAAAATAAAACAGGTGAAACCAGTCAGCCTAGGAACCCACATAAAAGGTAACAAAAGGGTTAACATAGTTTGGTCGTGCGTGCTTTCAGTTGGCGATGGAATGTGTGATATAAAAGAGCTGTTAAAGCTGAGTACTGCATCATAATTTGTCACTAATTAGTACAAATGATACTTTCTGACTTGCTGAATGGCTCAATATGTGCAATAGATCTATTAGCATGATATTCAGTAGTTCCATTGTTCAGAATGAGCACTTAGGAAGAGCAAGCAATTGCTGCATTGATATGGAGAAAACACATTATGTGTTTTGTCCAATGTGAACCAGATCGCTCTCTCTCTCTACATAAATATAGGGGTCAGCTTGGCACAGTTTTAGAACTCTTGCTTCTGAGTGAAAAGGTCATGGGTTGAAGCCCCAGTTCGGGACTTTGAGCTCACAATCTATAATCCTTGCAGACCCTGCAAAATAGTGCCGGGGTGGGGAAGTTGCATGGTCGGTGGTGCAGTCCGTCGGACGAGGTGTTACACCAAAGTCCTGTCTGCCTGTTCAGCTCGACATTAAAGATCCCACGGCACTGTTAGAAAAGGGAAGGAGGGTAAGTAGGATGGCCAGAGTCTCTACTCTCGTTGTCCTGGCCAAAAATCCCCTGAAGAGAATTGATCATTTACTCCAGGGCTATTTGTGGGACATTGATGTGTGCAAATCAGCTGCCGCCTTCGTCCACAAAAACACACAATCACTACACTTTACAGTAAATCTTGATGATAAGTGGTGATAATCTTGGTGCTAAGGCCTGATATCGAGCGCAAAGAATATTGTTGCGTGCAGGAGGTTGAGAATTAAAAGCAGCACCTAGAGGAAAGTCTCAAACGGGAAGAGCTGGACACAAGAGAGTAAGTAGGATGGCCAGAGTCTCATCATTACATGGGATGTGATTGAAGAGCCAGGTACGGAGGAGAAAGAAGCACTTTCCAGAGACCCGATTAGAAAATCACATTCACTCGGATAAGTGCCTGACGCCAAAACCAATCCTTGGGTTTTAAAATGATTCAAAGCAACATGTGGTTGTCATGGCAATAATTTGTAACTTCAAGCAAAGGTATTGGCATCAAGTGGGTTTTTTCTTTGAATTCTTTGATCACTACTAAAGTGTAGGCACTGATTCGGTATTAAGCAATAACAATAATAATAATAATAATAATAATAATGTGGAGTCCTGTAACTCAGTGGTTAGAGCACTCGCCTCACAAGCGAGAGACCTGGGTTCAGTTCCCGGCAGGGCGAAACCTTGGGCAAGTTTCCTTACTCCACACGCCTGATAATAATCCCTCAAGAAAAAAAATGCTAATAATTTGGTCACTTCAATCAACAACTGTTTGTGGACACTGCTGTGCGCAATTGGCTGCCCCGTTTCGCCCACAAATATACAGTCAATTCACTTTACAGTATATTCTGTGAAGCGCTTTGAGACATCAAGAAGACGTGAAAAGCGCTCTATCAAATGCAAGGATTATTATTGTTATATTATTATTAATAACGATCCTTGCATTTAATATAGCGCCTTAGCAGGTCATCAAGACATCTCGAAGCCCTTCACAGGATATATTGGACGTATTGTGAAGTGGACTGACTGTGTATGTTGTGGGCAAATTCACTGGGTGAAGAAAGCAGCCTTGTTGGTAGGGTTCTGGGAAGTAGCAGCGGTAGGGTGAGGGTGAGGGTCCTGTCCCATCGCCACAATGGTTGGTTAGCTTTCAATGGTTGTGCTTTCAATGGTGCCGTGGAAATGTGGACAAGAAAATATTAATTTGGTCAATCAATCACAATTGTTTGTGGAACACTGCCGTGCCCAATTGGCTGCCTCGTTTCACCCACAAAGCGTACAGTCAATTCACTTGTAGTCGCATAGACATAATAAGGCGCTAAATCAAATGCAAGGATTATTATTATTAAGTTAACTACACACAACAGAATCAATAGATTTACTCGGTGCAAAGCCACACAATAAGAGAGTAAACATTGCGTTTGCAAGACTTGTCTTATCGCATTATTAAATGGATTCTGTAGGGTGCTTATTGCCTGTGTCAGTCCTATGTGGGAGCATGTTGCTATGCTGATCGATCAGTGGTCAGTTTTTTTGTTGTTTTAAATCTAGTCACACATTTTAGATCATCGATTGTCTTTTATCCCCAGCCAACCCTCTGCATCTCACAAAGCCTTTGAAACATGATTGATTTCCTTTTGTTGCTCAAAGAAAAGTGCATTGTTCCATTTTATTTGTTACTTAAGCACAAATGCACAATTCAGTCTGAGTGAATTGGGATCTGTGATTCAACTTTCCGTTCAGTCACCAACTTACCCCCTTTATAGCTGGAGTGGTCTAAACACAACGCTCACATGTAGACGTAGGTGTATTTCAAATTGACCTGAAAAGGAGCAGCCCTTTATCAACAGGGCTGCGGAGGGTGAAGCAATAATGTGCTTTCTCTCTCGCTCTCTCTCTCTCTCTGAGATGTGGTCATTGGTCAATGTGGCTGACTTCAGATGGATGTTAAACATCCTATGGCGCTATTCGAAAGGAGAAGGGAGTTTCTCTCTCCCAGTCTCCTGGCCAACCATCCCCCAAATAAAATTGGTCGCTCACTTCACGGCTGATGGTGGGACATTCCTGTGTGCAACTGGCTGCTGGATTTTGCCCAAAAATACACTGTCTCCCCACTTTACAGTATGTCCTGTGAAGTCCTCTGAGACGTCTCAATGACGTGACAAATGTGAGGATTATTATTATTATTAATGTTCATGGGAAGATTTCAAGGAGTTTGAATATGGAAAATATTCAAGTCATATTCACTTTGGAGTCATAGTTACAGGAGAATGGTCTCCAGTGGTGGAGGAACGAGCTGTGGGGGCTCTTCAGTCTGGAAAGCACATATCTCAGAGGGGACCCTCTATTGCTGGGATGTGGAATGCTCTTCCAAATCGGGTGATAGAGGTAGAGTCTGGTGTGGGTTTCAAGAGAGAAATAGCCAGATGTATGAAAGACAGAGACTTGAAGGGGTATGGGGACAGGGTAGGCAGCGTGATTGAAACAACTTGCTTTGAGAGTTGGTGCAGACTCAATAGTAATAATGGTAATAATAATAATCACATTGCTGCAACGTCTCATAGTGCTTCACAGAATATATTATAAAGTGTAGTGACCATCTATTTTGTGGGCGAAACGCGGCAGCCAATTGCGCACAGCAGTGCCCACAAACATCCGTGGACAATAACAATAATCACAAACAAGCAAAACTCTCAAAATGTCAAAAAAAATAACTAGCAATAAACACAAGATGTGCCATCGGAGTATCATTGTACGGAATGCTCTTCGCCCCAAAAGAGTTTCCCTTCTGCTGTCGAATAAACAGGGGAGCAGTTTTATTAGACTCATTTCACCGAAGGGAAAAATGGAACCATCTTTGCGATGCTGCACAGCCTGTCATCCTGTCAAAAGAAGTGTTACTTTTCATGTTTGAGGTGTGCAGGCTATGAGATGAATAAATAATAAATAATCCTTGCATTTGGTATAGTGCCTTATCACATCGGAAGGATGTCTCAAAGCACTTTACAGGATTTACTGTGAAATGGAGTAACTATGTATTTGTACGCAAACATGGCAGCACAATTGTGCATAGCAGTGTTCCTCAAACAGCCATGAAACGAGTGAGCAATTTTATTTAGGGGATGGTTGGCCAGGACACGGGGAGAGAGAAATTCCCTTCTCTTTACGGATAGCGCCACGGGATCTTTAACGTCCATCTGAACAGGCATACGGAACTCAGTTTTACATCTCATTTGAAGGACGGCAACTCTGAGAATGCAACAAACCCCCAGTCTAAACCCACTGCATTAGATTTTGTAATTTCAAGTTCCGACGTGGGATTTGAAACACCAAACTTTCTGACTCAGAGGTGAGAGTGCTACCAACTGAGCCAAGCTGACAAACAAGATGGACAGATAGTCTGCAGGTAACATCTACAAAAGCAGTAAATATCGTAAATATTTTTGAAGGAGAGTGACAGTGCCTGATGCTCTCCTGTTCTGCTGAAAGCAGTAATGAGACGAGAGAGAAAGGCATTCATTCCATTAGAAGCAATGCATCAGAGAGTGGTTGTCTGTCGAGACCAAAAACAGACAGATCCACTTATGTGTCATTGTTATACTTCGACTCATTCGATAAGTATAGACTGCACAGAGTAGCCAACTATTGGCGAAGCTTCCTGTGCTTTTTTTACTGATTGGTGTAGTGAGCTATCAGATAGACAAATAATAGTGCGTTCCCACAGCCACGTTTGCCCTGCTCATCCCTCCCTCAGCCCCGGTGCCCAGCCAAAATTGTCGAGCTCTTTGCTGATATCATCCTGATGTGAAAGGGGCTATGTAAGTGTCAATTGTATTGGATTGTATAGTGGATCAATGACATCATCCTCACCCTCACCTACAAATCTCTTCACCCTCGCACCTCCCTATCACTCTGATCTCCTCTAACCCCACTCCTCTTTTCACTCCCTCTGGCCGGCAAACTCAGGTTTGCTGCACATTCCCCGTCTTACCAGCACTACCATCGGTGGCCAAGCTTTCAATTCTACACCCCTAACATCTGGAAGTCCCCCCAGTTTGGTGTCTGGCCCTGTCACTGTAAAGTACTCTGAGATATTATCCTCGAGTATGGAATTCTGTAGCGTATCGGTTAGAGCACTCACCTCACAAGCGAGAGGACACGGGTTTGATTCCCAGGCAGGCCGAAACCTTAGGCATGTTGCCTTACTCCACACACCTCTGTTTACCTAGTCGTAAGTAGGAACCTGGTTGTTAATCGATTGGTAGAACACTTTTCTGGAGGTTATAACCTGTTCAAAAGTGAATAAACAAATAAATAATAAAAATTTGGTTGCTCATATTATCCATGACTGTTATGCAACGTCCTCCTGATGTGAAAGGCACTATACAAATGTCATTTGTTGTTGTTGTTGTTGCTGCTGTCCTGGTGTGGTACGTGTGGTCAGGAATTTTTTTTTTCACTTGTCGCCTGTGGACTGCACAAAGGGTACTAGCGAGACCGTCTGCCCCTTAGCACCATTCCTGTTGTCTAGTCCTATGTTTTTGATTGGAAGCCTTTTGCAGTCATGTCAAGCGACAAGGAGATGCAGTGCCGTTGAGTTTGCAGGGTGTGTGTTTGACAAGGCACATTGTCAACAATTTACTCCTGAATTGATGTCCTCATTGAACTGCTTAACAAATGAAAAAGAAGTTGTCTGGCTCACTAAAACTCAGCATGGGTGCAAAAAAAATGCCTTTTAACAGGAAATCAATTGTGCATCGTGTATGTCAAGCCATTGATTGCCTTTCTACCTGCAGCAGAAAGAGGGGATGGGTGACTTTAATCAAACTGAATAGGATAAATATAAGGCTTTATACATTACGTTATTGCAAAGAAAGATCAATACACTATAGTCTCCATATCTACAGCATTTCCTGCACTGAGTGTGATTTATTGGACTTTGAAATGGAAACGGCTTAGATCTTGGAACACAGTACAACGTGTTTACTGATGCCCTCTGCAGCAAAGTAACTTAGAAATATGGCCGTGCCACATTAGAAAATAATTTGTAGGTAGCAAGCAGCAGAAATCAATCCACAAATACATATGTAATGCCTTTTTGCCAAATAAATTATTGTTCGGTTGGCGCAAGTGATTGATTAATGTGTTGCTGTAATTATGCGAAGGGAAGGTCTCTGGGCCAGCACCAGTATAGGGCTGGAGGGTGAAAACAGAATCAGCACTGCTCTGCTTTGCTCTGTGGACGATTTTTTTTAAGCATAATTCTGTTCCGTCTACAGAGACATTTGGCCAGGACCCCCCCCCCCGTGGGTTACACGTGTGGGCATCACTGGGGGTTTCTGAAGCTGTCGTGGGCTACAGGAGTGCGGTGTGAAATGTCCCTTTGTAGCCTCTCCCATATCACACATATACTGTATAGCATGTGTACTGTATACAGTATGTATTATATAGCTTATGCACTGTACAGCATATGAACTGTATAGCTTACATACCATATAGCTTATGTACTGTACAGCATATGTACTATATGGCTTACATACTATATAGCTTATGTACTGTACAGCATATGCACTGTATAGCTTACATACTATATAGCTTATGTACTGTTTAGCTTATGTACTGTATAGCTTATGTAGCATATCCTGTATGTAGTGCATGGCATTTGCACCATTTAGCACATGTACCATATGGCATATGTACCATATTGAGCGCGTACCACATAACGCATGAACCATATAGCGTATGCACAATATAGTATACATAGCATGGAGTGCAAATAATGTCTTCTCCCAGGCTGTGGGAACTTTTAACCAGTAGTGATCGCACTGTAAGATGGGAATTGCAGAGCTTCCAAATCACTGGTATCGTGGTCTAATTTGGGTTATTTGTCTTGGTCAGCCGGGTGTCTGACACATAACGGAAACCCAGCACCCTCCAAGCCAAACTGAGAGTTCCTCATATGTGTGCCACCTACAGATGGAAATTTCCCAATATCTGGAATGGAATGCGCACTCTCTCCCCGGAGGGGGTAGGGGAGGCACCCTCCCTGCTTACTTAATTACGGAAAACATTAGGCGGAGGTAGGCAAGAGCCAAGGCTTGGGGAGCCCAGAGTGTGCGTTAGGGTACTGCCAGAGTCTAACCAGCTGAAACCCAGAGCTTACCATTGAGAGCACTGTCTGGCAAGCTTTCCCGCTGCTTATCCAGCTAAGACGACCTTACCCACTGGGGCTTTGGTTTACAGGGTTAACGGGAGCAAAGGAAAATGATATTGCAGGTTGGAATCCCTCTGATGGGGGAGCAGCAGGTAGAAGGTGTTTGCTGAAATGTTGCACTTTATGCATTTGCAACTTTTACATCATGGGTCTGGATAGAGGGAGGGTTTGTGCCCATAGCAATTACTCATGAGTTGAAAGGGTCTATTTTTTCTCTTTCTCTCTCTCTCTCTCCTTGCAATGAAGCTGTTGCAGCCCCTGTGGAATGTGGAGCCACAAAAAGCCGTGCTGCTGAATATAGAAAGTGTTTTATTACCTCTCGCTGACATAAAGTGCGTTTCATCATCTGCCAACCTTTCCCTCTCTTTCCCTCCCCTCCCCACCACCTCATCTCCACTTCCCCAGTCACAAACTCAAAAAGCTAATTAAACTGTAACATTGAGTTTTCTTGAATAAATTCACACCTATCTCGAAGTATAAATTTTGCCCACACAGTCAGCCCATCATGCAGCGAAATTGAAAATTCTCCTCCTCTTGCTCTGTCCCTGGGGCTGGCTGAAAACGTCACAATGCACAGTC
The DNA here is from genome assembly GCF_018977255.1 of Callorhinchus milii. Classification (NCBI taxonomy): domain Eukaryota; kingdom Metazoa; phylum Chordata; class Chondrichthyes; order Chimaeriformes; family Callorhinchidae; genus Callorhinchus; species Callorhinchus milii. The sequence continues at coordinate 7,244,319 of NW_024704746.1, read as the reverse complement.
ACTACATTTCACAGTGAAATCCTGATAAGCGCTACAGGACGCTATCCCTCGTGAAGGGTGCTCTAAAAACGCAAGTTGTTGTTGTCTTGTCTTCATGAAAAGGTGCTATATCAGATGCAAGGATTATTATAACAGTCCCCCGATAAAACTGGTCAATCCCTTCACGGCTCTTTATGCGATATTGCTGTGAGTAAATTGGCTGCCGTGTTTGCTTGCGTAACACTCATCTCATATCACAGCGAAATGTGAAACTCTTTGAGACATCTCTATGACATAATAAGGTGGTACGTCGAATGCAAATATATTTATAATTTGTAACTTAATTACCAACACATCAATTTCATAAGTAGGTTGGAATTGGGATGCACAATGCAAACTGTACTTGTACTTGTGCCTTCATTTCTATCCCTAGAGCTAGGATACAGACAGATATTCGACACACCAACAGACGCTTACTCGGAGATGCCCCTATATAAAGGCCACTTTCGCCCAGTCCCCTGAGAGGCTGTTGAAGGTTTGACTGTATACCCATGGTGGGAGGGGAGGGTGGGGGGGGGGGAATGGACTGCGTTGAGCTTTAAGAGCACCATCTTTGGTATGGTTCAAGGAATGGGATTTCAGGAAGTGCTGTTCCAGCACCACTGTTTTGCAACCAGTCCTGTTTGGCTTTTCGTTTGCCATTGTTCTCTCTGCAGTGGGAACCAGCGAGAGCTTAATGAATGATGTCAGCCATTTCAGCCTACAACACTTCAGCTTACAGTTGTCATAATATCTAGTCCCGAAGTGGCACAGTCAGCGTTCAACAATCCTACCTCTTCCAGCTTTCACCAGAGTTTCTCTAATTGCCTGCTACATCCCCTCGCAGAGCGCACACTGGCTCAAACTCCGGCTTTGACTTTCAATTCCCCTTCCAAACTGACAAGAGTCTTAAAACACCAGCAACTTACTTCAGGAGAAAGATTTCAAAGTGTTGCACATTCAATCTCTGCACTGCCATCCCGTTCAGTGCATCAAAAGTGACAATGTACATTGAAACAGATTACACTTTAAAACACAGGTGGCATTGGGTTCATTGAGCTTGGAGCTGAGCTTCACCGAGTAAACACCCATTACCGTGTTCCATCACAAAGTCCCACGAATTCCAATGCACTGTGACACACAGATGTCCCTTCCTTCTCCTCCACTGTAAAACTCTATTAATGTTTGACATTTAAACAGGTACAAAAATTTCTTTCTCTCCCTTTCCACTGCAGAAGTCACTAATTTGATGCAGAGGGTTGGTTCCATGAGCACCTTCCAGTTCCACACCCAAGTAGCCATTCTTTTCCCAGCTGGACTATTCCAATGCCCTATTCGCTGGTCTCCCCAATCTCCACCATAAACAAAATTCAATTAATTGAAAACTCTGCCACCTGGATTACTCAAGCGCACAAAACTCTGTACGCTAATCGCACTAGTCCTTGCCAGGCTTCACTGGCTCCTCAATTACCAAAAGGATCGATTTCATGATCCTTTCACTCGTTTTCAAATCCCTTCATGCCCTGGCACCTCCCAACCTATCTGATCTGTTTATCCCCCCACCCCCCTCTCCCACTCCACCATTTGCTGCCTCCACTTGGCTGGCTCTGGCCTTCTGTATGTCCCTCATCCACTCCACGTGCCTTCAGCCACCACGCCACGAAACTCTGGAACTCTCTCCCTCAATCCCTACTTGGCGTGGATCACTAAAAAAAAAGACCAAGGAAGAGAATCAACACAGGGGAATGATTTGACTACAAATGAAGAGCATCTTCAGAATAACACAATTCCAGTCCTTAATGGCATTGGGTTGCGTGTGATCAGAGAGCATTATATTACAGTCTTCTCTTGATGCCTGCCATGGTAGTTGACAGCCAAATTGCATCCTTTATGTCGCATAATTCTCGAACATCGGGTCACTGGTGGTGAACCAATTTCTTTAAATTGTTTCAAAATATGAAAAGGATAAGCAGTGGCAGAGAAATTAGAAGGGGAAAGTGGGGAGGTTGAGTTTCAAAGAGCTACAAGTCACCTGTTGAATCCCAGTTACCCTCCCACATTCCGTATAAATCCATACAAGAGAGAGTGGAATGTCATTGTTCCATGTTTATACAGTACCTCATTCTTAATTACTTTTTTTCTCAAAGTTACTAAATCTTTTTTACAGCCTCGCAGTTACCGATGAGTATTTATGCAATTCGGTCGAGGTCCACAAAGGCAATTTGTTTAGAATTTAGATTGATTTCCACAACATTGAGGGACCCCAGGGGTCAACGGGGCTGCCGCTACAGAGGCCATCAGTCTATCTAGCTGAAAATATATTTGGTCATGATAATTGTAGCGCTGCCTGCTTCAATCGAACAGCTCCAGACTGAAGAGGAGCGAGCGGCAGCGAATGGGGTGACTCACAATTCTTCAAGAGTGATTTCTGCTGCCTTTGATACACCCTCCTCCTCCTCTTCCTTTCTCCTGTAGCGTTTTGGTTAAGACACTCGCCTCGCAAGCAAGAGGTCCCAGGGTCGATCCCTGGGCAGTTTAGGTAAGTTTTCTTACTCCACGTACCTCTGTTCACCAAGCAGTATAAATAGGTGTGTTTCCGGGGATAATACTCCCTTCAAAAAACAATGAACCCTGACTCTACCACTTCACTTGGCAGGGCATTCCACATCCCAATTCTCTGAGTGAAAACAATTCTCCTAGGCTCTCCTTTTACTCTTCTTGTAACTATCTTATAACTATGGCCCCTTATTGCTGACTCACGAGATGCTGGATCCATTCAAATTTTCAAGACTGAGGTGGATAATTTTTGTTAGGTAAGGCTATGAATGGTTATGGGGCAAAGGGGGTAATTGGAGTTGAGGTACAGCTCAGTCGTGATCTAATAGAATGGCAGAACAGGCTTGAGGGGCTGAATGGCCACCTTCCTATTCCTATATTGTTATGTTCTTCCTACGTTTCTATGTTTCTATGTCCTCCCATTAGTGGAAATTTCTCTTCCTTATTTACGCTGTTACGCTCTTAAAACTTTGAACACCTCTGTCAGGTCCCTTCTCAACCTTTCCGCTCCAATGAAATTAGACCCAGTTTCTCTAATCTCTACTCATAACTAAAGCCCCTCATCCCTGGTATCATTCTTGTAAATCTTATGTGATATCATGATTAATTTTTATGTTGAATCCAACCAGTTACTGTGTGCTGTCCAGAGTGTATTGAGATAGAAACAATGAGACCTGGAGGGAACAGACCTGATATCCATGGGTCAATAGCTGCTGAATGTAGCTTGCACAAAACAAATTGCGCAATGAAACGTTTCTAATATTTGTTGAAGTTAATTATCATGAAATAATAGCCGTGCTGATTTCAAGTCTGCAAAAGCTTAACTTTACACATCAAATCAACAATTATTTAAAGGTACTGATAGGTTTTTGTCTCTTGTTCCATCACAACCTTTAATTGCCCCGCTGTTTGGCAGATTGTACAAAGCACTCTGCTCAATTTTGATGAAGACAGAGCTATGCTTTGAAACCTTAAATCATCCAGGCAGAACAAGAGCGAGATGGGGTTAACAAGGTTTGGTGCGAGTGCTGCATGATTCTCCAGTTAGAGGAACTGCACCTGCTGAATCTATTTTATTCCAATTTGAAATCGACAAAGTTGACAAATATTGCCTTCCACTCTCAAACTTCCAAAAAAAAACACAATTCTGGATTAAAAGAAAATTATTACAAGGAGATTGCAGACATCCAGTGTGAATAATACTTGCAAAGCACAAGCAAGTATACTCGAATGGAAATTGGATAGGAGGCATTGAAGTTTTCAATGCTGAGACCAGTAAACACTTGCAACCTCTCGTCTCTGAGCAGAAGGTTGTGGGTTCAATCCCTACATCTGGACTTTGAGCTCACAGTCCTCGATAACGCACCACTGCAGTGCGGCATTATCGGAGATACCTTCCAGTGAGAAGTTAAACTGGCATCCCGTCGGCCTGTTGATGGATGTTAAAAATTCTATTGTGCTATTCAAAAAGAGAAGGCAGTTGTTGCGACTGAGGAAGTGTCATAATAATAAGCCTAACATTTGATACAGCATCTATGACATCTGAACATCTCAAAGCGCTTCACAGGTAATTGCTGTCAAGTGTAGTGATGTGTATTTGTAGGCAAGTGTCTCATACCAAAGCAAGAACAGATCTGAGATGTATGATGTTGGATGTAAGATCAGTAAGATGCATTATTCTGATGTTTGGCTTGATTTAGGTTAGAATAATGATCCTCTCATTTGATATAGTGCCTTTCATATCAGGAGGACGTCTCAAAGTGTTTCACTGGATTTACTGTAAAGTGTGGTGACTGTGTATTTTTCAGGCAAACCCAGTATCCATTTTGCACACTGCAATGTCCCACAAAGAGCCATGAGGTGAATCGGATGTCAATTTTCTTCGGCGGATTGTTGGCGAGGACACCGGGAGAAGCTTCATTCTCATTTTTGAATAGTGCCACAGCATCTTTGACATCCACCTGAACCGATGGATGTGTTCAGGTGGATGTTAAAGATACCACAGATGAGATGGGAACCTCAATTTAAGGTTTCATCTGAAAAACAGCACCTCCGATAATGCAGTGCTCCATCAGTATTATTGAGTGTTAAATTATTATTATTATTGAGTGTTAGTGTACACTGTGAGCTCAAAATCCCATGGGCTGAATCCACAGCTTTCTGACTCAGACTGAGATGAGCCAGACTGATGTCTGGTGATGGGAGCCTGAGGAACATTTTAAAACCTTTCTTCGGGTCAATGAAGCATATTGTAGGGTGAGACCCAGGCTGAGGTAAATGGTTACTCCACGGAAGCCAATAGCTGGGGAGGGAAAAATTTAATCTGTGTGGAGTAAAAAGCTGGGGTTGAATTTTGGAGAAGTGGGGGATGTATTGATATTATGAAGGATGGTGCTTCATTGCTTTGGAAGGTAGGCGATTATGTGGACTTTACTATCGGTAATTGAGACAGAGCTTCTTCTGCTGTCCTAGCCAACACTCCCCCAAATAAAATTGGTCACTCACTCCATGGCTGTTTGTGGGACACTGCTGTGCATAAAACTGTTGGCCACGTTCACCCACAAAACACCCACAGTCAATTCACTTTGCAATGTATCCTGTGAAGTGTTTTGAGACATCTTGACAACAAGATATGGCACTGTATCAAATGCAAGGATTAGTATTATTATTATTCATACAGTACTTCATGGGATAGGTTTTGCCTGAATACATACAATGGACCAAATGAACTTGTTTTATATTTTCTTATGTCAGAAGACTAAAATGGATTAGGAATAGTTCTTTATTTTATTGTCAGCAGGGTGCCTGGCATATGGGGAAACCCATCACCATCCTTAACAGCAACCAAACTAGATTGAGACGCACCCTGCTTATCTAATAAAGAGTATTGGGCACAGATTGGCAATAGCCCCGTTGACATTTAATCACATAGCTTGCCATTGAAACCAGTGTCTGGTGAGCTTCTCTCTGATTGACCACCCTAGCCATTAAGGCTTTGGCGGGCAGGGTTATCAGGAGTTGAATGGAAAGAATCCCTGCCCCCAGTAAAACAAGTGAGAACAGTCGGATTTGGAAACATTGTGATTCTAGTGGAAGTTTTCAGTGACGCAACTAAGTCTGAGGATGAGTGCTTATCCAGTGGACATAATCCACTTGACATTTTCAGGAGGCTGACTAAAAGAAAGTTCTTTCCTTCCTTTCTTCGCTTGAAGAAGATCAAGGTTCTTGGGAATTAATGATAATTTAGTTAATTGGACCGAATGCATCCTCGGCAACAGAAATCGGAAAGTGATGAATGGAAAAGGTTTTGCCTGAGGGAACAGTGACTGGAAGTGCCATGTAAGACTCTGTTCTGGATCACTGCTTATTATTTGCATTATTCATAAACAATATGATGGAGGCGTCGTCAACTCATATTGCACGATTTGCTCAGGACTCCAGGCGATGTGACCAGGTCACTCGTGTAAGGAGGACTGATCGCATGCAAATTAATGTGGGCAAGTTAACAGATGAACCACTCCCTCCCAAGTAATTGATGGAATTGATAGTTCCAATCCACCAGTGTAAAAGATCTACTGCTGTGTTAAACCTACACTGCAATGTGTGAGTTGGAGTTATTCCAACCCAAAGAAGCCTTAGCAACTTCAAATTCGAATGTATGCAGAATATGCAGAAAAAGACTGAAGGATGCACTAAGACAGCAGAACAAGAGGACGCAGGTTTGGAGGAGCAAAGACCATTTGAGAATACCAGGAAGTTTTTCCTTTACTCAGATGGCAATTAATGCATGGAACCAGTTCCCAGGAAAGGGTTAGAATATAAGAGTAGGGAAGTCTTGTTGCAACTGTATAGGGCCCTGGTGAGACCGCACCTAGAGTATTGTGTGGAGTTTTGGTCTCCTTATTTAAGAAAGGAAGTACTCGCCTTAGAGGGAGTACAACGTAGATTCACCAGGTTGGTACCTGGGATGAGGTGGATGAGGTATTAGGATAGGTTGAGCAATTTAGGCCTAGATTCTCTAGAATACAGAAGAATGAGAAGTCATTTTATAGAAATCTATAAGATTATTAAGGGGCACGACAGAATAGATAGTGGGAGACTTTTTTCCCTGGTTGGAGAAACTATAACCAGGGGTCACAGTCTAAAATTAGGGGTAAACCCTTTCGCACTGAGTTGAGGAAAAACTTCTTCACTCAGAGGGTAGTGAATTTATGGAATTCTCTACCCCAAAGGGCTGTAGGTGCTCAGTCCTTGAACATATTCCAGACTGAGATTGATAGATTTCTTGTGGATAAAGGGATTAAGGGATATGTGGATAATCTAGAATAGATCAGCCATGATCTTATTGAATGGCGGGGCAGGCTCGAGGGGCAGAATGGCCTACTTCTGCTCCTAATTCTTATGTTCTATGTTCTTATGAAGGACAGCTATGACCAGGTGACTGGACTCATTTAAAAAGTAGCTTGATGTTGTGATGGGAGGACGGATATATGGGTGTTCTGGAAGGATGAGATCAGATGGGCCAAAGGGCTTTTTTCATCCAAACTAATTTTATGATCTTGTGTGAAAATTAACACTATTTTCCACTAAGTGCAAGGATTATTATTAGTGCAACAACAACTCGGGTTTATATAATGCCCAGGATAGTGTCTCATAGCGTTTAACAGAGGTGGAGTCTGACACCAATCCAGGGGGAAGGAAGGAAGTAACGTTAAGCACAGTCGAAAAGGGGGATCTTCAGGCACAATCTGAAAATGGGGAAGGAGGAGACAAGGTGAAGAGGTTGAGAGAGTTCAAAAGTTTTGAGGCATAGTAGCTGAAAGCACAGTCACCAATGGTGGAGCAGAACAGATGAGGGAAAGTTTTGAGGCATAGTAGCTGAAAGCACAGTCACCAATGGTGGAGCAGAACAGATGAGGGACAAGCAGGAGGAAAAAGTGGTGAAGTGGGGAGAATATTATTATTATTAGTAGTAGTAGTTTATGATTATTATCAGGATGTACCATTATTCAAAACTTTGGGCCACTCCAAAGTAGCGCTGAAGGAGCAGAACTCTGACAATGCGACACTCCCCCAGCCTTGCACTCAGCCTGGACTATGAGCCCAAAGCAGTATAGAAATGCAAATTGTCTACAGTTGCATTGTTGCGTATTGATTCACCTCCAGGACTGGTGGATCAGACCAATTCCCTTTCTCTCCTCAATGTGTTTCAAACCTCCCGCCGGAAGTGGCAGACATCCCTCAAGAGAGTCCTGATGGGCACCAGACAGGAAGGTCCCAACAGATAAATGGTAAGAGAATCCCATCAGAGTGTGTGCAAGAAGGCAATGGACAAGGAACCGGCCCTCATTGAGGTAGAGGAAAATACCTCATCCAGGATCCTATGGTCTTCATGGGTTCTGTTTGAAACGATCCATTGGTTTTCATCCGGGCGCGGGAGAAAGAGGCGTCAGAGAGAAGATGCAGGTGCGAAACAGAATGCGATGAATAAATCCACAGAAGCCCGTCCGCTAATTTATTTGAACTGCTTAAAGCCTCAACTGCACATCCTGCCCGCACGCATAAGTTCACTCGATCGTATGGAGTTTGCACGCGCTGAGGCAGTGCAGATCAATGATCACTGGACTCGTTGTTGGTAAATACCAGCAAGTATCCAAGGCCAGAGACGGAAAGGTTTTCTTCACAGGTTTTCTGCAAAGTGCCCCACTTCACTTGGTTGACTGATGTCATCCTAGGAGACGAGGTGACATTATTCTGTGTTCTTAGTAGGTGTAAGGGTAATGGATTCCATCATCTGCTCCACAGATTGCTTATGGTAGCAATCTTTGCATTGGAAAGGAAGGAACAACTTACATTTCACAACATCTTATATAATAATAATTGTACATTTTACGTAGGTGTCTTATCACATCTCAAAGAAGGTTTCACAATGAAGTGTAGTGACTGTGTATTTGTAGTCAAACACAGCACAATTTGCACACGGGAAATGCCCCTCACACGGTAGTAAAGTGAATGACAGATTTTTATCTTGAGTTACTCAGGGGGCATACAATCCCTCCTCCTATTCCTTGCTAAATCAGACCAGCCGTGAAGTGAGTGTCCGATTTTATTTCTCAAGGTCAGAATGTCTCAAAGTGCTTGACAGTAATTATTCTCAAGTGTAGGCCGACACAACAGGCCTTTTATACACAAGTTCCCAAACTATGAGGTGAAGGGCCAATTTGATTTGGAGGATTTTCAGCCGGGATACTCTTATCTTTCCTGAATAGGTCCACTGGATTAACATCCACCCGAACAAGTATACAGGTCCTCGGTTCTAACGATTCATCTGAAGGACGGCACTCTGACAATCCAGAAGTTCCCTCCAACACTTCGCTGGATATGAGCTCAATACAGTGTAAAAAGCCCATCAAGGTCTTGTTTGTCCGTTCATTCCCGATACAAGGAAATTTCCATGTGAAGGTGGCATACATATGCAGAATTGTCAGCCTTTTTTTGATATTCTTAAGCATGGAGGTAGATCACTGTATATGTCAGACACCCAGCTGACCAAATAAAATGCTGTCTATCCCTCCTTGGATTCTTTCCAAGTGCTGACAGACAATGGTGTAAGGTTGATTTGGACAATTAACTTTACCTTGTGGTAATGCAAATTAATAATAATAATAATGATAATCCTTGTATTTGATGCCACGCCTTATCACGTTGTGGAGATGTCTCAAAGAGCTTCACAGCATATCCTGCAAAATGTACTAAATATGTGTTTTGTAGCCAAATGCAGCAGCCAATGTCCCACTCATAGTCATGAAATGAATGACCAATTTCTATCTGGGAGTTTGTGGATCATTGATTGGAAATTATGTCAAGAGGAAGAGGTGGGATTTGCAGCAGCTTAATAAACGTATCCTAATCATGTACTACATTTGAAGGTTGAATATGTATTCTAAACTATTGGCAAATGCTAAAATTGGAAGCAGAGAGGAAAAGCAGCAAACGAAGAATGACAGGAAATAGATTGGAAGATAGAGCAAGTGCTTATGGTGAAGAAGTAATGTGTGAAGAGCAAAGAGAGTAATTAAATGAGTAACTGGTAACGATTACTATAAACATTATTCAAGGGAGAATGTTCAGCTATCGAAGACCCATGAAGCATAACAATGCAAAGTAGCTGTATAAAAACCACAATCTGTGAGAGTTAGAGTTGGAAAGATGTGGAACAGGACAGGAATCGTCAACAAATGTGAAGGTTTGCAACAAATCATCACCGCCATCCTTGCATTGGATATCACGCCTTTCATGTTAGGAGGACGTCTCAAAGAACTTCACAGCAAAACTGAACCAAATAAATGTTAGCCTGTCAGCCTGGCTCAGTTGGTAGCACGCTCACCTCTGCGTCAGAAGGTTGTGAACTCAAGCCCCAAGTTAGTACTTGAACTCACATCATCTAATCTGGCACTCCAACATAGTCCTGGGGCTGCAATATATTGTCGGAGATGACGTCCTTCGGATGAGACATTAAACCCAAGTTTTGTCTGACTGCTCAGGTGAACGTTAAAGATCCCGTGGCACTATTCGAAAAGAGGAGCGAGTCTCTCTCTCTCTCCCGGTGTCCTGGCTATCAATCCCCCAAATAGAATTGGTCAGTCATTCCATGGCTGTCAGTGGGATGTCCCTGTGAGTAATTGTGCTCCTGCGTTTGCCTATAAATATATAGTCACTCCACTTACCACTAAATCCTGTGAAGCGCTTTGAGACATCTTCCCAACATTTAAAGGCAGCATACCAAAAGTCTATTTGCAATTATGAATTTATAATCCTCATGTTATTAAATCCACCCAAGTGTTTTAATAATATTAATAACAATCCTTATATTTGATATTGCACCTTACAAGTCAGGAGAGCATTTCAGAATGTTACACATGATTTACTGTGGAGTGCAGTGACTGTGTATTTTTTTGGGGGGGATGAGTCATTATGTTATTTTTTATGGATGTATGGGGAAGTGAGGCACAACATATTCAGTCCCTGAATTGTATCGTTTTTATAGACTGCTCAACAAAAACAACTTGTATTTATATTGCACTCTTCACCCGGGGTCGAGTCCCAGAATGCTCAGAGAGAAGAGACACCAGATGTCAGGCCTTTAGCCTTTCTGTCCCGATCCTCGGGAACTCCACGCCTCCGCCTTGCCACCTCCCTTGCCTCCTTGAAGGCCCATCTCAAGACCTTCCTCTTCAGCTGTGCCTTTTGTCATCTTCACACCACCACCACCCTTGCCCTCCAACCCCTCTTGATTCCAGCCCCCAGCTCAGGTGCAAACCCTCGACTGTCCAGCTCCTTGGGACATCCTCCCTGACGTGAAAGGCTCTTTATAAATGTAAATTAGTTGTAGTAGTTGTTGTTGCTCATGGAGAGAGCGAGCAGGTTTGTTATGAATTCCTAATAAGTGGAGCGTCCAGTTATATCCTTGTAGTACGTTTGAATTCACGACTTTCTTACCTTTCAGTGTAAACTCCAAAGCAACAGCTGTGTGCCATCTTCATCACCACCAAAGGGTTGTCATTTTCTAGAATGTTCTATTAACGCTCCAGTGGAAACATTCTCCCCTTTGGTCTGTTTTATGAATAACTCCCTCCTTAATATTCCACAATATGGGTTGTGAAGAGGGGCTGAGGCTCAAGCGGATGGCTTCCGTCCAAACAGATGGCTCTGGCAGAAAACAGTGACACATGTAGCATTTAGACAGGCCTGCAGCACTCATTTAATTCCTGATTAAAAAGCCCTGTAGGAAGGCTGACGAGGACAGAACACCAGATTCAGTCAGGAATGAAGGCGTTGAACAGATGCTACATTGCCGAGAGAGAGAGAGAAAGAAAGCAAAAAAGAGAGTGAAAGAGGTTAATAATAATAAAAAAAACCTTGCATTTGATATAGAGCCTTATCACGCCACTTCACAGGATATACTGTAAATTGAACTGTATTTTGTGGGCGAAACACGGTAGTCAATGGCGCACAGCAATGTCCCACACACAGCCATGAAGTGAGTGACCAATTTTGTTTGGGTGATTGATGGCCAGGACACCAGGACAGAGAAACTTTGTTCTCTTTTTGAATCGTGCCATGGGATCTTTATCCTCCACCTAAATAGGCAGACAGGACCTCAGTTTAACATTAAAACTACCACCGAGCCAGGCTGACACACAAAATGTTACATCCCCTGTAGGATGGACCAGACTGAAGGGAACTGGGGTTCTCAGAGTTCAAAATACCTCTGGGTCCTTCACCCATCTGAGGTTGACAACACGAGTGGCGTGTTTGGCAAAGAAATATTCTTCTGACTGACAGGCGAGACTTCTTCTGACTGAGCCAGTCTGACGCCTGGGAGAATGTGACTTTGGGCTGTGCAGATCCTTATAAGTAGTAATCTTGTCAACTCCTGTAGCTTCACGGTTAGATCACTCGCAAGCGAGAGTTGGGTTCGATTCCCGGGCAGGGTGAAACGTTGGGCTAGCTTCCTTGCTCCACACGCCTCTGTTTACCTAGCAGTAGGTAGGAACCCAGTTGTTAGTTGATTGGCGAATCATTTTTCCGTGGGTATTAATGACTTCAAATAGATAAATAAATACTAACAATTTTGTCACTCAATCCCCGATTGTTTGTGGGACACTGCTATGTGCAATTGGCTGCGGAGTTTCACCCACAAGATATGCAGTCAATTCACTTTGCAGTATATTGTGTGAAGCGCTTTGAGACACTTCGATGACGTAATAAGGCGCTATATCAAATGCAAGAATTATTATTGTAATCTTTGCATTTGATGCAGCGCCTATAACACTGAACATATGTGTTTTTCAAGGTTAAACGCTCTAAGATAGACTTTGAACTCATAATCTAGGCTCACACTCCAGTGTAGTGCTGGGGGAGTGCTGCATTGTTCGAGGTGCCATGCTTTGAACGAGCTGTTAAATCCAGGTCCCATCTGCCCGTTCAGGGACATTAAGGATCCCATGGCGCTATTCAAAAAGAGAAGGAAGTTTCTCTCTCCAGTGTCTACGTCAACAATAAAATAAGTCAATCATTTCAACTTCGCTGTTTTGGGGGCTTTGCTGCATACAAATTAACTGTTCCATTTGCTGATAGTCACTGCTTTTTACAGTAAATCCTGTGAAGCGCTTTGAGACTTTCTCTCGATGTGAAAAACATAGCAAAGATAAAGATTATTATCAGCATTGTTGCAAAAACTTGGCTGGGGTTGCAGAGCAAAATGGGATAAAGCCTATTAGTCAGGTGTGGGGTAAAGGGGGCTACGGCATGATATCCATTTCCGGCAAATGTTCCCTCCGTCCTCTGCCCTCTACCCCTCTCTGAGCCCAAGCCGCAGCTCGAGGCCAAACCCCTCACTGTCCAGCGCCTTCGGAAGTCCTCCCGAAGTGAAAGACACATTATAAATGTAATTTAAGTGAATTTAAGTAATGTATATTCCTGTTGGCAATATAAATGTAATTTATATTGTTGTTGTTCAATGGGGGAAGACTCCATTGAAGTCTCAAATGTGCTCTGACTAAAACTAAGGGCTAAAAATGAACTAGCTATTGTAAAAGGGTGTGGAGAAAAGTGCAGGTGACTGAGATTAAATGCACATCTCTTTCGGAGAGCCAACGCAGGCACAATGAACTGAATAAACTGCTCCTGTGCTGTGAAACTTTATGGTTCTATTTTCTTCCCAGTCCCTCTGCAAAGACAGAGAGAGGATTTTACAGAGCTGAACAGACGGAGTGTGCCGGCAGTATTTTCCTCCTCCTTGGTCATCAACAAACTGTGGTACAATGGCTCCCTCTAGTTTAGCAATGGGCTGCAGCTTTCCCATTCCTGGAAGTCAGGGCTGAGATTTCAGCCTCAAATTGTTTTTCTGCTCCTTGTCACGTCAGCAAGGAAAATCGCAGTGCAAAGTGTCTCTCCTTCCTTGTGGAAAGAAGCAGTCCTGTAGCACAGTGGTTAGCGCGCTCGCCTGGCAAGCGCCAGGTTCGATTCCCGGATGGGGCGAAATCTTAGACAAGTTTCCTCACTCCACATGGCTGTTTACCTAGCAGTAAGTAGAAAACCCGGTGGTTAGTTGATTGGCGGATTACTTTCCAGTCTTTTTGCTCTTGGAGATGGGTGCAGAGGGGGAGCAGTGGAATGAAAAGCCAATCCCTGCCACAGTCCACCATCCGCAGCAACCGAGAGATGTCTCTTGGCTCCTTACTCTACATAATCATGTCTGGGGCAGCACCGCAGGACTTCCCACACTCTCTGTCGGTGCTACAAGCATCAGAGCAGCTGCACTGCAACATTCTGTATCACGTCCAAACAGTTTTGTTTTTCGAAAAGAGATTTAAAATGAAGAAAACCTGCATTTTAATAGCGCCTACAGTTCTTCACAGTAATCACTAGCATGTGTAGTGACTGTTTCCTGTTGGCAAACACGACAGGCAATCTGCGCATTGCTGTTGTTCTACAAATGAGGTGAGTGGCTGATTAACCTGGGGGATTGTTGGCCTGGACACTGGGAGAAATGTCTGTCTCTTTTCGAATAACGCTGTGGCATCTTTAATGTTCGTCTGAACGGGCAGACGGGCCCTTAGTTTAAGTACGAGTCCCATCGTGCGGTGTGTACCGTCAGTAGTGTTTAGAGTGTCAGCTCAAACTATACAAGTTCAAAGTCCTGATGGGGAGCTTGAACCGGCAATAATAATAACAATAATATTCCTCACATATTATATAGCGCCTTTTTACATCATTGACACGTCTCCAAGAGCTTCACAGAATACACTGTAAAGTGAATTGATTGCATATTTTGTGGGCGAAACGCAGCAGGCAATGGCGCACAGAGGTGTCGCACAAGCAGTTGTGGATTGAGTGACCAAATTATTATTATTTTTTGAGGGATTATAAACCCCAGAAAGCGATCCGCCAATCGGCTAACACTCAGGTTCCTCCTTACTTATAGCTAGGTAAGCAGACGCAAGAGTCAACTGAGCCGGGCTGACACCAGCTTGCAGACCTGGCTCAGTTTGTAGCACTCTCGCCTTTGAATCAGAAGGTTGTGGGGGTTAAGCCCTGTACCTTCAGTGTCTCAAAACCAGCCAACACGAGAGAGACGGATCCAAGCTTTGGTAAATGGAGATGAGAGATGGCCATTGGCTGGGGATCAGAGAGAATTCACTGCTCTGCTCCGGAATGCTGCCTGGGATTCTTCAGCATACACGTGAACTACCAGAACAGGCAGATGGGACTTTGGTTTAATGTCGCATCTGAAGGACACAGTACCCTTCACATGCTGCTTTCTCCTGGTGCCTAGTATGCTGTCCCTTGCACGCTGGAGTTTAAATGTACAGTAACTCATCACTCAGCGTAAGGTCACTGAAGCATGCATTAGTCATCGGGAGATTTGTAACTTCCACATTGGTATTGCAGCGCAGTATCTCTCTACACTGTTGCGCTCCCAGCTGCCTCCCGGGTTTTGTGACACATTTTGACTTCAGCTGAGACCTGCCTCTTGTGCTGCAGGTCATAATAATAATAATAATAATAATCCTCGCATTTGATATAGTGCCTTATCACGTCGATGAGACGCCTCAAAGCACTTCATTGTGGAGTTCTGCAGCTTAGTGGTTAGAGCACTCGCCTCGCAAGCAAAAGGACCTGGGTTTGATTCCCAGGGAGGGCGAAACGTTGGACAAGTTTCCTTACTCCACATGCCTCGGTTTACCTAGCAGTAGGAACCTGGTTGTTAGTCAATTGGGGGATTGCTTTTCTGTGGGTAATAATCCCTTCAAAAAAATAATAATTTGGTCACAATCCACGACTGTTTGTGGGACACTGCCGTGAGCAAATTGGCTGCCACGTTTCACCCACAAAATATACAGTCAATTCACTTTACAATTTATCCTGTGAAGCGTTTTGAGGCGTCTCAAAGACGTGATAAGGCACTATATCAAATGCAAGGATTAAAAAAATGCAAGGATTATACTGCAAAGTGGACTGACTGTGTATTTTGTGGGTGAAATGCCACATCCAATTGCGCACAACAGTGTCCCACAAACAGTTGTTGATTGAGTGGATTGAACAGTGAAGTCATGAAGCATAAATGTTTACGAATGACCGGAACACTTTATGTTTCACTGAGAGGAAGGTGTCCCTGGGAGGAGCCGAGTTTGGAAATTTCCCCCCAAAAGTATTTAATAGTCCTCGCATTTGATATAGTGCCTTATCATGTCGATGAGAATAAATCCTTACAAGGGACATAGCAGGAATGTTTTGCATGAATGTGCAAGTGCTGAGGAATCTATAAGCTTTCCACCCCTTTCTCCCCACTCACCGCCTCTGCCCCTCTCTCCCCCTCCCACCGCACCACCCCACCCCCCCCCCCCACCCACCAGCATAACCATGAGTGGCATGAACACAAAGTAGAACATGGCCGTGCTGATGCTCGATTAGATAAAGGAGCCGACGCTGAGAGAGAGAACAATGGGAGACATGTGCCATGCGAAAGATCAGCAGCTCCCACACAAAAGGAAGGTAATGTATTCTTTAATTAGAGAAGATAATTCAGTCATAGGGGCATAGAGGGGCGCCTGAGACTGTGATAATTTGAGGCAGCCCTGCACAGAGAACACTGACATTTGCAGATACATTACTCAGCACCCAGGAGTCTTGGTAGCTGTGAAAGCTCAGGTGGCAGGCGGAAAAGGTCAGGCACGTACAATAATGTTACAAACAAGCAGTTTTAATACTAAATGTACAAGATCCAGTGTGTTAATAATTACACATGGAATGCCACTGATGCACCAGGGAACTCTGCCTTGCATATCAAAGCGATGCAAAGAGCACCAGGAGTTGAAATGCTGTGACAGATATATTGGAGATGTTTACAGCTTAACAAATAAATACATCTCAATGAACTGTATCCGTTTCCAGGAATGGGAACTTATCACTTCTTAATCCGATTCCCAAACTGAGTTGATAATAATAATAATAATCCTTGCGTTTGTTATACACCTTATCGCGTAATTGAGACGGCTCAAAAAGTGCTTCACAGGATATACTGTAAAGTGGATTAACTGTATTTGGTGGGTGAAACGCGGCAGCCAGTTTGCGCACAGCAGTGTCCCACAAACAACCACGGAGTAAGTGACCAATTTTTTGTATCTTGGAGGGAATATTACCCCAGGAAAGCAATTAACCAATCGACTGACAATCGGGTTCCTACTTACTGCTAAGTAAACAGAGGTGTGTGGAGTAAGAAAATTTGCCCAACTTTTCGCCCTGCCTGGGAATCTAACCTAGGTCCTCCCGCTTGCGAGGCAGGTGCTCTAACCACTAAGCTACAGGGCTCCACAATGAAGCGCTTTGAGATGTCTCATTGACATGACAAGGTGCCATCCTTCAGATGAGATGTTAAACCAAAGTCCCGCCTGCCTGTTGAGGTGAACGTACAAGGGTCCTGCAGCTCTATTTGAAAAGAGAAAGGATTTGGCTGCCATTTGTGCCCCCAAAAATGTACAGACACTACACTTCGCAGTAAAATCCTGTGAAGCGCTTTGAGGTGTCTCAATGATGTGATAAGGTGGTATATAAAAGGGCAAGGGATTGTGATTAGTATATCATAAGTTGCTAACGACATTGATCAAACTTCCCGCTTCTCTGGAAGCTTTTGATGCAACATTTAAAACATAAATAGATTGTGGAGAGGTTCGAGTCAGTCAGTGCTCCCCAAGGACCAACGAGCTGGCTTTTTTTGTTTTCATTTCCATCTACGCCCCTGGCCCTTCCTGGTTACTTCCTTCGCTTGGACCCAATATTCCCAGTGGTTCCATGCAGAGGTTGGTTTTACGCAGCAGAACCGGAGCACAGATCACACGACTGTGACTACCTGCGGATTCGGATTGCGGCATCAAATCAAAAAAAAAATCAAGGCAATAAAAGTGATTAAAAGGACTGTTTAAAAGTTCTTGTAATTGGGTTGTTGTTTTATATTGTTTAGCTGAATGAAAAGTCCGCAATTAGATTAGTGAATTATTCATGGAGTCTATTAGTTGAACATTGCATATAATTTAATTGGTAGAAAATGTAAATGAGTTTTGTCTTACTCAGCCATCTGTCCTGCCCAGACATTTATTTTTCCCTTTCACACATTATTACCATTTATGTTGGACATATTGTTTGGCTGAAACATGACTGTGTTTGGTTGATTTAGAGGCAATAAACCCAGCATAACTGACAATGTGACAGATTAAGGGAGTTTGCAATGGGCCACAGAGTTCACCACCCGCATTCCCATCAGTGTGGGCATTTAACTTTCACAGAGTCTTTCCATTCCATATTAGTCTGTCATTAACCCTTCCGGTACCATATCCTGCAGCACTTTAACCGATACGCCGCAGGACTTGGAACGGTTGGCTCGCTTGCCTCTCAAAGCAAGAGGACCCGGGTTCGATTCCCCCATGGGGTGAAACCTTAGGCAAGTTTCTTTACTCCACATGGTTCTTTTACCCAGTGGTAAGAAGGAACCCAGTCGTTAAACGATTGATGGATCGCTTTCCATGGGTAACGAAGCTCCAAAAATAAATTTAAAAAAATAATAATTGGGTTGCTCGATCCGTGGCTGTTTGTGGGATGTGCTGTGTGCAATTGGCTGCCGCATTTCACCCTCACAATATACAGCCAATTCACCTTACAGTATATTCTGTGAAGTGGTTTGAGATGTCACAACAACATGATAAGGAACTAAATCAAATGCAAAGAATATTATTATAATAAATCCATCTGACACCGTCCTGACCCTCCCAATGTACCCTGTTTCTCAAGAGTCCATCACACAAATAGAGATAAACAATGTTACATAATGATGATAATAATAATATTTGCAAATAATGATGTTGCACCTTATCACGTTGGATGTAAAATAAATGCAACTTGTTGTAGGAAATGTAATTTGTGCACAATGAATTGGAACGGAGGGGGTGGGAGGGGCGGAGGTGAGGGGAGGATGTCAATCAGCTGACATGGACCTGAGAAGGATTTGGTGTGATTGCAGCCTGAAATCATCTGCAATCGATGTAAGCCTTCTGTGATCCTAGCTGATCAAGGACTGAATGCACCTCATGGGAATGCAAAGCTGAAACCAGTCTAACCTTGTAAAGATCACTTGCTGAAGTTGTATGCGGAATACTGTCTGCGTGCTTGGGCTCTGTATATTGAAAAGCGCATTCAATGTACAGTGGCTGAGTAAGATAAAACCTATTTACATATACCATATATATCTGACACAGTGATAAGGTTGTGGGTTCAAGCCCCACGTCTGTAAAGCCAGTGTTGCATTGGTACTGTCCTTCGGATGAGATATTAAACCGATGTTTAATATCTGATATAATATCTGATAATATCTAATATCCGCATCTGCCTGTTCAGATGGATATTAAAGATCCTATTGCACTATTCAAAAAGAGAAAGGAGTTCTCCCAGTGCCCCAATCAATAATCCCAGAGAAAATTAACTTAATGGATGTTTGTGGGACATTGCGTAAATTGGCTGCTCCATTTGCCTACATAAAAAACAGTATATCCTGCAAAGCTCTTTGAGAAATTTCGACAAAATGATAAGACGTCATATCAAAAGCAAGGATTATTATTGTTGGCAAAGGAAGATTGAGCAGGGATATAATCCTGGTCTTCAGTGTGTTGGGAAGCACGGATGATGAAGATGTAAGACGATCACTTAACTCGAACTGTGATTGTCGTGTAGTACAGGACACAAGTTCAAAATGAATAAATGTTACGCAACAATAGAGATTAGAAATGCTGGAGATATGTCAACTAAAATCCAACCGGAAAGCAGGTAATGCTTTACTCCATTTGTGATAAAAAAAATTGGATCAATACCTGCTTTAAAAACTAGGGCAAGGTTATGAGGATCAGAGAAAACGCAGCTGGTCAGATACTCAGCGAAATACGATGATTCCTGTTTCACAAAAGTCAGGTGTTTGAAACTAGTCCAAATTTAACGCTAAAGGTTGTTATTTTAAACAATTACACCACAGATAGCTTAGGCCTGTCAGGGAGAGACTTGTATTCTAAGGCACAAATGTGTGTCAGCCTGGCTCAGTTGGTAGAGCTCTCGCCTCTAAGTCACAAGGTTGAGGGTTCAAACCCCAAGTCGGGACTTTCAGTTGCACACTAGGGCTGCCTGGTCGGAGGTGCCATCCACTGGATGATAACATAAACTCAGGAGAGAGAAAAGAGAGGGTAGCCCTTCAGTGGGCCCACCTGAGTCTCTCTGTGGGTGTAAGGTGTATTTTTGAGCGCACACAGGCCATTGTTTCCACCAGCATTGGCTCTGGAAGCACTTCTTTGGCAGCAGTGTTTGTTGATTATCAGGTTGTTTATTACACGCCCGCTGACAGATTTGGCCTTCAGATATTTTTTTATTGAATTTCACTCTTCTCCCCAAACACGCACATAAAGAACCAATCTTCTGTGAATTGTTCCATTCCATTGTACAATGCGTTTTCAATTGAAACAAAGGCCTGGTTGTCTTTTCTGTTGTACATTTATTCTCCCTCCCACCCCTACACACATATTCTCACACACACACACACACACACACATTCGCTGTGCCTCGATCAATTTTATTTCATTTTTATTTCAATGCTGGTCTCTATTGAGTCTTGTGATAAAGGAAAGAGGGTGGGGGGAAAAATTGGTGTGAGATTATTTAGAGAAGTGACCCCCATCACACTGGGCAGAATTCTCTAAACGAGCAGAAAGATGAGACACTGAGTTAGCCGCTGATGTGTTTGGGGATTGTCAGTGGAGTTAAGAGTGGAGTAGAGTACTATGAAGCTGCCAGGGTTCGATTAACCTTCTGAGCACCTTGGCAACTCTCTGTGACATCCGTTAGATTTAATGGGCCTTACACACTGAGAGTGCTGTGCTACTAGCAGCAGCCACTGCTTTTTATGTCGTAGCCAACCTCATCCAGGACACATAGAATACAAGTCACATGAGGGTTTAAACCGGGGTCCCGCCTACCTGTTCAGGTGGACGTTAAAGATCCCATGGCACTTTTCAAAAAGAGTAGGAGTTTCTCTCTCACGGTATCCTGGCCGACAATTCCCCCAATAAAATTGACCACTCACTCCATGGCTGTTTGTGGGATGTCGCAATTGTGCTGTCGCATTTACCTACAAGTACAGTGGTCACTCCATTTCACAGTAAATCCTGTGAAGCACTTTGAGATGTCCTTCTGACGTGATAAGGCGCTATACCAAATGGAAGGCTTAGATCATGTGAGTTCAAGTCACAATGTGGGATTTGAACCCATAAATATCTGACTCCGAGGCAGGAGTGCTACCACTAAACCAGGCTGACAGACTTTAAACTGAGGTTCTATCTGCTGTTCAGGATGGAACCTGTTCATTTGCCAGTTGAAAGATCCTGTGGTGCTGTTCAAAAAGAGAAAATAATTTCTTCTAGTGTCCAGGCCAACAATCCTCCAACCGTTAAGTCAGAGGCATGGGTATATGAAGGCAGTAGGAAGACAAGCAATTGCCTAAATTGATGAAATGAGAAGCCGTGGAACGAGATCCACGGATATACTTTGAAAGTTAAATGTTTTTTTAATCCTAATTCAGAAATGTCAAATACTGCGGTTGCGGTAAGAAAGCAAAGGAGTAAAACCAAAACAAAACAAGCGTTTGTGTTATGATTAATAATTATCACATGGACAGGGGACACATTTTTTCCAAAAACAAAAACAGAAGTCGCTGGGAACTCTCAGCAGGTCAGGCAGCATCTATGGAGAAAGGAAAGTGAGTCAACGTTTCGGGTCCACGGTTCTCTTGTGCCGAATGAGGCGAAGGATAACATTTCTTCTGGTCTGAAAGACTTAAGAGTCCCATTATTTCAGAAACTCAACCCACGTGTTAGCAGTGAGAGGTTACAGAGAGGCGTTTTGATATTATTCATGACCCGTCTATAGAGCTTTGTAAAAAGTGCCTTGTAACATAAGCAAGCCAGGCATATCATAAAATCATAGACTCATAGAAATATACAGCACAGAAGGAGGCCATTCAGCCCATTGTGTCTGTGCCGACTCTTTGTAAAGAGCTATCCAAATCGATCCCACTCCCACTCTCTCCCCATAGCCCTGCAAACTTGTCCTCCTCAAGCAGCTTTGTTCAGTTGGTACCTGGTTCACCTCCTTCCAACTTCCCACCCTTTGCGCTGTAGGTGGTCCACGCCAGTGGGTGTGGGGGCCACTCTTAAAACAGGATGCCTTGCAAGGAGATGTATTGTTTTAATGCCGCGAGTCTGAGAGAAAGGATTGAACGTTAATGAAATTATTACGACAGGCTTAGCGCAGAGCAGCATGTTGGTGGCGACTTCAATGCAAAATGATTCTTCATTCTGTCTCTTGCTCTATTGAGTTAGCAAGAAGCCAAGGATGTGAAATCCATGTCCTGTCCCTCCCTCAAAGTATAGCCTCCATTTCCATCTTGCTGTGCTTCCAAATCAGCCACCCATCCCCACCCCGCCCCCAAGAGGCAAACTAATTTACAACGAGCCTACAATCCTGTAACATAATGGATAGAGTACTCGCCTCGCAAGCAAGAGGAGCTGGGCTTCATTCCCAGGACGGGCAAAACCTTAGGCAAGTTTCCTTACTCCACACGTCTTACCTAGCAGTAAGTTGAAACACGGTTGTTAGTCGATTGGGGATCGCTTTCCATGGATAATAACCCCTTGAAAAAATAATAGCAATAATTTGGTCACTCAATCCATAATTGTTTGTGGGACACTTCTGTGCGTAATTGGCTGCTGCGTTTCGCCCACAAAATACACAGTCAGTCCACTTTACAGTTCTCTCAGCAATGTGATAAGGCGTTATCCTACAGATACAGTTCTTAAAATGGAGGATGAAAATTGTTAACTGCATTTTTAAAAAATGGAACACATCCTCTCTCACCCCCTTCCTCTCCTCCCACTCCCCCCCCCCCCCCCCACACACCTCCACAGTAATTACTTAGAAATCATCTTACCATCAATCTCACTTTGGAAGCTGTTCCTCTTTCTCTGTCAACGTAAAGGTTGTCAGGCAAAAATGATTGAGATTACAGACTGAGGCATGTGGGCTTGAAAGCTGAAGAGCTTGATGCTCTGGTTGCTCACTCCTCACCATGCAACATGTTATTCCTGTTATCAGGGTCGGTGCTGGGAAAATTAGCCCCATTTTGTGGGACTATCTCGAGACAAATGCAAAGATGATTCTGTTGTGGTGTGGGCCTGGCTCAGTTGGTAGCTCTGTCACCGCTGAGTCAGAAGGTTGTGGGTTCAACAACAATATTAATAATAATCAATAACAACAGCTTGCATTTATATATCATCTTTCACACGGGTGGCACTTGGAACGGCATAGTTTGATGCTGAGGCCAGGCAGGAGGTGACGATAGGCATGGTTGAAGACAAATTCTTCAGGTATGGTCTGAAGATGGGCAAAGAGGGGGTAAGATGGAAGGACTTGAGGCAGGGAGGTTTGAGGTTCGAGATATAAACCCACATAGTATATGTTACAATACAATACAGCGATGGAGTAGTGTGCATTGTCGGAGGTGTTGTACTTGTGATGAGATATTCAACTGAGGTCCCGTCTGTCCGTTCAGGTGGACGTTAAAGATCCCACCGCACTGCTCACCACAGCACGACACTACGTGTCCTGGCCAACAAACACTCCCCCCAAATAAAAGTAATCGTTTATTTCATGCTCTTTGCGCATTCCTGTGTATACATGTTGGCTGCTGTGTTTGCTTAAAAATAGAATCACTACAGAATTGTTGAATTTTACAGCACAGAAAGAGGCCATTCGGCCCATCGTGCCTGTTCCAGCTCTTTGAAAGAGCTATCCAACTCCCCCACTCCTATCCCATAGGTCTGCAAATGTTTCCTTTTGAAGTACCTATCAAATTCCATTTTGAAAGCTACTATTGAATCTGTTTCCACCAGCCAGTGCATTCCAGATCGTAACAACTTTCTGGGTAAAAAATGTTTCTCCTTGTCTGCCTTCTGGTTCTTTTGCTAATTATCTTAAATCTGTGCCTACTGGTTACCAACCCACTCGCCAGAGGAAAGTGTTTCTCCTTATTTACTCTATCAAAACCCCTCAAAATTTTGAACTATCGGGATGGGGCGGGGGGGGGGGGGAGGGATTTTTTCTGTGGGGGAAAATAGGGCATGTGATTGTCTGTTGGTGTTGGAACTGCAGCCTTGCTTTACCTGCTCTGCGTCTCGTGGGAAATGCTCTTCCACAAGGGCTGCTCAGTGTCCATCATGTATAAAACAGCCCATACATTATACCCGGTCTCTCAGGGTAGAGAAATAATTAGACTGTCACAGCATCAATCACCCGGTGAGGTTTGTCTAAAGACCTGTTTAGGACTCAGTCATCTAACGTGGCTGTGAGCCCAAAGGTGACCTTAGACCTGAACCATTTAATGTTTCATGACCAGCAATGATTTGCTATAAAAAAAACATATACAGTAGAGAGCCCAGTATCCACACATATTGAGTCTGACCTGTTGTGGATTTCGAAACAGTCCAGATAACAGGTCTCTGTCTGCTTGGTTGTCTCTCTCTCTCTGTCTTCATGTGTGTGTTTTTGTGTTTGTCTACCACACTCTTTGTTTCTGTCTGCCTAGCTTTTCTGTGTGTATTTCTGTCTCTCTGTGCCTCTGTCTGCCTGTATCTCCATCACTTTCTCTGACTATCTGTCTATATGTATGTGTATCTGCCTCTTTGTTTGTAGTATCTTTATTTATCTGAAGTGATAGCACCGACTGAGTGTGAGAGATGACCCACTTCCACCACTACCTCTCCCCTCAGGCCGCCACGAAACTTATCCATGCTTTCATCATATCCAGGCTTGACGATACCAACTCCTGGCTTGCCGGACTTCCCACCACAAGCTGCAGATTATTCAGATCTCTGCAGCTGACGTCCTCTCTTGCACTGAATTCTGTGAGCCTGTCACACCCATCTTCACCTGGCCTCATTGGCTCTGCATCCCTGGGTTCAAGATCCTCGTAGTCACTTTTAATTCCCTACAATCTTGCCTCACCCGACATCTGTGACCTTCTAAAATCCCACAGACCCATTCATCCCCTCCGCTTGGCAGTCATTGACCTGCTTCACTCCTCCTCCCCCCACCCCCCTTCCCCCCATTTTGCCTGCCCTCCACCTTTCAGACCCTTCGCCTCACCCCGTTCCCACACCTCCTTCAAGATCCATCTGAAGACCTTGCTGTTTGAACACGCCTTTAGTCATCTTCTCCCCTTCGCTTCCCCACCCAACCCACACCGCCACACAAATCCTGAATCCAACCCCCAGCTCAGGTCCAAACCTCAACTACTGTCCAGCAGCTTGGGACATCCTCCAAACGTGAAAGATTCTGTATAAATACAATCGTTGTCCTTGTTGTTCATAGTCCCCAAAGGATTGCAGGTTAGCTGTCTGCACCTCCCAGCACCAAAGAGATCCGTCTCTTATTGCTCCCCTTTTCTCCATTCAGCGTCCAACCAGTCAGCTAATTATTTTCTGGCTGCACTGTGCCTGTAACGACCCTTCATCTCCATTATTAATGACACTTTATAATGAAGGCAGCGACTGAGAGATTTGTCGTCCACCTCCCTGGCTGATCGGTTGCACTCAGGAGTCTGGGCATCACGCTGCGAGAGTGGAATGTTCTATCATCTTCTTCCAACACCTTGTTTGCTTTTTTTTGCATTATTCATTAATTGGGTAAGGCTCGTTTTTTTTGGTTAGCTGGATTTCTGGCAGTCATCACTGTGCTTCAGAGTAGTCAAACCAGACTGAGAGGTCCACATATGTGTGCCCCGCCTGCACGTGGAAATTTCCCTGTGCCTGGAATGAAATTTCCCTGTGCATCTCTCTCTTTCCATGGAGCGACACATTTTTTTACCTAAATCCAGGGAATATTAGACACAGCTCGGCGAGAGCTAAGGCTTAAGGGACCTCAAGAGTGTGCGTTGAGGTGAATCAGCTAAAACCACGCACCTTACTTACCATTGCCAGGCACGTTTCCGCTGTTCATGTTCTCAGAATGTTTATTCTGCCACATCCCCAACTCCACATCCTGCCCTAGTGTGTCAACCTAGACTGTGAGCTACATAACTGCAATTTGTTATTGTTGTTAAGATGAAGCACTGCCCTACATGCAAGAAAATAAAATGCCCACATTTCACCATTGTTTTAACCTGCAGCAGAATGAATCATTTACAGGATTCCTGTGCAGACGTGTGTTTGAGCTGAGAGTTATGCGGAGGTGTGACATAGTTTGGCTGGAATTGCACAGATGCGATCGTTTCAGGCCTGGCTGAGCGGTTTCCATCTTCTGCAGCTGTTGCTTTGCATTCCAGTTGCCGCCTGTGGGGCAATGAGCTGATCAGAGTTGTTGTTCATTTAAAACGTTGCTCAATGAGGTGAGCATCAGTGATAATATTTGCCCATTGGATCCGGAGTTCTCCCTCTGTGTGGAGTCTGCAGAGTATTGGTTAAAGCACTCGTCTCACAAGCGAGAGGACTTGTGTTTGATTCCCGGGCTGGGCGAAATATTAGGCAAGTTTCCTTAATCCACTCGCCTCCATTTACCTAGCAGTAAATAGGAACCGGATATACCGCCTTATCACGTCACTGAGATATCTCAAAATGCTTCCACAGCCCGCTTTTCCGGGCCTAATAATCCCTTCCAAAAATAAATAAATAACAATAATAATTTGGTCACTCAATCCACGACTGTTTGTGGGACATTGCTGTGCGTAAGTGGCTGCCATGGTTTGCCCATAAAATATACAGACAATTCACTTACATTATATTCTGTGAAACACTTTGAGACTTCTCAAAGACATGACAAGGCGCTATATCAAATGCAAGAAATAATATTATTATTAATATTTCCTGGTGAGGTCATGGTTCTTTCTCACACTCCCTTGATATCTAAGGATCTCTGAATGTCAGCTTCCTGATCTTGGGGCCACATTTAAGGCAGGAACTGGAGAAAGAGAGAGAGAGAGAGACTAGAAAAAGATGTTTGAAAGCTAACCCTTGCTGATTTCTGGATGGAGTCTCGAAATATTGCCTACTTGTGGTCCCAGGGGACAGATCAAAAGGACAGCTGTTTCATCACAGTGCAGCTCAGACTATGGAGCAGATAGATCCACAGAGAAAGGTGAGTACCTTGTGCTTCACAAACTGTCTGGAGCATCTCGCTCTATACAAAGGCATTGCAGTAAAACGTAAAGGTTTTGACAACTAACTTGACAGCCAGTCAATAATATTGTTAAGGCAGTGGCCACTGTAAAACTCTAGGGTCTCTTCCCGACCCCAGACCTGCTGCCCTCTCACACAGCTGCCCAGCCAAGACAAGGGAGATGCCCACTGGTGTGTCTAGTGTGTCACTCAAAGCCTTGCCCAGAGAGCCACTGGTGAGTGGCTCCCTGCCATGCAGCATTGCCTGTGTCAAGGAGGACAGCCACTGTGCACAGGTGCCTGTAACCCTCTCGGTGGCCGAGTGATTCATCCATGTATGCACTCTGTCCGGGCTGAAGATTTCCATGCAAACGGCATTGATAAGAAAGAAAATGAGGGCACTGCTGACGTGACCCTCAGAGCTCTGATCTCGCCATGTTAAATCATTAATTATTCTGGCAATTGGTACAGGGCCCAAAATATTCAGTGAGGACTTAGACCAAGCCTCCGCACTCAATATCAATTCACACACTGAAGGTTGGAAGCCGGGTCTGTGCTGAGTTAGCTGATTTCAGCCACCAGGGCAGCAGGATAGAAGCTACAATATATTCAGAGCTTTCTGGTTGGAGAAAGGATGAGGGAAAGAGAGCTGAAAAACAGTACTAATAGAAAAGGTAACTTAGAAAATCCTGTAGTGTAGTGGTTAGCTTGCTCGTCTCGCAAGCAAGAGAACCTTGGTTCAATTCCCTGGAGGGGCCAAACTTTAGGCAAGTTTCCTTACTCCACACGCTTCTATTTGTGGAGTCCTGTAACTCAGTGGTTAGAGCACTCGCCTTGCAAGCAAGGCACCTGGTTTCAGTTCCAGGCAGAGGGCGAAACCTTGGGCAAGTTTCCTTACTCCACACGCCTAATGATAATCCCTCCAAAAAAACAAAACAATAATAAATTAGTCATTTTCAATCCACGACTGTTTGTGGGACACTGCTGTGCGCAATTGGCTGCCGCGTTTCGCCCACAAATATGCAGTCATTTCACTTTACACCATATTCTGTGAAACACTTTGAGACGTCGAGAAGACATTAAAAGCGCTATATCAAATGCAAGGATTATTATTATTATTATTATTATTATTATATTTACCTAACAGTCAGTTGAAAGCCATTTGTTTGTTGATTGGCAGATTGCTTTTGATATAGTGCCTTATCATGTCATTGAGACGTCTCAGAGTGCTTCACAGGATATACTGTAAAGTGGAGTGACTGTGTATTGTGTGGCTCAAATGCAGCAGCCAGTTGCACACAACAATGTCCCACAAAAACAGCCGTGAAGTGAGTGACCAATTTTTTATCTGGGGGGGAATTGTTGGCCAGAAAACCAGGAGAGAGAAACTTTCTTCTCTTTTTGAATAGTACTGATGGGACCTCGGTTTAATGTTCCATCCGAAGGACGGCACCTCCGAAGATGCAGCACATACCCCAGCACTGCATTGGAGTGTCATCTTAGACTATGTGATTCCAAGTCCCGTCATGGGGCTTGAACTCACAACCTTCTGTCTCAGAGGCGAGAGTGTGACTACTGTGCCAGGCTGACATTGGCCTTAAGCAAAAGGCTGAGCGAGCACGTTTGGGGTCTGACCAAACTGGAATAAGTGATGTGGACACAGGGGTGGCCCAGCCACTGCTTCCTGCCCTAATCACAGAGTGCAACGGGTTCGCAAGGATATTAGTGCCGACATTTTAACTAAAATTAAAGCTTTCCAGACAGAGTCGGGTGAATGGGTTCCTGAGAAGCTTTCCTGTCTGCAAAGTTCAGTTATAAACCTCCAGGATCTCGCCCAACATGTTGACTTTCTGATTGCTTAGGAACGGTGATCAAAGGTTGTTTAGATAGCTGGTTAAAGCAGCATTATGGCTTATAATAATAACAATAATCCTTGCATTCAATATAGCACCTTATCACGGTTTCTAGACATCTCAAAGCTTCACAGAATACATTGTAAGGTGAATTGACTATATATTTTGTGGGCAAAACACAAGGCCAATTGCCCACAGCAGTGCCCCACATACAGTCGTGGATTGAGGCACCACATTTTTTATTTGAATGGAATGTATTAAAGGGCCATTTTTTGTCTTCTGACAGTTTTTTTGGGCCAGTCTTAGTTTCCCTCTCACAAGCATTCTTCTGTGAGGAATGTTATTACTCATTATTATTGATAAACATTATATTATTATTATACTCCTATTATTGTTGATAATAATATTATTATTGATGATAATAAAAATATTATTCCTTGCATTTGATACAACTACTTATGAAATTGTAGCGACATCTCAAAACGCTTCACAGCATTTTACTGTGGAATGCAGTGACTGTGTATATTGTAATGCCTACATGCCAGTTGATTTGCATGTAGCTGCAACCCCCAAATAGCTATGAAGTGAACAACCAATTTGTAGGCCAGAACCTTAAGTGTCCTCCAGCAGTTACCCCAATACACATTGTGGAGGTCCCCAAACCTTGGTTCTTTTCTTACCAACCTGCACCGAAATTAGGTAAGCAGGATGCATTCCTCCAGGGAGAGCGGGAGCATTCCATTCCAACAATTTATCTCTGGGATTTCCATGTGTAGGTGGGAATGCACGGAATTCTCAGCTTGGTTTGGATACTCTTAAGCACGGTGATGGGTTTCCGTACGTGTCAGACACCCGGCTGACCAAAAAAGCAAGAGACCTTCTGGGTGCGTAAGATTGTTAATGGCAAGACTCGATCCCCAGCGCACAATGTCACACACACCTTTATTTACCAGCCAGAGATTGCATGAAGTGAATGAATCTTGCAGTTGGCAAACCTCACTCTCACTCACAAGCCAGCCTGCTGGAACTGGCAGCAATACGTTGGGTGGAGATCAGTGACTGCTCCACTGGGTTGTTACAGTGTGATGTTGGGAATTAATTTAGGAAAACCCAGAAGCAGCCGGATATACTTGACTAAACGTATTTAATTGTTTCTCACTTCCGTCAATAAAGAATTTAATCCATGTGCAAATCGGCTGGAATATTTTGGTGAAAGCAGCTTCGCTGGGACTGGGTTTAGCAAAATGTGAGCCAGTCGCAATGTCAGCAAGTGTTGGAGCTTGTGTTATTTTGCGCTTCAGCACAACACAGGCTTTCTGCTTACACAACCCCTCAGCTTCCCTCTCCTCTGTTGGAAGGAAGCCCCGACCTAGAACGAAGAGGACCGAGGCACACACTGGACAGGCGGTTTGATGCTGTATAGGCGCTCCATGACGCTGCCCCACGCGAAAGGTGATATATACAACAACAACTAGCATTTCTATTGCGCCCTTTACTCAGGGTAGAGCCTCGGAGCGCTTAACACTGGCGGAGCCTGAACGCCGAATATGGTCGAAGAGAAAGACCTTCAGGTGTCATCTGAAAAAAGAGAAGGAGCGGAGGGGACGAGGGACAAGTAGGAGGTTGGAAACAGATGAGCAGTGGCGGCGGGTGGTGGAGTGGGGTGTAAGCAGGTGGGAGAAGTCGGGAGGTGCCAGGGTGTGAAGGGATTTATAGACGAGTGACAGGATCTTGAATTCGATCTGTTTTGTGATAGAGAGCCAGTGGAGCCTGGTGAGGACTATGCGACACTGAGTGTATATAAACGCAAGTGGCTGTAGTTGTAATGTCCTTGTTGAACTTTGTACGTGACCCGGCTCGGCTGGTCCACAGTTACAGTATTGAGAAGCCATCAAGTCAAACTCAGTTTGAAATGGCCGCTTGCAGTGTGTGGGGATGATGGTAAATGCTCGACCAAGCCATTCAGTAATTACTCAATTCAGGTTTTAAAGGAGAATCGATTCATCAAGTGCCTGTCAACCTTCTTTTGATTAATTACCTTTAATGAACTGAGTATCTCCGTGTGTTTTGCCTATTATTCACCTGGATAGTTTTTCCTCATTTGTGCTTTAATGCTCTCTGATAGTTACTGATGGCAATGGTAAGGGATGATGGGGTGGGAGGGGTGAGGGTGGGAGAGTGTGGAGGGGATTAATATCATAAATAATTCCCAGCTCGCCCCTTCATTAATTTGCCATATAGCCACTGGGAAAATAACAGCTGATTCAGACCTCTGAAAAACAGGACTAATAGAAAATTCTGCACGAAAGCCCTCAGACCCTTCATCTGAAGGTTGTGGGTTGAAGCCCTGCATCAGGACTTCAAGTTCACAGCTGGGATGGAAGGTGCTGCAATGCCAGAGGTGCCATCCTTTGGATTTGATGTTGACCTTCCTCTTTGTACTGTGCTTTCGGTCATCTTCCCACCCCCAGCTCCCTTGCCCTCCAGCCCTCTTGATTCCAACCCCCAGCTCGGGTGCAAACCCTTGACTGTCCAGTGCCTTGTGACATTCTCCCTACGTGAAAGGTGCTATATAAATGCAATTTGTTGTTGTTGTTCAACTGAGGTTCTGTCTGTGCCTGTTCAGGTGAATGTTGAAGATCCCATGGCACTACAGCACTCGAAAAGAGAAGGGAATTTCTCCCAATGTCCTGGCCAACAAATCCCCCAGATAAAATGTGTTATTTACTTCATGGCTGCTTGTTTGGGAAAATTGGCTGCCGAGTTTGCCTAAAGAGACACAGTCAACACATGTTATTCCCTGTGAAGTGCTTTAAGATGTCCTCCCAATGTGAAAAGTACTACATCAAATGCAAAAATTTGTTAATTTCGGCCACTCAATGTTAGGCAAAAACACCAATTTCGAAAATCGAGAGGGGTGCAGATGGAGAGAGGGAAGGGAGAATTGAAGAGAAAGGGGAAGGCAGGAAGAGTTGGAGAGAGGGAAGGGTAGTGGCAAGGCACAATTAAGACAGGAGAGCAAAACAGAACATTAATAACCTGCATTTTATAGGAAATGGCTCAAAGCACTTTACAGTAATTACTGTCAAATGGAGTCAATAGGGACTCTCGCCTCTGGGTCAGAAAGTTGTGTGTTCAAATCCTACATTGGGACTTGGAATCACATAGTCTAAGTTGACACTCGAATGCAGCGGTGTTGCAGTGGCGGAGGTGTCCTTCTTCAGATGCGATGTTAAACTGAGGTCCCGTCTGCCTGTTCAGGTGGACGTTAAAGATCCCATGGCACTATTCGAAAAGAGAAGGAAGATTCTCATGGTGTCCTTGCCAACAAGCCCCCAAATAAAATTGGCCATTCACTCCATGGCTGTTTGTAGGACATTGCTGTGGATAATTTTGCTGCCATGTTTATCTCCAAATACACAGTAACTCCATTTCACAGTAAATCCTGTAAAGCCCTTTGAAACACCCTTCTGACATGATAAGGCGCTATGCCAAATGCAAGAATTATTATTATACCGCAAACAGCCATTTATGGACAAAGCTAAGTCTCCACAAACAGCCATGAAGCGAGTTGCCCAATTTACCGGGGGATTATTGGACTCTTTTTCGAATTATGTCACAGAATCTTTAACATCCACCTGAACAGGCAAACGAGTCCTCAGTTTAACATCTCTTCTGAAGGACATCAGCCTGGACTGTGAGCTCAAAGGCCTGAGGTGGGGCTCTGTCTCAGAGGCGAGAGCTCTACCAAGTGAACCAAGCTAACACCTAAAAGAAACCCCAGTGAGAAAAGCAAAAGTAAATTAAGTATGTGAACCATTTCCTCAGTTGTCTGCTCTCTGTACGCTTGTAGAAAATGTCAGGGAAATGTATCAAAAAATACAGAAAGCGATTGCGGGGACAGAGGAAACATTCGATCATGATACGGGATCACTGTAAGGATTTGGAGCATAGATTTTTTTTCACATGCACACCAGCCTGCAGTGTAACAGAATTCCAATAAACGTCTCCAAAGCAATTCGCCGCCGTGCAGCTGCCTATGTCCCTGCTCCCCAGCCTCCGCTGGGGTCACCATGTAATACACTGTAAGCTTGTTCTAATGAAGGTTCGAATTGCCCTCAGCTCCTGCAAAATGACTGATGAATAGAGGCCAGGGTCTGCGTGAACTCCTGTGTGCAAATTGAAAGTGCGATGGACTCGATGCTAGAATGATCAGATTAAACCTTCAGCACATTTTGAGCGAACTAGTTCATCAGCATTGGAAAGAGCAGCGCTGGAGTCTGAGTGAATACACGTGCAGGGAATTGACTCACCAACAGCATAATACAACTCCGCAGGAGATGGAACCTTGTTTCCTCCCTCTTCTCCCCCAACTTTCTCTCTCTCGCTCACACACAAAAACACATATTATCAGTCACTGGATTGAATTTGGAGCCACAATGTAATAATAATAATAATAATAATAATAATAATAATCCTTGCAGTTGATATAGAATCTTATCACGTCATTCAGACATCTCAGAGTGCTTCACAGAGTATACTGTAAAGTGGACTGACTGTATTTTTGTGGGCGAAACACATCAGCCAATGGTACACAGCAGTGTTCCACAAACAGTGGAGTAAGTGACAACAACAACAACAAAATGACATTTATAGAGCACCTCTCACATCGAGAGGACGTCCCAAAGCGCTGAACAGGTGTCGGGGCCCGAGCATGGGGAAGGGGTGGTGTAGGGGTGAGGGAAGGCAGAGAGGTGGGAGGGAGACCAAAGGCACGGTCGAAGAGAAGGGTCTTGAGACCAACCTTGAAGGAGGCAAGGGAGGAAGTGAGGCGAAGGGACCGTGGGATGGAGTTCCAGAGTGTGGGGGCAGAGAGGCTGAAAGCCCGGCCACCGATGATAGGACGGGTCGGGCGGGAGACATGGAGCAGGCCAGAGCCCGATGAACGGAGGGAGCGGGCAGGCTTGTAGGGAGTCAGCAGGTCATAGAGGTAGGAGGGGGCAAGGCCATGGATGGCCTTAAAGGTGAGGACTAGTTTTATTTGGAGGATTTGTTGGCCAGGATGTCAGGAGAGAGAATCTCCCTTTCCTTTTTGAATCGTGTTATGGGATTTTTAATGTCCACCTGAACAGGCAAATGGGACCTCGGTTTAATGCCTCATCCAGATGACGGCACCTCCAACAATGGAGCACACCCCCAGCACTACATTGGATTGTCATCTTAGACTATGTGAATCCAAGTCCCAACGTGGGGCTTGAACACACACACAACCTTTGGATTCAGAGGCAAGAATGCTACCACTAAGCTGGCTGACACACTGTAACATATTGACAGCACTCTCGCCTCTTACTCAGGAGCTCAACAACACTGCTGCCGGTTTCACCCACAAAACACACAGTCACTTCACTTTATGGTATATCCTGTGAAGCTCTTAGAGTTGTCGTCCTGATGTGAAAGGCGCGATATCAAATGTAAGGATTTAATGGAATCGGTTGCGACGGCCACTTATGTTGAAGCATTTCTAACATCTCTAGAAGAAAAAACTCTTTAAAAATCTCTTGATTCTTCTGGTGACAATCCTCAGTGAAGACCTTCCTCTTTGACCACGCCTATGGTCACCTCTCTCTCCTTGGCTTGACATCAAGCTATACCATCAAGCTATATGTAAAGCGCTCTGAGAATGCAAACCTGCATGAAGGGTGCT
Organism: Callorhinchus milii; assembly: GCF_018977255.1. NCBI lineage: Eukaryota > Metazoa > Chordata > Chondrichthyes > Chimaeriformes > Callorhinchidae > Callorhinchus > Callorhinchus milii. Next base: position 7,209,889 of record NW_024704746.1, on the reverse strand, counting down.
ATATAAATGTAAGTTGTTGAATGGTCTCTTACCGCCTCGCCAATCACGGGAAATGATCGGTCCCTATTTACCCAGTCTAGGTCTGGGCTGGTTGAAGTAGATTGGTGTGGTTAATGCATATTCAACTGCAGCAGTGTTCAGTATTTACCATTTCCTTTTAGACCACAATAATGTGCATGCTGAGTGCCCTTCAGAGGCTCACTGTGTCTGGGCACTCAGCACACACCATATTGTGGTCTCCTGTATTAATAGGTCATCTGTGAAGCAGATTACTGAAGGGACTTTCTCCCAGTGTCCCGGCTAACAATCTCCCAGATAAAATTGGTCCTCTCCTTCGTAGCTATTTGTGGGTTATTGCTGTGTGCAAATTGGCTGCCGCGTTTGCCTACAAAATACACGGTCAAATCCTGTGAAATGAGGCATCCTCCCAAAACACTACATCAAACGTAAGGATTATTATTATTGTGTAAACAATTAGGAATTCATTGCTCTTCTGGGATTGGATTCAGTTCTGCAACTTTATGGTTCTCTTTTATGGTATGTTTTTATTTATGGTAATAATAATCTCTGTCTTTGATAAAGTGTTTGAGCACATTGAAACATCTGAGAGTGCTACGTAAACAACTATTGTCAACAGGAGTAAACGTTTCTCTAGGCAAGAAAGGGACCTCTGCGCACAGTGATGTCTGACAAACAGCCATGCAATTAAAGATCAGTTAATTTGGAGGAATTGTTGGCCAGGACAGCAGACAGGCAGATAAGATGTCGGTTGAGCCATATATATTTTACGGATGTCATGGTGTCATGGAATCTTTAAAATTCAAGTGATATAGACAGGCAAATGGGACCTTGGTTTATCATCTCAAACAGAATGACGACACCTCTGACAATTCTGTGGCTCCCACCACCCCCTCCTTCCCACACACACACAGACATGCATTGTACTTGGATTATGATGACACTGTTAAAACAATTTAACAGCGCTCCAAGACAATATCAGCCATGAAGGATGCTACATAAATGGAAGTTCTCGTTGATTGATTCCCCACCTCCCCCCAAAAAAATCAATGCACTATTGCCAGGCTTTGCTCGGGTGAGAATAACACAGGATCCTAAACACTGTGAATCTTTAATTCCCCGCGACTCCAGCATTTATTGATGACACAAGGTGGCTGCAGTTTCGAATTGTCATTGGGACTCAGCACACCAATACATTATTCATACTGTAGTACCCAGCCTTGAGTAATCAGAATTTCAATCGTGCTGTCTCGGAAAACGGATCCGTAAAATATATATTTATATAATGAAGAGGGAAGAAATAACAATTGCAAGGAATTTTGTTTGTAAAGAAATCAATAATGTTCTGAGCTTTACATTTTGGCCACAAGACTGGGTGTTTGGCTCCCATCGGGTTTTGAAGGTTTTTATAAACGTTTTCTCTTTGTTGGTGCAGGCTTCTCACTGCTTGTCCAGCTCGGACCACTTACCATTAGGGCTTTGGCTTGCAAGGTTAACAGGACCTGAGTGGGAAGAATCCCTTGCCCCCAGTGATCGGTCTGCCCTTCCAGGTCCTGTCATCAGCAGTGCCCTGGAGTACTGCAGACCCGACTGGTTCAGGACCCTGGACTATCGAGACCGCCACAGAGGATTGACGGTTCAAACATTCCATTGCCAAGCACGTCACATTGAAGCCAGATCAGCTTCAAGGAGATTTTGCATTCCATCCCCAACCCCCGCAACCCCCCCACCCCACCCCCCACCCCCACCATCCCCATTTATCATGAGTTGTCAGTTAAATTAATGAGAATCATTAAATTAAAGGGAGTTAAACCATTGCCTTACTTTTCGGAAGTTGAAGCAACTTTGTCAAAGAATTTCTCAGTCAAACCAAAGGCTCCCTGACCCTCCTGTGACCGAAGCCATCACAATGGCATGTGGGAGCAGAGGGAGCCTCTCCTCCTCCTGCTAAACCATAGTATTCAGACACCGTGTGACACTTCAGTGTGTGTGTTTGCTCCCACACCTGTTATTGCGAAGGCAGAGAGATCACAGAAGGCTGAAAGCAGCCCTTTTGATTTGGATCTCCACGTCACACTGACATCCTCTTTCAATTTTAACACTGACATTCTCTTTAAAGCTGAAAATGAGTCAGCAAATTATTAAGTGCTTTTTTTTCTTGTTTGAGGAATATTCGTCTCTTGCTGCCAATCAACGTATGCCTCCAATTTTTTCTCATTTCCTCTTCTCCTGAGAATTTGAGATTTTTTTTCCTTTCATATATAATTATCCTTGCATTTGATGCTGCATTTTTCAGGAGGAAGTTTCAAAGGGCTTAGTGTAAAGTGCAGTGACTGTTATTTTGCAGGTGAACCTCACAACCAATTTGCACACAGCAATATCCCACAGATAGCCATAAAGTCAATATCATTTTATATTTGGGGATTGTTGGCTAGGACGCTGGGAGAAACCGCTTTCTCTTTTCCAATAGTACTGTGGGATCTTTAACGTCCACTTGAGCAAGACAGTCAGGGAACAAAAACAGAACTCGCTGGGAACACTCAGCAGGTCAAGCAGCATCTATGGAGAAAGGAAAGTGAGTCAACATTTCGGGTCCACGACCCTTTGTCAGAACAATCGGGGATTCGGTTTAACATCTCATACAAATGACGGCGCCTCCAATAATGCAGCACACCCCAACATTGGCATTTCAGCCTTATGTGATTTACGTTAAATGTCCAAATCGCACATTTGCTGTGCGCAATTGGCTGCCGCGTTCGCCCACAAATACACAGTCAATTCACTTTACAGTGTGTTCTGTGAAGCGCTTTGGGACGTCCTCCCGACGTGAAAAGCGCTATATCAAATGCAAGGATTATTATTATTATTAATTCCAATTCCAAACCCCATGCTTCAACCCACAACCCTGTGACTCAGAGAGGAGAATGACTGAAACAGGTTGCCAGGAAGGGTGCTTGAGGTCAGGACTCTAGAATTCAACAACAATAACAACAAAAAATTACATTTGTATAGCGCCTTTCATGTCAGGTGCTGGGACTCTATGATGTTTGATACTGTGATGTGGGGGGTCGGTAGGGTGTGTGTTCTGAAGCAATGAGATCAGATGGGCCAAAGGGCTTTTTTCATCCAGACCAATCTTTTGATCGGGTGAACAAGAAGAATGTTCAAGGTTATGGAGACCGAGCACAAGAGCAGGATGAAACTAAGTGGCTCATGTGGAGAAAAACAAGCTTGATGGGTCAAACAGCCTGTTTGTGGGCTGTAATATTCTGTGCATTTGTGAATATTTATGAATATTCTCTATGTGTACCATGTACCAATATTTATGAATATTCAGCCATGATCTTATTAATAATAATAATAATAATAATCCTTGCATTTGATATAGCGCTTTTCACGTCGGGAGGACGTCCCAAAACGCTTCACAGAATAGACTGTAAAGTGAATTGACTGTATATTTGTGGGCGAACGCGGCAGCCAATTGCGCACAGCAATGTCCCACAAACAGTCGTAGATTGAAAAATGACCAATTTATTATTGTTTTTTATTTTGGAGGGATTATTATTAGGCGTGTGGAGTAAGGAAACTTGCCCAAGGTTTCGCCCTGCCTGGAATTGAACTCAGGTCTCTCGCTTGCAAAGCGAGTGCTCTAACCACTGAGCTACAGGACTCCACAACAAAAAATTACATTATTATTAAATGGCGGGGCAGGCTCGAGGGGCCGAATGGCCTACTGCTGCTCCTATTTCTTATGTTCTTATGTACCTTAACTAGGAAGAAAGGAATGCACAGGATCAGGAAAGATCATTTTATTCCATCTAGCTGGTCTAATTTTCTAAAATTCCTCTGCTGTTTATCGCACATACCCCCAAAGCTCCATTGCCATCACAAGCCTCACTAATTCCCGTTTGAAGGTGTCAATACCATCTGTCTCAAATGTCTCCCTCTGCAAAATCCTCCACACTTTCACCACCCTCTGAGTAAGGTAATTAAAGTAATTAAATCTGAACTCTCCATTGATTCAACTTCCACCCTCCCTTCCAAGCTTTTATTTTGCAAAAAACAAATTATTCTAAAAATGTGGTATTTTTTCATTGCTGGAGTGATCAATCACTTCTGTCCCAACTAAGTGTCTGGGATGTATCTGGATGCATCATTCCAGCGGGAACTGATTGAGAACATAAAGGGGAAAAAAATATCACCTGGGTTGTGATTTATTCTACTTTCTTAGTGTTTCAGAGCATCTAGAATTTGGCAAATTGTTGAATTCAGTCTTGCTTGGAACTCATAAAAATCCAGGCTGACACTCCAATGCAGTGCCAGGGGAGCAATACATTGTTGGAGGTGCTATCCTTTGGATGAGACATTAAACCAATGTCTCATCTGGCTGTTCAGTGGAGGTTAAAAATCCCACAGCACTATTTTAAAAAGTGAAGAGAGTGAAGACAGGTCAACAAATCTCCCGAATAAGATTGGTCACTCACTCCATGGCTGTATGTGGGAGACATTATTGTGTGCAACTGGCTACGTACGGTGTTTCACCCACAAAAATACACAGTCAATTCACTTTACAGTATATCCTGTAAAGCATGTTTGAGACATCTCAACAATGTGATAAAGCACTATATCAAATGCAAGGATGATTATTCTTAATATTATTAAAGATTATTATGATTATGTAATTGTGGAAGTAGCATCATTGATCTTTTAGTGTTCATCTGAGTAGACAGACGGGATCTCGGTTTATTGTCTCATCTCAAAACAGAACCCACGATGATGAATTTATAACAACCTTGGTTAAACCAGATTTGCAATATTGTGTAGAATTCTAGTCTCCACTCTATAAAAAGGATAACAGTTATGGGAAGAGTACAGAACATGTTTCCTAGGACGATACCAGGGTTATCAGGTCACTGCTATCAGGATAGACGGGATAGGTTACGCCTTTTTTTGCTCAAGAAGAGACATTTAAGGGGAACCTAATAGAAGCGTTTAACATTGTACAAAGGTTTGAAAAGATTAACATAAATAGGCTATTACCACTGGTTGGGGAGTCCGTAACCTGGGGACACAAATATAAGATAGTGACTAGTGGATCTAAAAGAGAGCTTAGGAGGGACTACTTCATGCAGAGGGTGGTGAGATTGTGGAACTTGCTGCCTGAAGCAGTGGTTGAATCAGATTCAAGAGGAAGCTAGACCTTCACATGAGGGAGAGGAGAATAGAAGGGTATGGGAGGGAGGAAGGACTGAGTGAAGACTCCTGTGGAGTATAAACACTGGCACGAACTGGTTGGGCCAAGAGACCTGTTTTTGCGTTTTATTTTCTTTGTGATCTTCCTGACACAGAGCCCCCTCCCCCCACCCACCCCTCTGCCACCCCAGAATGCCACCCTGAAATGGGAGTTTAAATCCTGAAGTGGTGTTTACCCCACAACTTTTTGATTGAGAGGGCGCAGTGCTACCAACTGAGCATTTGCAATGCATGCCAACATTCACATGAACAAATAGCAGTGGTTTGACAATCAGCGGCAATGGATTGAGGGTTGGTAAGCAACATATTTACAATGATTTTCAAAGTCTTCACAATATGCAATAGCAGAAAATGATTAAATATCCATAGATTTGCGAGGAACAGGAGCATACTCACAATGAATAACAATTGATTCACAATGAGGAGCGGCAGATACACGGCTGAATATCAATCAACTCACAATGCATAGCAATGAATTCACAGTGAATAACCATGTATTTAAGGTGGATTCACAATGCACTGCACTCCACAAGGAATAGCATAGGGCTCATAGGGATGGCAGCTAGATTGACAATGCATAGCAATGTGTGCACACAGCCCATCAGCTGGTATGTGATTGCTTATAAACAGATTTTGCAGTGAATAGCTGCAGATCACTATGATTAGAAATCAATTTAGGATGGGTCCATAATGAATATGAGGAGTTGTCATGAATAGCAATAGCGTTCAAAGGATATAAGACAATATGTTGGCCCTGTGCTACTAAGCTGTACAGGCTAGGAGATCAGATCCCAATTGACACCACACTAAGCTGCTCTTACATCACACGCTCCAGCTGCAGGGCAGCCACAGCCTTTAATAATAATACTAATAATCCTTCCATTTTATATAGCGTCTTATCACGTTGTTGAGACATCTAAAAGTGCTACACAGAACATAGTGTAAGGTGGATTGACTATATATTTTGGGGACGAAACACGGCAGCCATTTGCGCACAGTAGTGTCCCACAAACAGTTGTGGATTGAGTGATCAATTTTGTTTGAAGGGATTTTTTTTTGGTGGGGGCGCGGAGGGGTTATCACTCCTGGAGAACGACTAACAACCGGGTTCCTACTTCCTGCTCGGTAAACAAAGGCGTGTGGAGTAAGGAAACTTGTTAAAAGCTTCACCCTTCACGGGAATCAAACCAGGATCCTCTCGCTTGCGAGTTGAGCGCACTAACCACAATGCCACCGGACTCCGGGAATTTACATTTCAATATCCCAACATTTCAGCACATTTTGATCCATGTATGTTTTCCCAGGTATATCCACTATCTGATCAACAAGGAGCTGCACTGAGGTTTTGCTGTCTTTGCTTTTGTCCTTTTAATCTTTAGTGTTCTTTGAATATGCCCAAACCAGACTGCAGAGAGACAGCATTTTGGGTCTGCAACATTTATAAAGAATACATTATAATTCTTGCATTTTATAGAGCAACTTATCAAGCCACTGAGATGTCTCAAAGCGCTTTACAGGATATACTGTAAAATGCAGTGACTCTGTATGTTGTGGGCGAAATGTGGCAGCCAATTTGCGCACAGCCTTGGAATGAATAACCAATTTTATTTAGGAGATTGTTGGCCAGGACACCGGGAGAGAAACTCCCTTCTCTTTTTGAAGAGTGTCATAGGACCTTTAGGTCTCCTCGGTTTATCGTTTCATCCGAATTTCAATTATTGTAATCCTTTCATTGGTATAGCACTTCTCACATCAGGAGGAAGTTGTAAAGCGTTTCACAGGCTACATTTTAAAGTGGAGTGACTGTGTGCTTTGTCGCCGAACAGTATGAAAAAGAATTGGTTATCTACTTGAGAAAAAACAATTAGCAGCAATGGGTCAGAATGAATTTAATAATTGTTGTGTTTTATAAAGGACCTGTCATTATAAATCTCTTAAATAATCCTTACATTTGATATAGAGTTTTTCCACATTGGAAAGACATCACAGGATGTACTGTAATGGGCAGTGATTGTATATTTTGTAGGCAAATGTGGCAGCCAATTTTGTCTGGGGAACTGTTGGCCAGTACATCAGGAGAAATTCCCTTCTCTTTCGGAATAGTGCTATGGGGTCATTAATATCCATCTGAACAGACACAGATGGGAACTTGGTTTGAAGGACGGCACCTCCAATAATACACCACTTCCCCAACGCTGCATTGGAGTGTCAGCCCGATGTGGGGCTTGAACCCACAACCTTCTGACCCCAACTTCTGAAACAAGAGTACTATCAATTAAGCCAGGCTGACGATTGCCTGTGATGTTTGTGGAGTAGAGTTTGCTCGAGATCGAGGGATTGGAAAAATCTCATTCTTACAGCAATAAATTCAGATTGAATCTATTCGGTGTGTCATGTTAATCACGTGCACATGCTTCACACTCTGGCTCCATTTGATTAACTCAACGCTCATGTTTCTCATTGTCCTCCCTGATCGACACTCAATTGCCGACTATCCTCCCACTTGTTGTAGGCATTTGATAACAACAACAAGAACAGTGCTTTATGATTACAGCTTTCTGGTTATTGTCAAATCATACGTTGAAAAATATAGAGAACCGCAAGATTTCCGATGAGCATCATCTGACCCCTCTTGCCCTCAGCAGAAATAAGAACGTTTTCTTCAAATTGCTTTCATTTCGTTGAAAATATTATTTGGCTGAGGGCACAAGGTTAAAGAATTAAAGAGGTAAATAGCGGTTCGGAGCGAGATCTGCAATAGTGGGGAAAGCAATGGGACATGGAAAACAAGATACAAGAGGCACCAACAGGTGTCTTAGTGAATTGCAGGTGAAGCAGCAGAGGGTCCTGCTCGTTGTGCTTGGCACACACACAAAGCCATGCTGGAAAATGGATGGCTTCGTCACAAATGATTGCCAAAGCCACGTTCATAGCAGCGTTTAAACGGCAATTTAGATAAATACCTGAAGAAAGATAATAAAGGGCTTGGAGATGTAACAAAAGGCAACAAAGTGAGGATTGTTACCGGGAAATAGAAAAACAGAAGGAGATTGGAAAGGACATGGAATGCCTCACCGCAGCTGTTTGTTGGAGCTGTGTCCGTAACAGCATTAAAAATGGAACTAGATAAATAAATGAACAAAATAATAATAATAATCCTTGCGTTTGATATCGCGCCTTAACACGTTGTTGAGACGTCTCAAAGCGCTTCACAGAATATATTGTAAAGTGAATTGACTCTATTTTGTGGTTCAATGAAGGGGAATGGGACGATATGAAGGGAAAATGGATTGAAGTGGATGAGACATTAAACCAAGGCCCTTTTCCAAAGTCTTTTCAGGTGGATGTTAAAGATCCCATTGCGGCTATTCGTAAAGAGAAGGGAGTTTCTCCTGCTGTCCTGGCTAGCAAATAATCCTCCAGATAAAATTGGTCACTCCCTCCCTTCATGGCTGTTTTTTGGTGGGTGGAAATTGGCTGCCATGTTAGCCTCCAAATATACAGAATCACTACACTACACTAAAATCCTGTGAAGGACTTTGAGACTATTTGATGGTGGGATAAGGCCCTTTATCAATGTTTGAATGTTTTACCTTATCACAGGACAACAACAATAACAACAAAATTACATTTATAGAGCGCCTTTCATAGGGAGGGGTGGGGTAGGGATGAGGGAAGGCAGAGAGGTGGGAGGGAGACCAAAGACACAGTCGAAGAGAAGGGTCTTGAGACCAGCCTTGAAGGAGGCAAAGGAGGAAGCGAGGTGAAGGGACCGTGGGATGGAGTTCCAGAGTGTGGGGGCAGAGAGGCTGAAAGCCCGGCCACCGATGGCAGGGGGGGTCGGGCGGGAGACATGAGCAGGCCGGAGCCTGATGAGCGGAGGGAGCGGGCACGTTGGTAGGGAGCAGCAGGTCAGAGAGGTAGGAGGGGGCAAGGCCATGGATGGCCTCGAAAGTGAAGACGAGGATCTTGAACTCGATCTTCTGGGGGATGGGGAGCCAGTGGAGTCGGGCGAGGGTGGGAGTGATGGGATCACGGAGCCTGGCGCATGAAAGTACACAAGCTGCAGAGTTTTGGATGATCTGTAGCTTGTGAAGGGAAGAGTAGCATTCAACACAGAAGGGGAACCTATCAGAGGTATAGTGCGAGCATCAGGGACATATGATTTTCATTCTGAGCAGCACAACTGATATAAAATATAAATTGCATTCTACTGATCCCCATAACATCCATTTCATTCCGTGACTTTGGAATTTGTTTTACTCCACAAGGGGAATGACGAATGTAACTATATGTGGTCAGGTTACACGATAGAGAGTGTGTAACTATGCGGTCAGTATTTACATGGGATCAGGTTAGACTGTACACAGTGTAACTGTATGTATTCGGGTTACATTCTCTTGCGCTGACAGTCCAGTTCTTGGGAGCTCTGTCGTCCCACATCCAGAGCCGGGACATTGGAAGGTGCAGCACTCCAGGGAAAGAGCTCACATTCCATTCCCAGGGAAATTCCTATGTTTAGCTGACAACTCTGAGTCTGAGTTGGATACTCTGCAAGCGTGGTGACGGGGACTTGGGATTAACATCTTGCTGCCCGAAGCAGTTAACCAGCAGAATAATGACCCCAATTTTCTTCTTTGCAAATAAGAATCTCTTAATTGTTCATCTAAGTGGGTCAGTTTAAGAGCTCATTGCTCAATAAGTAGTCAAGTGGGCCAGCTTAAATGTCACACTTTCTTTAAATTCCTTAATCTGTCACATTATCCTATTATTGTAAATGTAAAAGGATATCGGCTTGAATTCGGAGGTTTAGTTTCCTGGTAACTGAAATCAATAGAATATTTTTTTGGTTCACTTAATCATGACTGTTTGAGGGACACTGCCATATGCAATTGTTTGCCACATTTCGCCCACATAATATAGTCAATTCACTTTACGGTATATTCCGTGAAGCCCTTTTTGAGACATCTCAACAATGTGATAATGTGATAAGGTGCTATATCAAATACGAGGATTATTATTATTAAATGAACTACATAAAATGTGATTCAACTGTGTTTGTGCATACATGTGTGGGCTTACATGAACATCATCACATCTCCAGAAAGTGGAACCAGTGTGATTTGGGTACTCCTAAGCACGGTGATTGATGAGTTCCTGCACATGTCACACTGCTGACCAGAAAAAATAATCAATCCATTGCACTGTGAAGCAAGTTAAATGGCAAAGAGGAAGCAGAGGAATAGATATAATGGGCAGAGATGCCCCCCTCTGAGCTGAGACTATTGCAGACCCCACATGCAAGGTACATAGCTGTGAGGAAACTAAAACCTGAAAGTTGTTATTTTGAAAATAATTTTGATGTGAAAAGAGTGCCAATTCCACAGCAGTGAGTTAATGGAGTGATTTTGGTCTCTCTGTTGGAATTATAAACCTCTTTCAAGTTGCATGATATCATCAGGAACATTTGATTAAATTACTGCCTTCCATCTCGCTGCCAGATATCTAAAATCTATAACAAGCTGGAAATCTATCTTTGTTCATGTCGAATTGGAACAGAAAGTACAGCAGTGAGTATGGAATTTGCGAGTTTTTTTCTTCTGATCAGCCTGGTATCTGACATGTGCTGCAAATCCATTGCCATGTTTACGAGGCTAGGACAGACTGAGAAACTGACCATTTCGCACGTGAATGCCACCTACACGTGGACATTTCCCTGTGTCTGGAATGGATTATGCACTGACTCTCCCTGGAGAGACACACCCTGCTTACTTAATTCTAGAAAGTATTAGGCACAGTTGGGCAAAAGCCAAGGCTTGGGGACCCCAGAGTGTTGAATTATTGCTGGAGTCCAACCAGCTAGAAAAATTAATCTTTCAGACAACCTGGGCATTTACTTCACTGGCTGGGTGTACATGGCTTTACTGTACAGTGATTGTACCAAGTCACCAAACTTGACAGCAATTTCCAGAGGTAATAACGCGATCAAAAAAAAACATCTGGTCACTCAATCCATGACTGTTTGTAGGACATTGCTGGTGCGATTGGCTGCAATCGGCTGTGTTTCACCCACAACATATGCAGTCAATCAACTTTACAATATATTCTGTCAAGAGCTTAGGGATGTCTCAACAATAAGGCGCTATATCGGATGCAAGGATTATATTATCATTAATTATCTGTGAAACGCTTTGAGACATCTCAACTTATAGACACTGGCATTATTATAATTGTAACTGTGTGGTGATTATGTTGGAATCCATAATCATTGAGTGAGTTTGTGATCACAGTTCACAGATACAGAACTCGCCCACACATTTCCCATCACAAACACTGAACTACAGAGAAAAGCCTACATCAGAGTAACACAACTCTGAGGAATATCAGTATTGATTTTAAAAAAACACAAAGCACAGTAGGAGATTGTAGGCTCTGGTCTGAGGCTTTAGATATCTCTTATTTCTGTTCTGATTGACCACCACACATCTAGCTGAACTGGCTCCAAGGTGACATGCCTGGCAATGGAATGACAGAATGGAGCCAGCCCTCTGTGGCGGTCTCGATCGTCTGGTTCCTGAGCCAGGTAGGTCCGCAGTATTCCAGGGTACTATCGGCCAGCCTGGTTCATCAGCAGGACCTGGAAGGGCAGACCAGTCACTGGGGGAAAAGCATCACCCCACTCAGCTCCTGTTAGCCCTGTAAGCCAAAACCCCAACGAGTAAGCCCTAGCTGGACAAGCAGCGGGAAAGCTTGCCGGACAGCAAAATCAGTGGCAAGTTATGCAGTTTAGCTGGTCAGACTCCAGCAGGTACCCCCAATGCACTCTCTGGGGTTCCCGAGTCTTGGCTCTGGCCAACCTGTGCCTAATGCTTTCTGGAATTAGGTAAGCAGGATGTGTCCCTCCAGGGAGAGAGTGCGCATTCCATTCCAACAATCTATCTCTGGGATTTCCATGTGTTGGTGGGATATATTGAAATATCAGCTTGGTTTGGATACTCTTAAGCACGGTGATGGGTTTCTGCATGTGTCAGACACTTGCTTGTCAAAAAAAAATCGACTGCCTTCTTGTCATGTGTCTGGGCTGCTCGTTTGAGCTGTCGCTTTGGTGTTATCACCTAATCACTCGCAGCCAGCTCTCATCTCGCTCCCGACAATTATTTCTCTTAACTTGGAAATACTTCTGCTGAAGAAAGTGAAGAACCAACGCTTCCAACTCAAATCGCAAAGGATTCACTCCGCAGATGGAGTCAGGCCAAAACTCTTTTAAGAAGTGGCAAAGATTCTTCAGCAGTCTCGGGGAATATGCACCACTGACCACCAATGACTACACTGACCAGATCACTGCAGTGTTAGCCCGGACTCATCATGTGTTGGATGTGTCAGCCAGGCTCGAATGGCAGCACTCACGCCTCTGAGTCAGACGATTCCGCCTTCAAGCCCCATGTCAGGATAGGCTGATGGTCCAGTATAATGCTGGGGGTGTGTTGCATTGTCAGAGGTGCTCTATTTCAGATGACATGTTAAACCGAGGTGCCATCAGCCTGTTCAGGTGGACATTATAGATCCATGACACAATTCGAGAAAGAGAAGGGAGTTTCTCCTGGTGTCCTGGCCAACAATCATGTGAATAAAATTGGTCACTCACTTCATGTCATGGCTATTTGTGGGACATCACTGCACACAAGTTGACTGCTGCGTTCACCTACAAAACACACAGTCACTACATAGCTTCATATTATTATTTTATTATCGTATAACTCATATCTTTGCTTAGCGCTCGCCGTTCCTAACTCACGGTTGGAGAATGGCCAAGTAGGAGAGAGAAGGGGGAGAAGGTAGAGTTGCAGGAGGTCGCAAAGGTAGGGCGGGGCAAGATCATGAGGACAACCCACAGATAGGAGTGAACTGTTCCCCAATGTGTGCTATACACATATATGCAGTGACATCAAGGTACCTTGTATCAGTTCTCAGCAAATGTCGTCTGTAGTCTAGGATTATTTCACTTCAAGTCGACTCATTTTGGTTTGAGAAAGGAGAGTGTGACAATATTGAGCGAGCAGCTTCACAGAACTTATTGTAATAATAATCCTTACATTCGATAATAATCCTTGCCTATCACGTTGTCTAGACGTCTCAAAGCGCTTCACAGGATATACTGTAAAGTGATATGACTGTGTGTATTTTGCGGGCATTACTAATTTGAGACTCAGCACTTGTAACAAATAACTTCTTTGTGTGGGTTCACCTGTAAACCTTTACCATGATTGGAACAAGCTGTTCCTGAGATACCCATTGTTTAATGCGTCTTTATTAAGAATCTAATGTACTCAACGATGTGGGTAAATGCTTATTGATGCGTGTAATAACTGTTGATTGAGTACATTTACTGAGTCGGATGGCTTAATTCACACCTCCCAGCAAGTTGCCGAGTGCGATTGTCAGCCTGTCTTAGCAATAATGAAATGCGATCCTGGGTATTATTAGCTGGGCTTATTAACTCTGTGATTCCACATTTAGTTTATATTAAATCCATCAGCATATCATCTAGCTCTAATGGCAGTTGAGCGTCTCACGGGCAGCAGTGGACAGCAGGCCCTGGGGATGTGAATGGGTTTGATTGTCGGGGCAATGGGCAGATGGGCAGAACGGTCCTCCCTCCCTTCGCTGGTAACCCCACGACTCTGCTTATCCTGTTTCAAAGTTAGATTCGGCTTCCGAGTTACCGCTAGGTAAACAGAGCCGTACGAAGTTAGGAAACCTGCCAAATGTTTTGCCCCGCCCGGAAATCGAACCCCCGTCCTCTCGCTTGCGAGGCGAGCGCACTAACCGCTACGCCATGGCACATAAAAGATCCCGTGATGGCATTACGCAGTAATACACAGCACACAAACACAGCTCTGTCACTTCAAACGTTGTTTCAAATTGTTTCATAGATCAATACAATGTTTTAAAATGTGCCATGTTTCTTTGGTGGTTCTGAATGCGTGTGTGTGTGCGAGTGTGTATGCTTAAGGATGTTTGATGCTTGTGCTCCCTGGGTGCAAGTTGAGGTGTGAGTTTTGGAGTGACAGAACAACAGTTCCTGTGAGAATCCGAGCTTTCAACAGTGTTGGTGTTACAGGCAAGCAAACTAATGAGGAGTGTGGGACTGGAGGATGGAGGATAGAAATCCAGAGTCCTTTCAACAGCTTCCATGGCACCATCTAAGAGCAATCGCAAATCTCGGCGGAATGATGCGAATTAAGATTCTTTTATCTTCAATGCAGTCACATTCAGCAGAACAATGAGTAGTCCCATTGAAACTAATTTAACAGCAATGTAATGGAGGAAACGCTGTTGAATTTTTAATTGCCTCGGTCTCTGGCTGGCATTTCAGATCACCCCTATTGTGTTTCTCTGAGAATCACAGGATACACGAAAATCAAAGCTATGCTCCCAGATGATTATGGATAAGGTTTTAAAAGATGCAGCCTTCAAATAATCTTGGGTTGACTGTAACCCTGTCAAATCTACCGTAAAATGTTTATTCTTCCTCCTTTTGTGTAAGAGTGAATCAAAAATACACAAGAGATGGCTGGATATTAATGGATTCAAAAGACCTTCTGTGTAAAGGTATTTTTTCTAACCTCCTCATCAAATTTTTAGTGATTCCCTTAAATATGTGCCCTCTGGTTACTGGCTCCTCTGGGACCTGGTTTATATTATTAATAATAATAATAATAATCCTTGTGTTTAATTTAGCTCCTTGTCAGTTTATCGAAACATATTAAAGCACTTGTAAAGTGTAGTGACTGTGTATTTGCAGAATGCGGCAGCCAATTTCCACACATCAGTGTACCATAAACAACCATGGAGTGAGTTACCAATTTTATTTGGGGGATTGTTGGCCAGGACACAGGCAGAGAGAAACTCCTTTCTCTTTTCAAAAGGTGCCAAAGGATCTTTAACATCCATCTGAACAGGCAGAAGGGACCTTGGTTTGATGGCACCTTTGACAATGCAACCAAACCCCTGGCGCTGCATTGGAGTGTCATCTTAGACTGTATGAGTTCCAAGTCTCAACTTGGGGCTTGAACCTAAAGCCTTCTGACTCCGAGGCGAGAATGCTGCCAACTGAAGCAGACTTGATGCACTTAATTCGATCTAGCAAAAGCAACAAAAAAGTTGCATTTATCGAGCACCCTTCGCGCCGGGTAGAATCTCAGAGCGCTAAGGCGACAGATTGAGGTTGTGAGCTCAAAGACCCAATGACCCTTCTAGTGCAGAGGTGAAAATGCTCCTAATTAAACCAAACTGGCGCTCGAGTCAGATTAATTCAGTCAGGAGGTTCAAACGACAGTATAAACAACTCATCACTTTTTTGTCGCAGTAGTTAATGATTGCCATCCCTTGTTTGACTCAGTGGGTTATATATATATATATATATAATTATAGGATCGGAATTCTGTTTTTTTTTAACAAATATCAGTTTGCTCTGAACACGATTTTAATTGCATTGGGCTTTACCCGGCAACAATGCTGACCACAGTTTGTTCCCTTTGAAATTTCTTGAGAAAGATCTACATTTTTTATATATAAGAAGATGATGAGAATCTTCCAGAGCAAGCAAGCCTACACTGGCTGACGTGTTAATTTACACTGTGATCTACCCACTGTCTTTGCTCTCTCTGCCCACGTCGGTTTGATATGAGCAGGCGAACGGACATCTTCCTTTGAGAACAATCTCCAGCATGAGACCTGCCATCTCCTCGTTTACTGTTATTGACGCACAAATTGCCAATTAAAACCCACCCAACAATTATTGATTCGCCAACATTAAAATAACTCAGGGATGCAATATTTTTTAAAAGAAAGAAGGAAATGAAACTGCATAATTGAGCCGCCTGCAATGAAATCATTGTTATTGCTAATGAATTGTTAATTAGGTCTTGTGTTCAATGATGCAGTGCCAAAATCTCTCCAACAAAGACCAGCGTGAATGTTGGCTGGCAGTCCTTCTGTTAGGATATAATATGATGGAGAAACCCTTTCATTTCAGGCTCTTTCTTTCACTTAAATACCTTTCCGTTTGCTGATGGAGTTCAAAGCAAAGTTACGGTTTGCTCTTGATGCAACGAGTTAGTAAATCCACAGCTAATATTTAATAATAATAATAATCCTTGCATTTGAAATAGAGCCTTATCACTCCGTCGAGATGTCTCAAGCACTTCAAAGAATCTACTGCAAAGTGGATTTACTGTGTATATTGTGGGCAAAATGGGGTAGCACAGCAGTTTCCCGCAAACAGTTGTAGAAACTGTTGAGGGACTAACTTTTTTTTTGGTGGGGGGGTGGGGTGCGCGGAGAGATTATTACCTCCATAAAGCAATGCACCAATCGACTTATAACTGGGTTCCTACTTATTGCTGGATAACAGAGGCGTGTGAAGCAAGGAAACTTGCCTAAGGTTTTGCCTAGCACTTGAGTGGAGTGCCAGGTTTAAACTATGTTGAGTGCAAAGCCCCGAAGTGGAGCCTGAACTTACACAACCCTGTGTAAGAGGGAAGCATGGAACGGAAAGTGTGGTTCAGTTACTTAGATCCAGAGAGTGGAAACAGGAGCTTGCAGTGGATGATTAGCTACAGAGCACACGTCCACCTGATGCCATTCATTTATTATTGTCGCCAGTTTTATCCTGTAGATGTTTATTTTGTTTTCCAGTAGCAACCAAAGAAGAAATGAATTTCTCTTATTAGCTGCAGGGAAACGGCGAGCAGTCAGAATGCACGCAATTGTGAAAAAGGGGTGGACTTCACTACAACAGCAATCTTTGTTTCTCACCATTTCCCCCGGGCTAATAATAACAAAAAAGCACAGCGCTGCAATGACTCCACCAGCCCAAACATCACAGCCCTGTCAGGATATTTAATAGAGTGAAAACAAGACCTTTTATTTGGAAGAAATATGTCCTGCGTTGGCAAAGTGTATTACCTCAACAATTGCTCGTGCCAGGAATACACTGAAAATGATCAGTCCTTATGATCAGTTCTTCTCTCGAAGTGATCCAGGTTTGCGCTGACAGTCAGGTTACAGGGAGATAGCATTGAGCTTCGGTGGCTTCAGTGGAAACTTTATTGAACCAGTTGTGGAGCAAAAGGACTGGATTTGATTCCTGACCAGGTCAAACCTTAGGCAAGTTTCTTTACTCCACACACCTGTATTTACCTAGCAGTAAGTAGGAACCCAGTTGTTAGTTGATTAAAAGATCGCTTTCCAGAGGTAATAATCCCTCAAAAAAAATATTTGGTCACTCAATCCATGACTGTTTGCGGGACACTGTTGTGCACAGTTGGCTGCTGCGTTTGGCCAAACATACACAGTATCTTCACAATATATTCTGTGAATATATTTCACAATATATTCTGTGAATGCAAACCTGCGCCTCATACTTTCAGGATTGTGTGAGCAGGGTGCGTCCCTCCAGGAGGAGAGTGTGCATTCCGTTCCGGACACAAGAAAATGGCCAGGTGTAGTTTTGATGTATTGGAATGCTAGTTTGGATACTCTTAAGCAAGGTGATGGGATTCCACAAGTGTCTACAGCTGGCTGACCATAAACAATAATGTTTAAAATTATTTTAGATGGTGCTACCACTGCGCATTGCTCCAAATAAAATTGGTCACTCACTCCATGGCTGTTTGTGGGACATTGCTGTGCGAAAACTGGCTGCCACAGTTCACCCACAAAACATTCAGTGAATCCACTTTTACAGTATATTCTCAACTCTGATTCAGAAGGTTGTGGGATCAAGCCCGCATCTGGCCTTGGAATCACATAGTCTAAGCTGACGCTCCAATACAGTGCTGGGGGAGTGCTACATTGTTGGAGGTGCCGTGCTTCATATGAGAAGTTAAACCAAGGTCCCATCTACCTGTTTAGGTGGATGTTAAAGATCCCATAGTACTATGTGAAAAGAGAAGGGAGTTTTTCCTGTGTCCTGGCCAACAATCCTCCAAATAATAATAATAATAATCCTTGCATTTGATATAGCGCTTTTCACGTCGGGAGGACGTCCCAAAGCGCTTCACAGAACACACTGTAAAGTGAATTGACTGTATATTTGTGGGCGAACGCGGCAGCTAATTGCGCACAGCAATGTCCCACAAACAGTCGTAGATTGAAAATGACCAATTTATTATTGTTTTTGGTTTTGGAGGGATTATTATTAGGCGTGTGGAGTAATGAAACTTGCCCAAGGTTTCGCCCTCTGCCTGGAACTGAACTCAGGTCTCTCGGTTGCAAAGCGAGTGCTCTAACCACTGAGCTACAGGACTCCAAATAAAATTGGTTACTCACTCCATGGCTGTTTGTGGGACATTGCTGTGTGTAAACTGGCTGCCACAGTTCACCCACAAAGCATTCAGTGAATCCACTTTTACAGTATATCTTGTGAAGCAGGATGTGAGTCCAGGAGCGACGAGACACGATGAGACATCATCCTGTCTCGATGATATGTTGAGGCGCTATATAAAATGCAAGGATTATTATTATTATTCTAAAACGAGTTACCAGAAAGGGTACTCGAGGCCAGAATGTCACAGCTATTTAATGCCCCCTTTACTGATTAATCACTCTTATCATTTATTGAAGCAGACACTTTTAATGAAATGTTAAGACTGCCAATTGTATGTTAATGTAGAGATGAGTGCATGACTCGGTTATGTGGAGAAGCAGCATTGTCGTCGGATTTCTGCCCCGAGCACCAAGTTACTGATCAGATGCAGCTAGACATTCCACTGATCATTACAGTTGTGGTGTCCTGTAGCGTAGTGGTTAGCACGCTCACCTCGCAAGCAAGAGGACCCGGGTTCAATGACCAGGCAGGCAAAACTTTAGACAAGTTGTCTTTCTCCACATATCTCGGTTTACCTAGCAGTAAGTAGGAACCCAGTTAGTCGATTGGCGGATAACTTCCCGGGAGTAATAATCCTCCCCGCAAAACAAAACTCAATCCATGGCTGTTTGTGGGACCCTGCTGTGCGCAATTGGCTGCTGTATTTCGCCCACAAAATACACAGTCAGTTAACTTTACAGTATATTCTGAGAAGCTCTTTGTCTCATAGACGTGATAAGGTGCTATGCCAAATGCAAGAATTATTTTTATTAAGGAAGTGGTCTAATTTGGGGTCAGGTTGTCATCCCACTCAGCTCCTGTTAACCATGCAAGCCAAAGCCCTCATACTTAAGGTGGTCCCAGCTGGACAAGCAGCGGGAAAGTTTGCCGGACAGCAATATCAATGGCAAGGTATGCAGTTTTAGTTGGTTAGACTCCAGCAGTTACCCCAACTCACACTCTGGGGTCCCCAAGCCTTGGCTCTTGCTAACCTGAGCCAAATAGTTTCCAGAATTAGGTAAGCAGGATGCATCCCTCCAAGGATCTTAAGCATGGTGATAGGTTTCTGCAAGTGTCAGAAACAGGGCTGATCAAAAAGAGGTCTAATTCACATACAATCAGACGCTTTCCAAATATTGTTTCAAAAGAAAGAAATCATTAAAATCATTGCCTTTGTTTTAAACTTAACATTCCTGAAACTATTTCAGCAGTTCAGCAGCAGAAAGAGTATGGCTCAGAGCAATTTATTTAGTCATTGTTTATTATGAAAAGATTGTTGGTGCTGTCGGAATTGGTAGGTAAAGTACATTCATATCTGAGTAGCCCATGTTTCCATAATTCATGGCCTTGCAGATTTCCTTCCTGAGGCTGTGTCTGAGCAGAGATAGTGTGTTTGCACTAGTCGGAACATTGGCTTACCCCAGAGAGCTCTCAGTTGGGAGACTGCCCAGAGTAAGAAAGTCTTGCCCACCATGTGTTGCCAACAAGGCCTCGTGCCAGCTCGCAGAGAAAGTTTCCAGAGCCACAAAGCCACTGGCACACAGGCAAGTGGGAATTGCTGAAGAGCTGAAACTGAAGCCATACGTTCCTTAACGTGTTTGCCAGCGACTCTGAACAGGGGAGTGTCGGTAACGATAACGCCAGGGCAGGTACAGAGATCAAGAGTGAGAGTTTGGGTGAAGTGGGAGGGAGACAAGTGATGGGGAGATATGAAAAATTCAGGGCAGAAAATCTTGCCATTAGTACAGGAGCTGGCAGTGAGACACTATATTGTATAAGAAAGCCTGTCAGTATCCAAGTCTCCCCTCTACATAACACACAGTGTTGCCAGCCTCTCCTCTGTATAACACAACAACAATAACTTGTATTTATATAGCGTCCCTCTTGCAGGGTCATGTGCCAGAGTACCTGACAGTGTAGGAGCATGACACCGAGCCAGGGGAGGGGAGAGGCACAGTCGAAGAGGAAGGTCTTCAGGCCTGACCTGAAGATGAGGAAGGATGGGGCAAGGCAGAGGGATTGTGTGTCCAGTCTCTCCTCAATACAGTGCCAGCCTCCCCTGTTTATAACAGTGTGCCAGTCTTCCTTCCGTAAAACATACAATGTGTTAGTCTCCGCAGGCTTGGTGTGCCAAGTAATGCAGCTTGTTTCATTAGGGGCAGCCAGGTATTTTGTGAGTCAGGTCTAAACTGAGACTAGGTTTGACAAGCTAGAGTCCGAGCTCTAAGATCAAATGTTGCCTGGGCCTCAGTAAGCCGAGGGCAGGGCTCAACCTTGAAGATCCTGTAGCCTGGTTGTCACTTCCAATTTCTCCATGGGAAAAAAACCCTGTCCAGAACTGTTACACTGACAACAAATATTTTTGCTGTAAATTGTATTGTCACAAATAATTCCATTACTGGCTAATGGAAACATTGCCTGTCACTTTGTTAGTCATCAGCTGTCTTAGTTAAAATGCCCGCTCTTTATACAAGATAAAAAGGCTGGCTTTCTCCCTTCAGAATGGTGGCCCTGCATCATCTTCCTCCATCCCAGCAAATTAGACACTCTGTACGTTAACCTTCACACCACCTCTATCAGTCCTGTGTGACTAACCCACAGGAGATTTCTCTTTATGAAGTTATTTAGTCCTGCAGCTTAGTGGTTAGAGCACTCACCTCGCAAGCGAGAGGACCTGGGTTCGATTCTCGGGCAGGGCGAAACATTGGGCAAATTTCCTTACTTCGTGCACCTCTGCGTACCTAGCAGTAAGTAGGAACCCGTTTGTTAGTCGATTGGCAGATCGCTTTTTCAGAGATAATAAACCCTTGAAAACAAACATTAATAATTTGGTTACTCATTCCATGACTGTTTATGGGACACTGCTGTGTCAATTCACTTTACAGTATATTTTGGGAAGCACTTTGAAACGTCGCGAAGATGTGATAAGAGCTACATCAAATGCAAGGATTATTATTATATTTAGCTTTCCCCTCTCCTCTCCCACACTCACATACTTGTCAATGTACAGCTTGCCTCAATTGGTAACATTCTTACCTTTAAGTCAGAAGGTTGTACAACTGAAGACCTTCCTCTTCAACCGTGCTTACATTCACCTCATTCCCTCCCCCCGGCTCGACTTCAGGCTCCACCACTGTTAACCACTCTGAGATGCTGCCCCGCATGAAGGACGGTATATAAATGCAAATTGTGGTTGTTGTGGGTTCAAACCCATGTCAGGACTTTGAGCTCACATTCAATGCTAACACTCTAATACGCTGACTCTCGAGATGCTAAACCGTGGTCTCGTCTGCCTCTTCAGGTGGGCGTTAAAAAATGCCATGGCACAATTCGAAAAGAGATGGGAGTTTCTCTCTCCCACTGTTTTGGCCAACAATCCCCCAAGTAAATTGGTCATTCACTTTATGGCTCGGTGGAACTTTGCTGTGTGTAAATTGGCTCCCACGTTCACCTACAAATCTATAGTTGCACTTCACTGTAAAAGTTTGGTGAAACACTTAGAGACAATTCAATGATATGATAAGGCCATTCTGTGCTCCTCTCTGAAACTTCGCCCCGGAATCCATCCAATTAAGTCCCTCCTTCCCTCCTTCCCCTTGTTTAAGGCATATAATATAAATTGTATTGTATTGTTTTTTAATATATAAAATGCAAGTCTTATTAATGCCCCCCTCTGTTCTATCTCATCACAACTTACTTGAGGCATCCCAGCCCTGGATCTCAATGTGCTATTTGGAAGTACGCCCATTTTTAAAGTTCTGTAAGCCAAAGCCCTAAAGGGTAGGGTGGTCGTAGCTGGACAAGCAGCTGGAAAGCTTGTCAGGCAGCAATATCAATGGCAAGCTATGTTTTTTTTGGATGGTTAGACTCCAGCAGTACCCAAACGCATACCCTGGGGTCCCAAAGCCTTCCCTCTTGCCAACCTGCGCCTAATACCTTCTGGAATTGGGTAAGCAGAATGCATCCCTGCAGAGAGAGTGTGTGCATTCCCTTGCAACAATCTACCTCTGGAATTTTCTTGTGTAGGTGGGATGCATGGAATTCTCAGCTTGGTTTGGATACTTTAAGCATGGTGATGGGTTTCTGCATGTGTCAGATATCCGGTTGACCAAACAATAATATTTTTTAAAGCTATAATATTGCGGACATCTGATCTGTGTAGGTCAACCAGACAGGAGGCCATCAGTTCAATATCCGTAGTTCAGCACACAAAAGGCAGATTCTGATTAAACTCTGTCTTCTGTGACAAATCAAAGAACCAGCTCAAGTGTAGGGAATAGAATTAAAGTTGTTCCAGTTGGTAGAGTTGGGTAATAAAAAGGCCGCCATCAATAAGTAAGAGGCAGCCAACCACACCGGACTTCAGGTTGTGTCCACTCATTCATGCCTTTGGCACATCCACTTTAGCCTTCTCCAATGCATTCCTCGCTGCTCTTTCTATTCACAAGCTGCAACTGACCAAAACTCCAATGCCCCCATCCTCACCCACACCAAACTCCATACACCCATTACCCCCAGTCTACGCCATCTCCACTAGCTCCACTTGTGCCCAGTGGATTGATTTCAAGGGCCTTATTCACACCTATAAATCCATCCACTCCCTGGCATCTCCTTATCTCATGCCCTACACCTCTCCCGCCCCGCCTCCACTCTGCTAGCTTAGATTTGCTGCATGTTCCCTGTCCTCTCCACTCTACCATCGGTGATCCAGCCTTTGCTCTACACCCCTTACTTCTGGAACTCCCTCCCTCTATCACTCTGGTCCCTCTCTTTGTGCCTTTAAGTGCTGCCTCAAACTCTTAACACGTTAAACAAGCCTATGTTTGGCAAACACATTTTCCTGAAGGTACCCCTTTAAATGCCCCTTTAAGACAAGTTGATTAAGATGATCATAGTCGTGCCCTTGCGCAGTAAATGTAAGTGAAGGGAATCTAAAGAATTTCTCATTGTCCACCACCAGTGTCCATGACAGTGGGGTCTATCATATACTATCCCTTTGTAAAGTGTAACAAAACGATTGCACAGTTTTGTGATCACTGTATGATGGAGAACAATGTATTCGTCTGTATCTGTTTTCTGTGCTCTCTATCTCTTTCTCAGTCGATTCTTTGAGTGAAGTTGATTAAACTTTTAACGATTGACCTTTGGGTCAGTGTTGCTTATGGGAATGAAGATGGAAATTCAGCCTCCAATGGTTTCCATGGCAATCCCTTGAATAATGATCAAGCCGAATTTCCATAGTATCTCACAAACTGTTCACATTAGACTCACCCTTTGATTATAGGTTTTCATTTTAAACCAACCGAGCAGGCAGAAAATGAATGGTGGTGATGGGGTGGTGGGGGGAATTGGAGGGTCAACTGGTACCTGTCACATGTCCCCCGCCCGGCCAAGCCACACCATCGGCGGTCGGGCCTTCAGCCTCTCTGACCCCACCATTTGGAAGCCCATTCCACAGTCCCTCTGCCTTGCCTCCTCTCTTGCCTCCTTCAAGGCCCGACTCAAGACCCTCCTCTTCGACCGCACATTCAGCCACCCTCCTACCCCTTCCCTCCCCGGCTTTCACCCCTTCCCGGCCTTCACTGCTCCTAATACCAACCCGCAGCTCGGGTTCAAATACCAGACTGTCCAGCGGCTTGGAATGTCCTCACAAATGTGAAAGGCGCTATACAACTGTAATTTGTTGTTGTTGTTATCCCTATAGCAACTGAAGTGATTGACTGATTGGCAGAGGGCACAAATATAAAGTATTGCCCAGCTGCCTACATCTTACTGTTTGTTCCTTCACTGGAACACATCTCTTTCAAAACAGTCACTACAGCACTGCACCCAGCAGTAAATCTTGTGAAGCACTTTGATGTGAGATATCCTCGCAATGTGAAAGGCACTGTATCAAATGCAAGGATTATTATTAACAAAGTAAATCCTGTGAATTCTTTTAGATGTTTTGATAGCAAATGCAATCAAATGTAAGAATAATTATTATTATTGGCACCCCCAGCTTATGTGCCCTTCCAGCAGTGAGCATATGTTTTGGGACATCCTTCAGACATGAAAGACGCCTACATAAATGTAACTTGTATCGTATTATTATTGCCGCAGCTCGTGCACAGAACCATTACACTGAAGTTTCCAAGTTTCACTGTGACTCAGGAGAGTGCTGGGCGGGAGGATTGTGTGTTTTCTCAAATTCTCATTGCTCCCACTCCTGGAGCAGATGACTTACTCAGTGGTTCGTGGTACAATTACAATCCCATTGCTCACAGGTCATTCTCAGAATCGGTCCCAACACAACACAGCAGACGTCACAGAGTCTGCAGAGATGTGGGCTGATATTGATAGCTTGGAAGTTTTGTTTCTCATCCCATCCTTCTTATGTTCAAAAGAGGATTCACCCAATCACAAGAGATGTCCGGATCAAGAGGGTTATTCCAACCATTTGGGCTCATCTTTGCCAAAAACCCACCCTACCACCATCCCACCACAGTGTCAGGCTGATTCCTAAATCGGTCCTTCACAGCGTTTCACAGAATATACTGAATATAATGAATGAACTGTATATTTTGAGGGCAAAACACAGCAGCCAATTGTGCACAGCAGTGTCCCACTAACAGTCATGGATTGAGTGATCTATTACCCCTGCAAAGCGATCTGCCAATCGACTAACAACCAGGTTCCTACTTACTGCTTGTTAAACAGTTGTGTGGAGTAAGGAAACTTGCCCACACTGGAACCCGGGTCCTCTCGCTTGCGAGGCTGGTGCTCTAACCAATTTGCAATATATAAATTGCATCTTTTCACGTCGGGAGGGCATCCAGATACTTCCAAGTCAGATGCTTTCAGGAGAGGTGAAAGAATCAGTGAGAAAACACACAAAAATTGACACCACTGCCTCTCAAATTGGATATTTCTGTTTGCTTTTCATCTTCTCTGTTGCTCATTGATTTGACACAAATTAAAGTCTTATTCAAATATCCACAATTACAGACGAGTGGAGCCTCACTGAAGAGAGTAAATCCTTCTGAAAGCTTTTTATCTAGATCGGATCATTTATTGCCTCATCTTGTCATGGTCTAAAGTACGGATAAATCCATATTTCATGATAAACAGTCAGTTGGCCGTTCTTCTTGCTCGCGGAATTCAGCATGAGATGCCCAGAGGAGGGTCAACATAAATGAGCCGTGAGGATGCCAGAATTAAATTTAAAAATTAAACCCTGAGCTTTTTTAGTCCCTTTAAGCCCATGGAGGTGAGGAGAAGACATGAAAGTCTTCATTTTGCTTTGATCCTCAAGTGTCAGAAGTATTTACAATTAATTTGCATGCGCATTGCTCTTATTTGTTTATTTTAGTCTGTCTTTATCGGATTATCTCACAAGCGAGAGACCTGGGTTCGATTCCAGCAGGGCAAAACCTTGGGAAAGTTTCCTTACTCCACATGCTTGATAATAATCCCTCAAAAAAAAAATAATAAAATTGGTTACTTGAATCCACGACTGTTTGTGGGACACTGCTGTGCGCAATTGGCTGCCGCGTTTTACCCACAAATATACAATCAATTCACTTTACAGTCTATTCTGTGAAGCACTTTGAGACGTCTAGAAGACTTGAAAAGTGCTATATCAAATGCAAAGATTATTATTATTATTATTATTGCATTCTACTCTCTTGCTATCAGTGATAGCGATCTTGACTACCTGATATAATTACAAGGCCAGACTAAATAATTGCACTTTGCATCGTTCATCTAATCCTTGTGAATAGGCTGTGATTTTCACAGGCAGAAGGAAGTGCAGTCCTGTAGCGTTGTGGTTAGAGCACTCGCCTCGCAAGTTAGAGGACCCGGGTTCAATTCCTGGACAGCCCGAAACCTTATGCAAGTTTCCTTACTCCACACGCCTCTGTTCCCATAGCTATAAGTTGAAACCCAGTTGAATGGCAGAGCGCTTCCTGGAGTGAAAAAATAATCCCTCAAAAAATATTCGGTCACTCAATCCATGGCTGTTTGTGGCAAATTGCTGTGTGCAATTGGTTGCTGTGCTTCTCCCACAAAATACATCTCAAAGGGCTTCTCAGAATATATTGTAAAGTGGATTGACTGTAAAATCCTGTATATCTTGACAACAACAACAACAAGATGACTGGATAAAGTGAGCACATTTTTTTTGAGAGTGTTATTACCCCGTAAGGCATTCAACTAACAACCGGGTTCCTACTTTCTGCTAGGTAAACAGAGGTGTGTGGAGTAAGGAAACTTGTTTAAGGTTTTCACCGCACTGGGAATTGAACCTGGATCCTCTCGCTCGCGAGACACACTTGAAAATTTAATTCTACAGTTTGCTGAACTCTGGACCTCTGAGACGTCCAGAAAGTAGAGCAAATCCAGACGTGGGTAGAATTTCTCCTGCCAGACGTGTGATTCTTGCAGGCTGTCTGAAGTCAGCTTTTGCTGATAACTCAACTTGACACCACTCTTTCCTGCATTAACGCAGCATGCTCTGGGTGGACTGGAAAGGGCTCATTTGCTGACAGAACTCACCACTCCTCCTCTCCTCATGTTGCAGTATAATTATATAAGCAAATTTCGCAGTACAAATCTGTAGCATTTAGCAGAACGTGAGTCACCATTTACCCCTATAATTATCTCAAACACAACATTGGAAAAAGGGCTGCACTTAATATTGACTGTCAAAGGAATGCAATTTGGTTTCCATCCCGAGGACTCTGTTATTTAGCTCTGGTCTGAGTCAATCTTTATTCCTCACCCTGAATTTTAAGCATGTCGATTCACTACCTCGTGTGAAGGGCACTTATATGGAATAAGGGCACTCGTGGAGTCCAGTACCTCAGTTGGTTAGAGCACTCGCCTCATGAGCAAGAGACCTGGGTTCGATTCCGAGCAGGGCGAAACCTTGGGCAAGTTTCTTTACTCCACACACCTGATAATAATCCCTCAAGGAAATAAATAAATAAATAAATTACAATTTGGTCGCTCAATCCACCACTGTTTTGGGACACCGTTGTGCGCAATTGGCTGCCGCGTTTCGCCCACAAACATACAATCAGTTCACTTTACAGTCTATTCTGCGAAGCGCTTTGAGATGTCCAGAAGATGCGAAAAGTGCTATATCAAATGCAAGGATTATTATTGTTATATTATTATTATATAAATGTTGTTCTCGTTCACATTGGCAGTTATGGCCTCCCCACTTTCGGGATGGGGGCGTCTCATAAAACAGTTGGTTTTCTGGTTATTGTATATGTGTCCCTCCAGGGAGCGAATGTGCATTCCATTCCAACAATCTGTCTCTGGAATTTCCATGTGTAGGTGAGATGTATGGAATTCTCAATTTGGTTTAGATACTCTTAAACTTGGTGATGGGTTCCCCCATGTGTCAGACACCCAGCTGGCCAAAAACTACCAGGGGTAGTAATCCCTCAAAAAAAAAAAAATTTGGTCACTCAATCTATCACTGTTCATGGGACGTTGCTGCGGACAAATTGGCTGTCGTGTTTGCATACAAATTACACAGTCACTACACTTTACAGCAATCACCTGTGAAATGCTTTGAGACGTTCCAATGTTATAGCCACAGTACCATACGCAGGAATAATTATAGTTTCTTTTAAACTAACTATGAACCAGCCCTCAATCAACTAAAACACTTCGAGAACACTTTGCCTTTAAGGAGCCTTAACCTTATCTTTGTGTGGTGAAAATCTGGGGGAGTTCTACACTTCCAGTGCTCGATTTCTGTCTGGCATGCTCTGCCAATTGTTTAATGAACAGGTCAGTGCAAAAGTGTGTAGAAGGAATCCACCATTAATATTTTATGAAAGAATGAGCATATTAATCTTTATCTCATTCCCGTTTCATCACCGCAGCACTGTAATATAAGGCTAACTCTTAACTCTGAAGCTCCTTTATTAAGATCCCTATTCCCTAGCAGATTGATTTCAAGAACCAAGGTCTGAATTTCAAATGGCTTGGACCATCTTACTTCCCTCCGCTGTCTCCTGCAGTCCCACTCTATCACCCACCCCTTCCACCACCCAAATGCTGGCCTGCTGGACTTCTCCCTTCATCCCCAACCACTTTACTCCCAATCGCTTTACCCTCACTCTCTCGCGCTCCTGTATAAAATGCCTCCACCTCGCACCCAACCTCTCTTCTTTCAAAACCATTCATACCCAAAGCACCTCTTTCTGATCTCCTCCTGTCCCACTCCTCTCTCACCCACCTCACCCCCACCCTCTGGTCAGCTAACCTAAGCTTGCTGCACACCTCCCGTCCTGCCATCGGTGGCTGAACTTCCCAATTCTACAGCCCTAACCTCTGGGACTTCCTCACTCGACCCCTCTCTCTTGTCACATACCATCTTAAAACCTACTCTTTCACTGAGTCTATAGCCACCTCACCTTCCCCCATCTCCCCACACCCCAACCCCCACCGCCCTGCTCGGTGTCTATCCATCGCTCATGCCACCGTAAAATACTTACATTCTGAAATGGTATTCTACTTGAAAGATAACAACAACAACTTGTATTTATATATAAATGCATGTTGTTGCTATTCTACAAAGAACCTTTTCACCATGTACGTAATTGGCATGTACGTGTTCCCTCCATAAAATATACATTCAATCCGTTTTACAATATATTCTGTGAAGTGCTTTGAGACGTCTCAATGTCATGATAAGGTGCAATATCAAATGCAAGGATTATTATTATTATTATTAATAATATATCCCAGTCCAGGACACCAGGAGCTCCCTCTGCAATGTTCCTACTTCAGAACCCGGATATCATGAGATATTAAAGCTGTATCTGCCCTGCCTCAGATCACTCTGGCGTGCATCACACTAACAATTTCATTTCGCGGGTCAAACTATCTTACCTGAGTAAAATTTAATGGCAATTAATGCTAAATCATGGGCAGGTTTGTACCAGTGACTTGTGTGGTGAGAATGTGCTGATTCTAAATCCCTTACACCTGGCAGTACAACAAGAGAACATCAGGTTAGAGATATGAAGGGCAATTTCAGGACAGGTCCCAGTTCTTCTTTGCTCTGCAGATAATTAGTGACTGAAACAGGAGGGGTAGTGGAGGTCAGGATATTGGGACCCATTTGAAAAGCAGCTTGATGCTATGGTGGGAGGACAGTAAAAGTCAATAAGGTAGGTGTTCTGTACGGTTATGATCAGATGGGCCAAAGGACCTTCTTCAACCAAACCGATCTTATGATCTTGTGAGAGTCTGGGCTGGATTTGAAGCTTGGCCCCAGTGGTCGAAGGACTATGTTGTGAGATTTGGTTATCACCAATTTCAGAAGCTACATGTAGTAGAAAGTTTGGGCGGCGGAGATTATTACAGAATCTAATAAGCTGCTCGATGCAAGGCAAAGAGATGTTGTGTGGACCAAACCCATGAACATTTTAGTCAATGTTTTGATTGATTGATTGATGAGTTTTTAGACTTGTTAAAGCACAGTGAAGCAGACTGGTGATAGTCTTTTCTGTGTTTCCTCTAGACTGAAGAATTTTGTGAGCGGTTTCCCACAGCAGCTGCCCGATGGATTGCTTGTCTCAGAACTGCCCAGCGACAACCAGTGTCGTGAGCATCTGTCCGAGCCCTTCCCGGATCCCGACTATCTCTCAGGTTTGTCTGAAAATTACGTAGTCTTTGTCTTGTTTCTTCTGGTTAATTCTGACTTTGAGTCAGCTGGAGCTTGAATCGATCACTCCTTGTGATTGATCCATGATCTGAGAAACTGAAAGTCAGGCATGGAGGAAATGGGGCGGTTCATTGCGTTAAACATGTGTAAACACATACCCATGAAGGGAATTAGCAAACAAAAGGACTAGTCATTCATGTTATTGATATATCGGAATAATACTAATCCTTGCATTTGATATAGCGCCTTATCACGTCATCAACTAGTCAGTAACTAGAGGGCATCAATTTAAGAGAGTAAACAAATGAGAAGATTAGGAGATTTTTTTTCCACACATACCCGTTAGGATCAGGAATGCTTTGCCGGAAGCGGTGGTTGAGGCACAATCCATATTCAAAAGGCAACTAGACAAATGCCAAGAGAGGATAAGCTACAGGGACATGGGGACAGGGCAGATAATTGGGACTGAAAGGATTGTTCCTAAAGGAGCCAGCACAGATACGATTGGCTGAATGGCTGCCTTCTGTGCTGTATATTTTTATGGTTCTAGAAGACTGGCAGGTTCAATGAGACGATATTTGCTGAGGAAAATCATGTGGCGAGAGTGACACGTTTTCGGGAAATGAAATCATTGAGACTGAAGGTGATATTAATGGACTGGATTGCATGACTGCCACACGTAGCTGTGCAGTGGAAGGTTGAAGGGAAATAATGTACTTGGAGGCTCTGGTAATGTCATGGAGAGATAAAAGGTAGAAAGAACAAGGAATTTGCATTTCCCTGGCGCCTTATCAAGTCAAAATGCCCCAGGGCACTTCACAACCAGTTAATAACCATAATCCTCACATTTTATTATAATCCTTGCATTTGATACAGCACCTTTTACGTCACAAGGGCGTCTCAAAGTGCTTTACAGGAATCACTGTAAAGTGGAGTGACTGTGTATCTTATAGGGGCGCGAGACAGCCAATTTGCGCACAGCAAAGTCCCAGCAACAGCCATGAACTGAATGACCAGTTTTACTGTTGCTCGGTGGAAACTTCCTTCTCTTTACCATTCAACCTGAACAGACAGACAAAGCCTCGGTTTAACAACTCATTTCATTACTGAGGCAAAAAGATATAGAGTTTCGCATTGATTCAATAAACAGGGTCAATAAGAGGCAATATTATGCCTTTATGCTCGCATATCGTATTTCGCCGTGATGACAACCTAAAAGTTCATAGCCAGCAGACAAAATTGTCTCAGTTTGAAAACGCTGATGACAACAAGCGCTGAATCTTTGTGTTCTTGCATTGTCACCATCTGTCCTTCTTTCTTTTTCTGATGTTACTTGAATCTCGGAGGCTCGGGTGGGAGTTCAGCCCTCCTGGAGGAGCATGGACTCGCTTTCTCCCAGAACCACTGAAGTGTAGCTCATCTCTTACGTCTTGGTATCATGGCGATATCTATCTATTCCAAGCTGAGCAGTGCACTTCAACACTTTTGCAACCACCTGGTTATTTTAATCACATCGGCCCTTGGGCTGGCTCTGATTAACCCATGGGTGCCATACGGCAGCAATTCATTCAACACGTAACAGGTATAACAAGCTATGGCTCAAACAACAAATTCACTTCTTCTTTCTTAGCCAGTTGAACACTTATAATACAATACGCAAGCATATTGACGTCTTCTGGAGGCAGGGAGTCATCCCACTCAGCTCCTGTTAACCATACAACAGGTAGGGTGGTCCTAGCTGGACAAGCAGTGGGAAAGCTAGTCAGACAGCGATATCAATGCAAGCTATTCAGTTTTAACCAGTCAGCCACCAGCCGTTCCCCAACGCACTCTCTGGAATCCCCATGCCTTTGCTCTTGCCATCCTGCGCCTAATTCTTTCTGGAAATAAGTAAGCAAGATGTGTCCCTCCAGGCAGAGAGTATATTCCACTCCAACAATCTATCTCTGGAATTTCCATGTGTACATCGGATTCAGCCATTCAGCCCCTCGAGCCTGTTCCACCATTCTATAAGATCATGGCTGATCTGTACCTCAAATCCAATTACCCACCCTTGCCCCATATGCCTTGATACCCTGACCTAACACATATCTATCCACTTCGGTCTTTGAGGAGTCCTGTAGCTCAGTGGTTAGAGCACTCGCTTTGCAAGTGAGAGGCCTGAGTTCAATTCCAGGCACAGGGCGAAACCTTGGGCAAGTTTCCTTACTCCACACGCCTAGTAATAACTCCTCCAAAAAAAACAATAATAAATTGGTCATTTTCAATCTACGACTGTTTGTGGGACACTGCTGTGCGCAATTGGCTGCCGCGTTCGCCCACAAATATACAGTCAATTCACTTTACAGTGTGTTCTGTGTTCTGTGAAGCGCTTTGGGACGTCCTCCCGACGTGAAAAGCGCTATATCAAATGCAAGGATTATTATTAAAAGTTGAATGGATGCAGCATCCACAGCCTTTTGGGGGAGATAGGTCCTGATTTCTAAATACCCTTTGGGTGAAAAACGCTGTAGGTCGGATCCATGGACATCTCTGTTTGGTTTGGAAACTCTGAAACATGGTGATGGGTTTCCGCGTATGTCTGACCGAAAAAAAATTGACATCTTCTCATCACGTTTTGTCCAGTGTTATACCAGCTTCCCACATGACACTTGTTATAGATATTCTGCAATTCAGCTCAATTTAATTAGAACAACATTTTATAATCAAGATTGCCGTTCCGCAAGTCATCTCAACACCTGCTGACGAGCATAAGCATCCTTCACTTAATCAAAACAACATTTTATAATCAAGATCAGGTCAGCTTGAAGCTCGCTAATAAGCATTAAGCATATCTAACTTAACTAAAATTTAGTTTCTTTAATAATACACGTCTGATTTGATCAGAACAGGTGCCACATCAAATACAAGCATCATTATTATTTTACTATTATTATAGGTGTGGTGTTTGATACCATGTTCCCTGCTTTAGATTATATTCCTCATTCAAATTCACCCCGGGTGCAAATTAATTGACTCCTCGCATGATGTTTGTTTGTAGGACGCAACTGCTGTTAATTAGCTGTTGTGTTTGTCTACATAATATTCAATTAATTTCTGATTAATCTCATTTTGTAAAGAGCTTCAAGATGTATCTTTTCATGCAAAAGATACTGTATTAATACGAGTTTCACTGCTGTAGCAGCAGCGACGTTTCCATGGCATTAGATACGTTCAAACATTTTCTTTTCCTAACCCCACAATCTGTTTTCCATCTACATCAAAATCCATAACTGCCTTTTTTCAACCCATCCACAAAAATAATCCAGACCCCTCTGAGTGTTACTACTCTCAATCTTACTCGCCTCATAGTTTTTTGTCATTGATAAATGTTAACGTATTACTTCAGACGCCCACATCAATGAGATTGACGAATATTGCGTGCAGCAAGAACACTCGGTCATTAACATACTGTTAAGCACCTTGCGACACCCTCCCAACATAAAAGATGATATATCAAATGCAAGGATCATCGTCATAATTGTCCCTACATTTGATGTGACTCCCTTCACATTGGGAGGATGTCTGAAAGCGCTTCAAACGATAACTGGTGCTACAGAACTGAGATGAATGGTCAATAAGAATACAAATCCTTGCATTTGATATAGCACCTTTCACATCGGGAAGATGTTTCGAAGAGCTACATCGTGTGATATGGCATGGAAACAGGCCATTTGGGTCAACTACTCTGTGCAAACTTTATTTGGGGAAATTCATCCAAAGTGCTGCCATCTGATAATGCAGCACATCCTCAGCACTGTGTGAGCCGAGAGAATATATGAATTCAAAGGCCCAGACATAGGGCTTGAACCAACAACCTTCTGACTCAGAGGTGAGAGGGCTATCCAATAAGCTAGGCTGACACCTGTGATTCGCTTTGAGATGTTTATTTAAGAGAAAACTTGATGCATGGGGAAAGCAGTAGAGGGATATAGGTGAGGGGAATAGGAGGGGGCGAGGTTTATATGGAGTATGCACAGACTAGTTGATCCAAATGGCCTGTTTCTGTGCTATATCACTCCATGTAACTCCATGAAACATCCTACCAATTTGGAAGGCACAATATCAAATGCAAGGATTTCTATTATTATTGACCATTCATCTCAATTCTGTTTGTAGTATGAGTTATCGTGCAAATATCATAGGAACAGCATAATAATAAATAATTGTGTGAGATACTGTGAGATATTTTGACATAAGTCACGGTGTAATTACAAGTGTTATTGATCTGAGCGGGTCTATTGCTCACATCTGCAGTCATGTGCAGTGCCTCAGGACCCTCTCACTCTTTTAAATTTGTTATTTTTAATGGTGTTATTTCTGCTTGCAGACTTTTGTTATTGATAATGATAATAATAATCCTTGCATTTGGTATGAGAAACATTGTCGAGGGAACTCAGAGCACTTCACAGAACATGCTGTAAAGTGGATCGACTGTGTATTTTGTGAGTGAAACACGGCAGCCAGTTTGTGCACAGCAGTGTCCCACGAGCAGCCATGGAGTGAGTGACCGATTTTATTTGGAGAATTGTTGGCCAGGACACCAGAGAAGAGAGAAACTCCCTTCTCTTTTCAAATAGTGCCTTGGGTTCTTTAACATCCAATTGAACAGGCAGTCAGAACTCGGCTTAATGTCTCATCCGAAGCACGGCACCTTATTCCATGCCTCAAAGTGCCACAGAAGCTGCGTGGGAAGGCATTTTTTTTAATATAAAAAAAATCCATAATTCCCAATGTGCTGTGACTTCAGGTCCTGGTTTCTCCTGGTATTTGGTTTAACACTGCAATGAAAGCACAGAAAAACTTAATTTTGTTTCTTTGTGCGCACGGTGCATGAGAAGAATATTGAGCCTCTCTCCCTCGGGGAGAACAGAGGGATGGGGGAACATTTACTGCCCCAATCTCATTTGTAATAATCCGAGTGGTAATTTATGCAGGGGTGGCGGAGGGAGGAGGGGGAGAGGACACCAGCCTAGCCTTTCCTTATCTTCCTCGAGCTTCCCAGTGGGCTCTTCTCTTTCCCATATCATATCCTCTGCAGCTGCTGTGCCCACGCATTGCTTACAAGAACCTTGGTAGAAAAAGGCACGCTATTAATTTCACTCCAATGCAGTCAGCATAAGAAGCGTCTTATCACCTGCTGTTTCCCATCAAAGTCCTAACTGAATGCAATGCGATCCTGTCCCCTTCTTATTCCTGTTAAAAATTTGGAAAGAATTTTTTTGTGTGTGGTCGGTGGGTATTTATTTTTAAAAAAGTGTTTAAATGATAACTCCCCCCCCCCCCCCATGGAAAAATAAAAGAAGTACAGACCGTGTACTAGAAATTAAAGGTGTAATAATCGATTCACGGTTGAGGAACCATGGAGTGATTTAACCTGCCTCGGAAAGATGAGCTGCCTAGGAATCTCTAGCCACTACATGTCTTGACTGCTCTATGGGGAAGTAATAATAATAATGATAATCCTTGTATTTGATATAGCACCTTATCATGTCTTCGAGACGTCTCAAAGTCCTTCACAGGATGCACTGTAAAGTGAATTGTCTGTACATTTTATGGGTTCGTTCCTCTTTTTCGCTTGGATTCAGATGGAGCCTTATCTGGCTACACCAATCAGAAACCGCTTCCCCAAATCCCCCACCCGACCCTCCTAAAAATACAGCCTAACTCTCTGGCTCAGTGAAAAGGCTTCCCTCCCTCCCACTCCGTATCTTGTCCCCCTTTTCTCTCTCCCTCCTTTTCCTCCTTCCCTCCAACCACTAGCTGGCTCTTGCCAACCTGTGCCTAACACTTACCGGAATTAGGTAAGCAGGCTGCGTCCCTACAAGGGAGAGAGTGCGCATTCCATTCCAACAGTCTACCTGGAATTTCCACGTGTGGGTGGGATGCATGGAATTCACTTTGGTTTGGATACTCTTAAGCACGGTGATGGGTTTCTGCAGGGGTCAGATACCCAGCTGACACCCCACTCCCAAACAAAATCCCTTCTTCCCTCCTTCCTCCCTCCCCCTCACTGCTGACTTCCTCCCCAAATAGAGAGCCTCAATAAGGAGGCTACCAACAGTACAGATTGAAAGGGTAGGGAGAAGGGGATTGAGATCAGAGTACCGATCCGGAGAGGAGGTTTGCTGAACACAATGGGCCAAATGGGCTTCACCAACTGGGCTGTAGAAGAACATTGGTTTATCGTGAGTGTCACCGGGAGTTATAATAACCGCATTTGATAGAGTGCCTCATCACGTCAAAACATCTCTGAGCGCCTCACAGCTTATCTGTAAAATGTAGTGACCATATATTTTATAGGCGAACGCCGCAGCTAATTTGGATAGCGATGCCACAAACAGCCATGGAGTGAATGATTAATTTATCTGGGGAAATGGTTGGCTTGGACTTACTCACTTTTCTTTTTGAATGGTGCATTGGGACCTTTAATGTCAGCCTG
Source organism: Callorhinchus milii (assembly GCF_018977255.1). Taxonomy (NCBI): domain Eukaryota; kingdom Metazoa; phylum Chordata; class Chondrichthyes; order Chimaeriformes; family Callorhinchidae; genus Callorhinchus; species Callorhinchus milii. The sequence goes on along the minus strand of NW_024704746.1, from coordinate 7,173,091 downwards.
GAAATAGGCAGACGGGACCCCCGGGTTCAATGTCTGGAAAAAATAAGCATTTTGGACAGATAACTAAACAGTCTAGTCAGTAGAGGAAAGAGCGAGCGCCTTGCAGTGAAGTGGAAGCAGGCGCAGACGAATGTCTACATAAATCATTCTGCAAGTAGGTTATTTTGACTTTAGCAATCTGGTTTGTGTAAATTGATACCATGTAATTCTCTCTGCAAGAGCTCGGATGACTGTACGGGCGCCCACAGGTGGGAAGCTTGTGTAATTTGGGGCTAATATGTTCGGTGGAAAAGCGCAGAGGCAGAATCTCCACATCACGAAGCAGCCGGTATGAAATTGCAAACCACCCGGACGGAAATTACAACATCCTTCAATGTGGTTCTGCTCGGCGTGCTCGGGCTCCCCAGTCGCGCGCTACAGAGAGAGCCTGCACTATGATTCCGTGATGCTTGTCAACTGGCAGAGTAGGATGCGGTGGGCCTGGTGGGCAGGAGGACAGACGGCCTCAGCTCTTGTGAGGAAACGTGGCCAAGTTTCTCGCGGAAACCTCGAGAGTCGTCCTGATTCTTGCTCATTTCACATCGCGTGATCACAAGATTGGTTTCGATGTAATAATAATAATAATAATAATGCTTGCATTCGATTTTTAGCGCCTGATTATGTTGCTGAGACATCTTAAAGTGCTTCACAGAATATATTGTAGAGTGGATTGACCGTGTATTTTGTGGGAGAAACGTGGCAGCCAATTGCACACAGCAGCTGTAACAGCGACCCACACGTGACAAAACATCCCACACCCTGACACACCTCTGGAAGAATGGTTTATAAACTTGGTGATAAACAGACGGAGACAGAGGGGCAGCTCAGTGGACAGTGATACACAGACAGTGATACATAGACAGTATTAAACAGACAAACAATGATACACTGACACACTGTGATAAACACAACGGTACCTCAACAAACTGTAATAAACCGACAGTGATACTTAGACAGATAGGGGATAATTCTGATGATCACAGTGGCACACTGATACACAGTGATATGCAAATAGACAGTGACACGCAGTGAGATGCAGACAGACAGGAGCTAGCTTTGCCTCTAGCCTCTTCAGGCCTCGCTGTGACAGACACTGTGATACAGATAGTCAAACAAAGGTAACTCAGTGTCATGTCCTCACAGGCCTCACTGAAAGTGATGGTTCTTCTGAAGAGTCCCATGTCACGGTGAGCCTGCAAACTGAGCTCCGACCCCGAGTATCTGCATTGCTGAGAGTTTGAAATCAAGAGCCAGAAGCTGACCGTTAGTGGCACACAAGCTCGATTCTTAAACTCATCCCTCAAAAGAGATGCCGCTGGCCTCAAAGTTCACATTTCCTGATTCTGTGTGAAATTGAGCAGTCAGGTGATCACTGAAGTGATTAATTGAATGTTTGGGGCTGAGGTTTCCGTGTCTCTCTTCTCGGGATGTGGGAGCATGTGCTGATGTGCTGATGTCATTGCGATGTGCAGCAAGTTCGGGAGTGAGGCTCCCGTCTCGGTCAATGGTGTCTCACTTGTTAGGCCACAGAACAAGGACTTTCCAGAGTCTTTCTGTGACAGTAATGTGAATGGTCCTTGTGAAGGAGAAGCCCCTCTTAAATCCACATTGAAGTGGGATGTCCCCCACTTAAGGACACCTGAAGCGATGTGGGAAGGTGTTTGTTTGTGATCACCTTATTCTAGCCAATAACACTCTATCTCTCGCTCTCACACACACACACATGCACGCTTGCTCTCTCTCACATACATATACAACAACAACAACAACAACTTGCATTTATATAGCGCCTTTCTCACGGGTTGGCGTCCTGGAGCTCTCTCACACACGGACAAACATACTCTCTCTCTCACACACATATATATCTATACTCTCTCACACACACACACACGTATACTTTCTCACAGACACGTACTATGTATACTATCTCTCTCTAACCTCTGTCACACACACACAGACACAAAGAGGATGGAGGAGGGCAGCTTGTGCAGAGTTGCCTGACAGAATCGGGGCTGACTGGAGTGGCTTTGCCCTTGACAGCTCCAGTGGATTAATGATATCATTGCTGCGGTCAGTCCATTCGTCACGGCGTCAGAGTCCGTGCAGGTCCCGAAACCCTCCCGAGGTTAAAGAACCCATTTACCTATTCATCTCCGAATTACAAAGGTATTTTCTTTCTGGGTTTGTAAGGATGTGATGGCACCATCAATTACTCCTAATGGTTGGGAGCGAGCAGTGTATTTGTTTAAACCTCTTCCACTGGGTCGCACGGTAATTAGCTGAGCAACATTATGTCACGCATTTCGGAGGCTTTTATTTATTGGATGTGCATAGCCCGTACACTGCCCCCTCAATCTTCTGCTGGGCGTTTTGATAGCGTCTATTGTTTTAGCCTGTTAAAGTTAGTGCAGTAAACTCATTGGTGTTCACTGTGGGGGACGGTACACTGCCAGAGCTCTGGTAAATGAACCCCAGGCGCACACAGGTTATATGGAGAGGAAAGACGAGCAGGAAAGCAAGGGGCAGAACAGGAGATGATCCTAAGGGTTCAAACCCCATATTGGGACTCTGAGCTCACAGTCTAACATCCCAGTGCGGTGCTTGAGTGTGTGTTTGTGTGTGGGGGGGAGGGGGTGCTGTACTGTCAGAGGTGCCAGCTATTGGAGCAAGACGCTAAACCAAGGTGCTCTCTTTCTTTCTGCTCAGGTGGATGTACTAATGATCCTTGAATTTGGTATTTGGTTTAACGCCTTATCACATCAGCAGGATTTCAAAGAATTCCTTACACAGAGGCCTGTGGGAATGCGGAATTCTCTGCTACAAAGCATTGCACAGGCATTGCACAAACATTTATTTAAAAAAAGGGAATTAAATAGAGGCTTAAAAACAAGGATTTATTACATTTCTTAAAAGAGTGAAGTTTCATGGAATGGATTCCGAGCAAACTCCTCACAGTGAGGTTATAATAATAATCCTTGCATTTGATATAGCGCTTTTCACATCGGGAGGACGTCCCAAAGCGCTTCACAGAATACACTGTAAAGTGAATTGACTGTATATTTGTGGACAAACGCGGCAGCCAATTGCGCACAGCAATGTCCCACAAACAGTCGTAGATTGAAAATGACCAATTTATTATTGTTTTTTTTGGAGGTTGATGCTAAAGTACAGGGTGTCCACATAGGCCTGTTACTCCCATGTGTTTTTTTATGTGCAGTGCGTTGACCAACAACTGAAACATGTGGAAGAATAATGATAATTGTATTTAGAAGAACTTAATTACATTCAGTACAAGTGTTTACTTGTATTTAGACGTCCAGAGGATCAGTGCGTGCGAGTACCTCATTTTCATGGCAGATAATGATCCGTCTCCATGTTCAGTGTGACATCTTACATGAATGAAGTGAGGAGGGGAAATGCATCTCTGACAGCTTGTTTTAGCTCCTCCATAGTCTCGTATTTTGTGTTCATTTGTCTGTGACCCTGACCCTTGCTTTTCCCTTCCATGTCCTTGCTCCGATCCCTTTGTTGTATTTCAGGGCATTCGAAAGATTAAGTGTGCGAAAGGCATTAAGCCAACCGGAGACCAAGCAGGAGCAGAAATAGAAACAGCACAACCTAGTTTAACACTTCCCCTGCTCTTCTTAATATTTTAGACTGCATTTGTCAATAAATCTTGTGAATCAGGCTCAGGGATCCCATAATAACTCTGCTAGCCACAAGCTCTCTTCAACGCTGAGGGAACGGGAGTAAGCAAACACAGCCTGGGGATTGCTCAGCGAGGAATAAGAAGACAAATAATAAACCTTGTATTTGTTATAGCGCCTTATCACGTCATTGAGAAATCTCAAAGCGCTTCACAGAATAATAATAATCTACTTGAAACTGAATTGACTGTGTATTTTGTGGGCGAAACGTGGTGGTAGCCAATTGTGCACAGCAATGTCCCACAAACAATCGTGGATTGAGTGACCAAATTATTATTATTATTTTTGTTTATTACTCCCAGAAAGCGTTCCTCCGGTTAACACCAAGTTGCATTTATATTGCGTCCTTCACACGGGGTAGGATCACAGAGCACTTGACAACCAGGTTCCTACTTACTGCTAGGTAAACAGAGGCGTGTGCTGTAAGCAAACTTGCCTAAGGTTTCGCCCTGTCTGGGAATCGGACCTGAGTCCTCTCGCTTGTGAGGCGAGTGCTCTAAAATAAAATGGCAAAGAGCTTATAAATGCGCTCTGGTTCCCCCTTCCCCCCCACCAAATTTGCTTTGAAAGTTAGTTTGCCTTGTGCTAAGTGGTCGATGCTGTTAAATTAAGCAAGAAGTTATATTAAACACAACCAGCACGTTGTGTGCAGTAGATTAGCTCTGGCATTTTGCCTTCTGCGGACACCATTAAGCAGTAATGTTTTAATTATGGCTATGCGCTCGGACGCAAAGCGATTATAATTGCATTTAGGCAAATGGAGACAGGGCGTTCTTCGCTATAGATGGCAATTAATAAGTAAAATTCATTAAGCCGGTAATTAATGCAGCGCTGCCCCTAGCTGTGCCTGGCCTTTGGACAGCAGGTGGCTGAGATCCCGCGGAGTAGCGAGTGAAGGAACAGGAGAGCAGGGAGGACCACAGACGTTACCAATCTTTGCAGCACTTTGGGAGCAGCGTTCAAACAGCCATGTTGAGCGGTGGAGAGGGACAGGAAGTCAACGATACCGATTTGGAAATACGCACCTATGTTAATTCCCCCTGTCCGCACGCACGAGCACACCCACACGCACTGACCCACGTCTATTTGTGCGCAGGAGCCCAGCATAGGGGCTGAGCCCTCCAGGCAACAACAACATGCTTTTATATAGCGTCTTTCACGTCACACGGTGGCACACACCGCGCCAGCCTCTGTCTGTCCCACAAACTGTCCCTAGCGCGTGACCATTCACAGTCAATTCCCTTTACAGTATATTCCGTGAATTGCTTTGAAACATGTCAACAACGTGATAAGGGGTTATGTCAAATGCAAGTAAAAGGATTATTGTTGTTATTATATTCAGAAGCAAAAGGGCCACAGGTCAAATGGAGTAAGGGAATCAAACCCGTGTCCTCTCATTTGCGAGGCAAGCATGCTAACCACAGTGTATATGTCACACTCAGAACCTAACTTCCATACGTACTGACCTCTCTCACATAAAAACACCGTCTCAAGAATCGCATCTCTAGACACACAACGAAACTGAGATCCAGAATCCCAACTCTCATTTATTCATCTTCTTCCCTATGTTTTTGTGTGCGTGTGTGTGTGTGTGTGTGAGGTCAAAAGGGATGTAAAGAGTGACCAAATTAATTATAGATATATATGTTAAAAAAATCGATTTATTGCGAATTTACTTTGCGTACGAAAACCCGAAAGAAAGCGGCTGTAAATCGCCCTGTCATTTTCAGTTTGAAGTAACTAAATCCAGAACTGGTGATCAATGGAGGCCCACACATTGGCGTGGAGGTTGACATGCATAAATAACCACAATGAGGATGGCACCAGTTGGAGGCTGGTGATAGATGGTACGGGAAAGAAAATACATAGGGAGCAGGACCTTTCCCCGTGCGTCTGCAGACAGGCAATTTAAGTACGCCGGCCTCCTCCGCTCCTACAGGAGGCTCATCAGCTGTGTGCACAGCATGGAAACCCATCAGTTGGGCGAATCAAGCACTAATAGCACTAATTAGCAAGATGTTTTGCTGGGAAGCTCAGCTGGCGAGAAGGAATGGTAAATCTCCGGATTTCCTGAATAGACTTCGAACGCAGCGGCAGTGAGGGGATCTTTCCTCGATTAGGGTGAGATCCACTGTCTGTCCCAATCGCTTCTTTTCATTTGTCAGAGGCCTCCGTTTTGAACTGGGATTTGTTTTTGATCCGATCTCAGCAACGCTGAGAGAACAGAGCAAAGCGTTGCCAGAGGGAGCTGGAAGAATTTCTCTTTTCTTTTCCTTTTCCCAATTGGCCTCCCATCCTCTTTGAATTATTATTAATAATACCGGTCATCCTTGCATTTGATATAGCCTGCTTATCACATCGTCGAGATGTCTCAAAGATCTTCACAGGTATACTGTAAAGTGGAATGACTGTGTATTTTGTGGGCGAAACGCGGCAGCCAATTTGTGTAATACGGCCTCCACAAAGTTAGAAGATGAGGGAACCGTGAAGTATTATACCTTACGCGCATCTAAAAGTTCCGTGCATTGCACTCCTTCCTGCAATCAGTGTCAACCTGGCTCGGTCGGTAGCACTCTCCCTTCTGAGTCAGAAGGTTGTGGGCTCAAGTCCCACGTCAGTGTTTTGAGCTCATACTCAAGGCTGCCACTCCAATATATTAGAAACAGTAGTGACTGTGTGACACGTTCTGCAGCTAATTTGCACTTGGCAATGTCCCACAAACAGCCATGGTGTCAATGTCCAATTTTATCTGGGGGATTGTTGGCCAGGTCAGTGGGAGATGGAAACTCCCACCTCTTTTCGAATAGTGCCATGGGATCTTTAACGTCTCCCTGAACAGGCAGACAGGGCATCAGTTTAACGTTTCATCTCCAACAATGAAGTACACCATAGAATTACACTGGAGTGTCAGCCTAGCCTATATGAGTTCCAAGTCCCGTTGCCAGACTTTAATCCGGGATCTTCTGGCTCAGAGGCACGAGTGCTATCAATTGAGGCAGGCTGACACACACCATTTTAGACGTCTGCAGGAGTTCACTCACCTCTGACTATGTTTGAATGTTGCATACTGTTTTACGAACAGCTATATCAGCTGTTTAATAATGCTATTTTAAGGGGCCGTTTTTCAGTGGAATACTAATATTAAAAACAATGAAACAAAATCACTCGGCAATTGGTTTGAGTGTGTGGCTTATGAACTCAGGCCACAGTGATGGAACATAAAACAGTCATGGAACATTGCTTTCAATTCAGAGCTTTGCACAATAGAATTATGCAAATGCCCCGAAAAAAAATTTTTGTGCGACTTAGCAGCTGCTCAATTCCACGACCCGAACATTGAAATGAAAATAAATTAGGTTATTTTCCTGTGCAAAGTAATCTTGTAAAGGAAATCAATGCGTTTCCGTGCTATTCCACCTGAAATGTAATAAATATAAAACTTACCCTTCAATTAGCTTCCCCACCGTCAGTAATGTACAATTTCAATTCAGAATCGCTTCATTGTGCATTCTGCTGCTGGATTTGGATGTTAAAGCGTCTTGGAGCACATCTGTTTTTCATATTATCATCTCCCTTCCCTCCCTCTCTGCTATTGCTTTCCAGCCGCTCTGCCCCTGATCACTGGAGCTCCCCGGAGTGGTTAGAGGGCTCGCCTCGCAAGTGGCCGGACTCGGGTTCGATTCCCGGGCGGGGCGAAACCGTAGGCAAGTTTCCTTACTCTACACGCCTCTATTTACCCAGTAGTATGTAGGAATCCAGTAGTTAGTCGATTGGCAGATCGCTTTCCCGGAATAATAATTCCTCCAGAAAAAAAATTGGGGTCACTCAATCTACGACTGTGGAACACTGCTGTGTGTAATTGGTTGCTGCGTTTCTCCGACAAAATGCAATCAATCCACTTTACAATGTATTCTGTGAAGCACTTTGAGACGTCTTAACGATGTGGTAAGGCAAGGATGCAAGGATTATTATTTAATCGCTCTGAGACAATGCCCAGCCTGAAGGGAGCTATACATATGCAAGTTGATGTTGTTGCTTCAATCGCTCGGCCTCATCCCCTCTTTATCTAACTTTAAATCTCACCCTAAAACCTACATCTTTGCTGCGCCTATGGTCACCTCTCACTCATTAAAGACTAGGTTTCCACTCAGTGAAACACGGTTTATACGTAGTGAAGACCCGGTTTGCGCTTGTGCTTGGGTGCACTTGGCTATAAGGTCAAAGTCCTCAGTGTGGGTTATAAGACCAGCCATCCGTGTTATTGGGGACATTATAAATTAACGCTAAAAGAGAATCCACCAAATGGTTTAGGAGGTAACTCATTCCAGCACCATCCCTTGGTCACTCTGAATATCCTTCATCTGATATAACGGAAAAGGCCTACAACCTGATTTTCCTCCACATTGCCTGCAGTTATATTTAAATATGTATTTCACTTATAAATGTGTATCATTACACTGGAAGGATAATGAGCTTTTCTGTGCAAAAGAGGGAATATGATTCCTTTTGACAAACCACAGGCATCTCTTTAATTCAGTGCCTGCATCAATTTGTTGTCTTATGAAGTACATTAAAACATAACTCTTCGCTTCCCTGTTCCTGACCACCGCACATTAATCATGGCTGGAAGGCTTTAACAGTGCAGCGCGCCAAAGAAAAACAGCTGCACCCAATGGGACTTAACAGCAATAATAACAAACATTGTGATGGGAGGTGGGGGTATTTTTTTTGCATTACTGTCATTATAGCATAGTGGTTGGAGCACTTGGCTCGCAAGCGAGAGGACCCCGGTTCAATTCTCTGGCAGGATGTAACCTTAGGCAAGTTTTCTTACTTCACATGCCTCTGTTTACCTAGCAATAAGTAGGAACCCATTTGTCAGTCAATTGGTGGATCACTTTCTAGGATTAATAATTCTTTCCAAAATAAATGAATAAATGGATAAATAAATATTAATTTGGTCACATTTGTGGGACACAACTGTGCACAATTGGTTGTTTCGTTTCGCCCACAAAAGATACAATTCACTTTACAGTATATTCTGTGAAGCACTTTGAGATGTCTCAATGACGTGATAAGGCTGTATATCAAATGCAAGGACTATTATTATAGACTGGAGGGAGACGCTATTCTGTTTGGGGTGCCATCCTTTGGATTTATCTACCAAAAGATGTTAAAAATCCTGTGACACCACTCGAAAAGAGAAGAGAGTTTCTCCCAACACCCTGGCCAACAAATTTAGCCATTCATGGCTATTTGTTGGCTTTGCTATGTGCAAAGTGGCTGCATTCACCTTGCAAATACACAATCACTCCACTTGACACTGAATCCTGTGATGCACTTTGAGATGTTTCGGCGATAAAACAGCTACTTTAAATGTTTCAAGTTGCAGGCATTATACCAAATGTAAGGACTAGCATTATTGTTAAGTAGGATTCTTGGCATCTGATGGGGTGAGGTGAAACAAAACATGCCTTTAATTGCCTCGAGTAGGTTCCAACCAAATGACTGGCACCAAGCGATGAGGCGCATTAGTTCATGTCATCTCATTGAATGGTCTGCCCGCATTACCTGTCCGTACCAACCCAATATAAATTCAGCTTGCATTGCCCAGACTGTTTATGTTGCAATCCTTTCTGTTGAGACCCATAAGTGGAGTCCTGTAGCGTACAACAGCAACAACGCAACCACAACAAGTTGCATTTATATAGTACCTTTCACGCAGAGCACTTAACAGTGGCAGAGTCTGACACCGAGCCAGGGGGAGAGGGAGGGGGAGGTGTCCATAGGCACAATCAAAAAGGAAGGTCTTTAGATGGGATTTGGAGGTGGGGAGGGAGGGAGGGAGGGAGGGGCAAGGCAGAGGGATTGAGGGAGAGAGTTCAAGAGTTTCGGGGCCTAGTGGCTGAAGGCACAGCCACCGATGGTGGAGTGGAGGGGATGAGGGACAAACAGGAGGGTGGAGGCAGCGGGTGGTGAGTGGGGTGGCGGTAAGTGGACTGGTTAGGTAGGGAGGTGCTAGGGCATGTGGGGATTTGAAAATCCGTCGATTGGTGGATCAGTGTCCGTGGGGAATAATCCCTTAAAAAATAATAATAATTTGGTCACTCAATCCACGACTGTTTGTGCTCAATTGTCTACCGCGTTTCACCCACAAAAATATACAGTCAATTCACTTTATGCTACATTCTGTGAAGCGCTTTGAGACATCTCAATGACATGATAAGGCACTAAATCAAATGCAAGGATTATTAATATTACATTGTAGTGTTGCAATGATAGCTTGGATGCATGTGGCCTCTTTGGGAAATGGGAGCAAGGAGAAATCCATGGTACCCAATAGCATAGCTCTAGTTTGCAGAGTATCAACCGTTGAGCAAAATGAATTAATACGTTCCTAATATCGCAATTAATATATCTTCTGAGTTTCAAAATCAATCAACGAAAAAGACATGATAAGGCACTACATCAAATGCAAAGATTATTATTCTTACAGCTCAGAGTTTGAAAGATACAAACACAATTATGCCATGGCACGATCTTCCTTTCGTTACTTGCATTTGATCACAATGACTTTCATATCAGGGGACCTCTCAGAGCTTCACAGGGTCTACTGAAAACTGTATTGACCGAATATGTTGTAGGCCAGCACGGCTGCCTTTTTGCACAGAGCAAAGTCTCACAAGCAGCCACGAGATGAATGACCAATTTAATTTGATGGAATGTGGGCCCAGACATCGGGAGAGGGGGGGAGGTGTTCATAAGTTTATAAACTACCTTTCAATGAGCTTTCTCTAAAGAGATAGCTTGTGTTTATCCTTGCCCTCGTGTCCCTTCACCTCCTCCCTTGTCTCCTTCAAGGCCTGTCTCAAGACCCACCTCTTCAGACACCCTCATACCCCTACCATAGGGAATGGAGGGAGCGAGCAGGTTGGAAGGGAGTCAGCAGGCCAGAGAGGTAGGAGGGGGCAAGGCCATGGATGGCCTTGAAAGTGAGGACGAGCATCTTGAACTCGATCCTCTGGGGGATGGGGAGCCAGTGGAGTCGGGCGGGAGGGTGGCAGTGATGGGGTCGCGGAGCCTGGTGAGAGTACAGGAGCTGCAGAGGTTTGGATGATCTGCAGCTTGTGAAGGGGAGAGTTGGGAAGGCCAATGAGGAGGGTGTTCCCGTAATCGAGCCTTGATGTGATGAATGCGTGGGTAAGGAGTCAGGCAGTGATGATAATATATCAATGATGATAAAAAGGGGAAGCTAGGCAGGCAGGTTATATGACAGTGTCTCCACATTGAGAACTGAGCATATCGAGAGCAGCGATGTCTACGATTGAATCATCAATTTAGATCTGGTCTGCCTTGTCATTCAGATGGATAATAATAATAATCCTTCCATTTGATATAACACTTTTCACGTCTTCTAGACGTCCCAAAGCGCTTCACAGAATATACTGTAAAGCAAATTGACTGTATATTTGTGGGCGAACACGGCAGCCAATTGCACACAGCAATGTCCCACAAACAGTCATGGATTGAAAATGACCAATTTTATTATTGTTTTTTTTTGGAGGGATTATTATTAGGCGTGTGGAGTAAGGAAACTTGCCCAAGGTTTCGCCCTGCCTGGAATTGAACTCAGGTCTCTCACTTGCAAAGCAAGTGCTCTAACCACTGAGCTACAGGACTCCAAAGCACCCCCCCCCACCATGACATACACACACACACACACTCATACAAAGAAACAAAGAGAGATATTTCACTTGGGTCCAGGTGAACTTGATTTATGTCATAATTTACACTGCGGAATTCGGCAAATTGTTGAATTCTGTCATAACTTTGGAGTCGATTTTTTTCTGTAGTTTCTTAAAAGAACTTACAGGACCCCAGCCGTAAATTGAACGCCGTATTTTGCTAAATTTGCCAAGCAACTGGCTGCCACAAAGCCAAACCACTTTACAGTATATCCTGTGAAGCGCTTTGAGCATCTCAACGACGTGATAAGGCACCAAATCAAATGCAAGAATTATGATTATTATAAGTTCTAGTGCTACATCAACAGGATGAACCTCACACCCTCAGATTAGTTTGCCATAGAGATTCGCCACTCATCTCGCTGTTGTTTGTGGAATGCCATTGGGGGCAGAATGAGGTTCAGCATTTGCTTGGATTTCGAAAAAAAATGACTCCGTGTTCATTGACTTGATAAAATGTTCCGAGACATTTGCGAGCCTCAAAACCTATATCTTTCACCTCCACGCCACCTCACTCCCCTCCCCCAGCTCGAGTGCGAAGCCAGGATTGTTTAGCGCCTTGGGATGTCCTCCCGACGTGAAAGGTGCTGATTAGATGTAAATGTTTATTGCGTTCTCCTGTATTGTTGTGGGCCATCTAAATGGGTGGCTTGTGAAAATGGCACTGCAGCGTTATAATAGCAATACTAATCCTTGCATTTGATACAGCGCCTTATCACATCATTGAGACGTTTCAAAGCGCTACCCAGAACATATTGTAAAGAGGTTTGACTGGGTATTTGTAAGTGAAACTGCGGCAGTCAATTGAGCACAGCAGTGTCCCACAAACAGTTGTGGATTAAGTGATCACACTTTTTTTGAGGGATTATTACCCCCGGAAAGCGATCCGCCAGTCGACTAACATCTGGGTTCTTACTCATTGCTGGGTAAGCAGAGGTGTGTGGATTAAGGTAACTTGCCTAAGGTTTCCCACTGTCCGGGAATCGAACTGGGTCCTCTCGCTTGCAAAGCAAGTACACTAACCAGAATGCTAAGGGTTAATCATGTACGCCCTACCTCGGCAAGGTAGAAACCGCTGGGTTTCTTTGCTGTTTAACAAAATATAAAAAAACAGGCTAATGACTTCTGTGCTTCTCTTGTTGTGTCGCCATGCATGTGAGCACAGAGGGAGGGAAACAGGAAGCCTATCCAGGATATCTGTTAAAAATAAGTGGTAGCCTGCGGGAAAAATTCCGACAATAATCTGAGAACACTGATCTTAAAAAAAACTGACAGAAGTGGGTCTTTGCTGAATTTCTGCTGTGCATTATCAAATGGAAATAAAAGAGATAAAACAATCTCAGTAACATTTTAAAGAACTTTTTTTTATTAGCAATAAAAAATACTCTCACACCTGCCATTTCACATCACCAACCTTTTGTTCTCTTTCAGGAATGGTTAACTTCAGTGAGGTGACAGGCTATCCCATTGTACAGCACTGGAAGCTCAAATCCACCCAATACCACGTCAAACTCAAGCAGAGAACACTATCTCCAGGTAAGATCCATTGATACCATACCCCAAGGTTGAGTTTGTTGGCTCAGTGGATGAACGCTCTCCTTACTGTAGAACTGAGCTGTGCAAATCTAGGAAGGGACCTGCATTCTGAAATCTCTCAGTGTCTCAGCCTTAAGACCTCTGTCTGCACATTTAGCATCAGCCTGGACTGTGAGCTCAAAGACCCGATGTGGGGTGCCCCAGATTTGACATCAGGAATTGCCAATGTTTTGCATTATCAGTTATCCCTCAGAAGGAGTTAGGCAGGATTGCCTCAAGAGTCAAACTGGCGATGTACAACCCACATAATCCTCTGCTTTCTCTAAACCTACAACCCGAAGGCTGGAGATCTCACCGCATAGGGTGAAGGAAAAAAAACAATTTCACTCCGTTCAACACGGGAGATCATTTCCAAAAGCTTGCATCAAATACAAATTAGCAGCTCCAGTACAATCTCAGTAACATTTTAAAGAACTTTAACTGTGCAGTTGGTGTAATGGTAAAGTAGCTTTTAAGGCTGTCTGCAATTGTAATTAGGGAGGTATTGTTTGTTTGGTCAGATCCAACAGTACAGCTAGTGATTAAAATTTTGAGTCTGCCACTGCGCAAATACCACCCATCTGTTCTAAGCACTCCAACTAACTACTGTTCAACAACTCATTATAGTCATTTGAGTCAATGTGTAACGAGACCTGAAAAGCACCCACAGACTCTCCTGGCTGGGGAGTGCTGCTGCACAGAGACACAGACCAACAGAACACAAGGTAAATGTCTGTGATTTAAGGTGAGCCATGACTCCGGGAATACATCTGTCTCTCGTTCCAATGCATACATACAGCAGGGCGCAACAAAAAAAGGGAGAAATTCAAAAAATAACTATTATGGATTATTTATTTCAATTTTATTGAACCATCTACAAGCTTACTGTACATAAATTACATATAATTTTCTTCTCAGTCAAGAGATACAAATGCCTTTTCTCTCCTTGCCCATTCTGTTTTCTTTAAAATGCCTTGGAAGTTTATGAAATAGCAACATTTCTCTTAAAAGGGCCTTTTTATTTGAAACCCCCTCCTGATGCTGGGGGTGAGTACCATTGTTCAAGGCGGTGTCCTTCAGATGAGACATTAAACTAGAGTCCCCTCTGCCTGTTTAGGTGGACGTTAAAGTGTCCATGGGACGATGTAAAAAGCAAAGTGACTTTCTCTCGGTGTCCTGGCCAACAACCCCAACAAATAAAATTGGTCAGCCACTTCATGGCTGTTTTGTGGGACAATGCTGTAGCGAATTGGCTACTGCATTTGCCTGGAGCATACGCAGCCACAAACTTACACAACAGTTTATCAAGTGAAGCGCTTTGAGACATCCTCCGGACATGAAAGGCTCTGTATCAAACTTAAAGATTATTATATTACCAGCTGTACCCATTCCAGCTACGCTTGCAACCACAGGATCCAATATGGAGTGTAGATTTCAGTGATACCACTCACAAACCATTTAACATCCCATAAAAACTGTGTGTAAACCTTAAGCAAAACTGCCATAGCTCATCAACGATAGGAGATCCCCGAAAACAAATATGCCTATGACACTCCCAGGTGCAAGACCTTTTCAAAGAGGTATAAATCATGTCTCTACATCAATCGGTTATTGAGATTGTGGCTGATACACACACACACATACACAAACATTGTCGTTTTATTAGCATACATTATTGGATAGGTACTTGTAAAGGAAAAAATTGCAGATATATAGGGTAAGAGTGGGGGAGTGGGACGAGTTGGATAGCTCTTTCAAAGAGCCTCCTTCTGTGCTGTAAGATTCTATGGTATTTTATTATTATACTATTTAGTGACACAAGGTCACCAAAAGCTGAAACTGGTTGCCAGGATATGGTGATTTGGGTATAGTTAAACAGTCTGGCACCCTAATGAGAGGAAGGCAGGTTGGGTATTCAGAGATGAGATCAAATGGTCTGAAGAGAGATGTTCATCCAAACCACTTCCCTGGTATCAAATGGGTGGAATCACAGAAGGTTGGAGACTGGGTGGCACACTGAGTTAGTGCACGATCCGATCACATCTCGAACATGTGAAATCTTTGAAGCAAGTCACTTTAGTGTAAAAATAATGGTTTTCAGAGGCTGCTTGAGTGAAAGAAAATGAGGCAAATCTGTCCCTGTAACCCGTGACAATGTGTGGTCTGCATCCTGCACAGTCAGACAAACACCAACATCTAGCTTCACTTGTCAAATCAGTTCTAAAAACTGAAACCCTAACAAAATTTAAACGATAAATAACCTGACGTTCTGTAAATTAAATTGGAAAATCAAATTATGTTTTTTTTGCACTACAGTGCTTTTATTCATAAGGGCACTAGGACAAATTAACTAAAGACAGTGAATGAAGCAGACATTTCCACACTGAGCTCACAAAGTAGAATAACTTTTTGCCACAGTGGTTTTCTTGTGCGTTCTGAACCCTGGTGCCTGGAATTAAGACGTCTGCCGTTCGGACTATCTGCTGTAATTCTGATAAGAGCTCCAGCAAAGAGGCTTGTGCAGAGCTCCTGCTGAGCCATCCTACTCTGTATATACTGCAGGAAGATGAAGCAATAGCACCATCAAGTGGTAACGCTGGATGACTTGAGCTGAATCTCTCTTGATTCTCTCTTGGCCCGAATCTGCCTGGCTCAGTTGGTAGCACTCTCACCTCTCTGGTGGCTTCAAGCCTCGTGTCGGGACATTGAACACACATGGTTTAGGCTGACGCTCTATTGTTTTGGTTATCCGGGTGTCTGACACGTGAGGAAACCTATCACCATGCTTAAGAGTATCTAAACCTAAGAGTATCTTAACCAAGAGTATCTAAGCTTAAGAGTATCCAAACCAAACTGAGAATTCCACTATAGAATTCCCCAATATGACACTCCTGGGGGGAATGCTTCATTGTCGAGGTCCTGGCTCTCAAGCCACTATTCGAAAAGAGAAGGCAGTTTCTCTCTCCGGGTGTCCTGGCCAACGATCCTCCCAAATAATATTGTTCATTCATTTCAAAGGGGTTGCTTGTGCGACATTGCCGGGTGCAAATTGGTTGCTATGTTCTCCTAAAAAAAATTCAGAGTCACTATGCTTGACAGTGTGCTCTGTGAAGTGCTTTGAGATGTGCACCTGGCGTGAAATGTGCTGTATCGAATCATCAAATGAGAAGATTATTACATTTTCATGGTAACGGCTTGTGCCCTGCCATCTCCACAGAGAGTAGCTCATCATTACCACAAGATCACAAGATGGGTTCAGATGAAAACGACCCTTCGGCCCATCTGATCTCACCTTCTGGAAAGCCCATCCCATCATCTTCTTGACATTTCTGTCTTACTGCCGAACCAGTGATGTCAGAATCAAGCCAGCCCTCTGTCGGCCTCCAGTCCGATTCCTGAGCCAGCTGGGTCCGCAAACTCCAGGACACTGCTGATGAAGGCACAGCCCAGCCTGGGTTATCGGCAGTACCTGGAAGGGCAGACCAGTCACTGGGGCAAGGAGTCACCCCACTTAGTTCCTGTTACCCCTGAAAGCCAAAGCCCTAATGGGTAGGGGTGGGCCTAGCTGGACAAGCAGTGGGAAAGCTTGCCAGCCAGTGGGAAAGTTTGCCAGACAGTGCCATCATTGGCAAGCTCTGCGGTTTTAGTTGGTTAGACTCCAGCAATACCCAACACACACTCTGGGCCTCGTCTCTTGCCAACCTGCGCCTGTTACATTCTGGAATTAGGTAAGCAGAAAGTGTGCCTCCAGGGAGAGAGTGCGTATTCCATTCCAATAAATATCTCTGGAATCTCCATGTGTAGGTGGGATGCATGGAACTCTCAGCTTGGTTTAAGCACGATGTTGGTTTCCCGCATGCGTCAGACACCCAGCTGACCAAAAACGAAATCATCCTATCACAGCATATAAAGCTTCGTTTTAAATGAGTCCAGGGTCCTGGCCTCAGCCATCCTCCCTGGTAACCTGTTTCAGTCGTTGATGTGCCAACACAGCCTAGGACACAATGTGCCCAGTGATTAGCATACAGGATTTTTGTAGGCATTAAAGGAGTGCTGAACTTAATCTATTAACTTCATTGAAAGATAGTATAAAGCCTAGCACAATGTACCCAGAAAACTGGGCAGAGGGACTGTGCTTAAACTAAAGGATAAATATCAAGTTGTATAATTATTCTTGATAAAGCGTGTTTGATCTTTGACGTGCACTGAAGCGGCAGTAAAGATGGGAAAGTGCTGGAATCTGATGAAGGATATCCAAAGATATTTTTTTTTCTCCATTTTTTAATTTGATAGAGCTGCCACAGAAAAGAGGCGAAGACAGCAGGAAGATTGAAACCTAATTGAAAAATAGTTGATGTGCAAAAAAAAAATCACAAAAGCTGCTCGTGAGGAGATTGCACATTGATTTCTTTTTTGTAAAAAAAAATCGGCTGTTGAATGTAAATGAAAATGGCCCATTACCAGCACAAAAGTAACAGACTTACTTCGCTCACAATGGCAGTTATTGCTAATAACATTTCACCCCGTCTATATGAATTAGATGCTTGAGATACACTGAAGTGCTGAGAAAGGGATTTTTCAATGATTAGTCAATAGATTTAGAGTATATTTGTACACTGACCAGAAAGCCTGACTCTTTTAAGTGCTGTCACTCATTAAGAGCCAAACACGCTTCAACATCATTCATTAATAACGGTTTGCAAGCGTAAACAGTGCCGTGAGTGTCATTATATTCTCTCTTCATATGCTCGCTCTCCCCCTTCTCCCATTGCTCTTCCCTACACTCCTGCTGGCACACACAGCCACAGCTATTCAATAGCTCTTAATTTCACCCACAAAACACACAGTCAATCCACTTTACAGTATATCCTGTGAAACGCTTTGAGACGTCTGAATGATGTGATACGGCACGATATCAAATGCAAGGATTATTATTATTATTATTATCAACTACGGATTTTTCTAAATATCTGTGCAATCCTTAAATCTATGGAAATGGTGCTAAAGCTAGGACCACGAGAATTTTCAGGGCACAGGTGCCTTTTTCGTATTGTGGTCCATCATTATTATTATTGTTATTATTATTCTGGTATTATCATCATATTATGGTGGTGGTGCCGGTGAGGGGAGGTGAGAAGGAGGTGTGGGGATGGGGATTGGTGACATCTCCCACCTCACTAGTGCGTGGGCTTTAAGGACTAAAGATCCATGTCGAATGAAATGTAATCAATAGCAGCACCATGCAGGTCTGTGACTCCATGGGTGTGTAATAGTCCCACAGAGTTCCTGTAATTGAATTCTCCACCAAGTGCCAATTTGCAGTTCACCCAGGTTCGGCGAGCACAAAAGGAACTCCAGCATTCGAGGCCGCGGCTCCATTCGAACGGGTAATGGGTGCATTATTCACAACCCCCTGACTGGATCCTTTCACAGCAAACCACATGCAACCAGAGACCCCTGGGAATATGTGTACATTTGTTTTTTTTTTGGGTGGGGAGAGGGGAGGGGGAACAAAGAAACTGCGTCTGATGTGCATCAGCTTCAAGAAAAGTGGGCTGAATATCGAGGTCTGACCTTGTGGTAATTGCAGGGCACAGGACGTGCCAGTAGGAGAAGCTGAACTTCAATCAGTGATTAGGTGAAAAGGTGACTCTACTGATGGCTGAGATATTTGTCGGAGTACTTTGAAACTTGTCTTAGATTTGCAGGTGACCAGGGTCGGCCTGACTATGTGGGATATTTCCTGAGTAGCCCGGCGAATGGTTCCCATGATTGGCTCCTGATAGTCACCACCCCAGAGCCTGACATTCGGGTGAGTGACAGCTCGGACCAGATAATTATCACCCAGAGTCCACCCTCCCTATTCAGTGACAGCTGCAATAGCCAATCGCCGCCCAGATACCACCTCCTCCTCTAAGCCGTGACAAGCCGTGTGAAGGTTTATATGCCGAATTAGTATCCCCTGCGAATCAGCGACCCCCATCCATCCTTCAGATGAGACGTTAAACCGAGATACAGTCCAGGTGGATGTTAAAGATCCCATGGCAATATTTGATGAAGTGAAGAGGGTTTCTCTCTCCCGGTGTCCTGGCCAACAATCCCCTAAATTAAAATTGGTCACACACACCATGGCTGTTTGTGGGACATTGCTGTGTCCAATTGGCTGCCACATAAAATACGCATCGCACTTCACAGTATATCCAGTATATCCAGTATATCCTTTGAGAAGACGTGAAAAGCACTATATCAAATGCAAGGATTATTATTATTATTAACCTATGAAGTGCTTTGGGACGTCCTCCTGATATGAAAGGCGCAATACCAAATAAAAGGTATTATTACTATTATTTATTATTATGTACCTAGGCTGATAACTTTGCAAAATCAGGTTCAATGCTGATGAATGTGCATAGAAAATAGTCATTGGGTTACACATTACCCACATGATGCTCAGTTGCACTTCGCAAACACCGATGATTTTGTTTGGAGACTGAACAGAGACAATGCAATTAAGTAAATGTGGGTTTGTGTTTGGATTTTTTTTCAATAAATTGACAAAAGCTCCTTTTCAAGAGATTTATAAGGATTAGAACATGATGGTTTTAGGAGAGGATTCTTCACAGAATAAAACAGTGGTTAACAGTTTTGCAAAAATTGTCCTTTGGGTAACCGCTTGTTGCAATCTACATTAATGAACCCTAGCGATTCGATTATTATGAGGATTTATGAGGGATACAAAATGGCACAGGAAAGTGAACATATTTAAATTGCTCTGTGAGCACAGACATAGAGGACATGAATATAAAATTAACAAGCATTATGCGAGACCTGAATTTGGAAGTTTTTTTTTGGAGTGGTGGGAAATTGCAAATGACAAACAGCTCTAGCATTTACGGACATTTTGTAAAACCATGGAAATTACTGCACACAAGGCCATCAGACCAGACTGGTCCGAGCTCCTTCACTGGAGGTTTCCCCTCCAATCTTAATCCACAACTTGGAGCTCTCCTCTCTAATCCCAATCCACACTCTAGATCCTCTCACTCATCTACAAATCCCTTCACGCTTTGGCACCTCCCGACCTGCCTCTGATCGACTGGCTCTGGCCTCCTGCTTGTTCCTTCATCCCCTCCTCTCCACCATCAGTGACCACACTTTCAGCCACTAAGCCACTGTATAAATGCAAGTTGTTGTTGTAATCCCCATTCTATTCTCAATTCCTTAGTCATTCTCCCTATTGTTTTATACTGTTCCTTTTCAAACAGTTGCCCTGTTAAATGTGGTTATGTTCCACCTGCAACCTCCATATTAATTAATAACAACCACAACAACTTGCATTTACATAGTGCCCTTGATGCAGGGAAGAGTCGCAGAGTGCTTGACAGTAGTGGAGCCTGACCCCGAGCCAGGGGTTGGAGGGTTAGTGTGACCATAAGCACGGTCAGAGAGACGCGACCTAAAGATGGGAAAGGAGAGGACAAAGTGGAGGGATTGAGGGAGAGAGTTCCAGAGTTTCAGGGCATAGTGGTGTAAAAATGTGGCCACCGATGGTGGAACAGAGGACACGAGGGACAAGCAGGAGATCGGAGCAGTCGAGCGGAGGTGCCAGGTAGTGGTTTGGGGAATAAGTAGTTTGGAGAAGTAAGGAGGTGCCAAATTAACCTGTTTAGCTCTTTGAATGCTGCAATGTGTTTTTTCTCTCTCAGATGCTATTACGCTTGAAGGACGCTATGCAAATGCAAACCTTTGTTGTTGACAACCTGAGATTGCTTAAAACCAACAGGTTTCAATAGGAGACACTGCAAATTCCATTCAATTCCTCAGCGCACAGTTCTTATCCCTGGTGAGCACAGGTATCACCAGGAATAAAAGTAATACCTATTAAAATATATATTTAAATTAATTTTCCCGACTCACTGATATCCAAGTGCCGATGAAGGTCAGTGCAGAGTTATTTGGAGTCCACACATCATGTATCTTGACTGGTGGAGCTTTGTACCTTAGTCCAATACTAATAAGATAATCTATCTTGCTGTATCCTCCATTATATTGCCCTTCATGATGGAGTTTGACTTGAGGAAGAGGAAGAACTGTGAAACCAGCAACAGCAGCAGTGGCCCTGTCTTGTAAATCTCTCTCACTAGGATAAAACAGTCTCATCGCCGAGGCATTTGCTGATCATCACTCAATTTTACCAAACTTGTAAGTCGTTTACCTTCCATTACGGTCACTTGCAAATGTAAGAGAGAAATCAATCAATCCAGGCTGCAATCTACCCGGCTCAGCGACACTGACCCCTTATCCAACCCCACTGACCTCATTCTTGTCCTTCTCCAGTTGACTGATGAGGTACAAGGCACCTCTTAACATCTATCTTGCCTTCCGTCACTGACCGCTTCTCTTCTCAACTCTCAGGCTACCCAGAGCAATGTCTGTCTGGTCTGGCCTCTACAGGGTCCTGAAGGCCATCAGAATCCAAGGATTGATGTTGACACCAGTTTCCTGCCCTTCAATTAATCAGTAGGTGATGCTAAAGAGTGTGCAGATGCTGCCATCACACAGGAGACTTCCTTTACTGAAACACTCCTTGAATCCAAGGGTGGGCGAGGCATGGAAACAGATGGAACGGCAATAGAAGCAGCAGGTACTTTGTTCCTGATGGGACACTGCCTTCTCTGAGGCCATTGATATCAACTGAAAGATCTCTAAGGGGTATCTATAAGCAGGCTGCAGTAATAATCACATTTGTTTCCCCCTTACACAAACACACACACAAAACAGGTGACCCGCCTCGTCCAGCCCCACAGCCAAATCAGTCAGAGGAAAGAAGTGAACATGTAGGGGAACGTCTCAGAGCACTTTAGAAGGGTGGGGTTTGATGTACAGTCAAGAGCGGGGGGAATGGGCAGGTGGGATAGGGCATAGGGATAGGTTTAAGGCTTTATAGATAGCGAGAAATTCAGAATGATATTAATAATACTTGCATTTGATATAGTGTCTTATCACATTGTTGAGACGCCTCAAAGCGTTCCACAGAATATATTGTAAAGTGAATTGAATGTGTGTTTTGTGGATGAAACATGGCATCTAATTGCACACAGCAGCGTCCCACAAATAGGCATAAATTGAGGGACCAAATTTTAAAAAAGTTTTTCTTTTTTTTGGAGGGCTTATTACTCCCGGAAAGCAATCCGCCGATCGACTAACAACTGGGTTCCTACTTACTGCTAGGCAAGCAGAAGTGTGTGAAGTAAGGAAACTTGCCTCGGGTTTCGCCGCACCTGGGAATTGAACCCGGGTCCTCTCGCTTGCAAAATGAGTGCTTTAATCAACACGCTTCAGGCCTCCAAAGTTGTGAAAGAGAAAGATTGAAGTACCATTTGACAGCTGGGTTTAAATCCTAGTCTCAGTTTGCTGGATTTGAGACTAGCTGTATACAGAATGCAATATATATTAAAAAAAATTATTGACTTCAGAGCAAATGATCTATCAAACATTACACTGTACAACATAAATGTCTCCCCTAATAAATAGTCTTTTGGTAATATAAATGACAGCAAATTATATACAGAGATAACGTGCAGTTATAGTAATGAAGAAAGGCAATTGTAAAGTTTTCTGCTTCACAAAGTTTATTGAAATGTTCGTATTACAGAGTTTCATGCATGCTGATGCAGTTAAGGTGATAAAGCCACAGCTCTATATATAAATAGCTTCAGACAGAAAGAAAATCAAGCACTCTGCATAGAGATAAAGGCACTAGGAGTTACAGTAAAAATGTACAACAGTACCAGTTTATAACAAGGCAGTTTTAAATGTCAAACGTATTGACCAGCCATTTATTTATTGTTGACTTGATAAATGCAGATCAAAGCAATGAGGGACGCACAATAAACGTTGAAACAATTGTAAATGTTGAAACTTAATGATACACCATGGCAGAGGAATAGAACAGATAACAGGAAGTATCCAGAGGATAATTACAACTGGAACAGGTTACCAGGAATGGCAGTTGAACATTTGAACAAGAAGTACTAGACCTGCTCACAGTTTAAGCATTAAAGTGCACAACCTAGCTCAGTTGTGGTAGGACTCTAAGTCAGAAGGTTGTTGGTTCAAGCCCCACATTGGGACTTTGATCACAGTACAGGCTAATGCTCCAGTGCAGTGCTGGGGAATGCTCCAATGCCAGATGTGCCGCTAGATAAAATTGGTCATTCACTTCATAACTGTTTGTGGGACATTGATGCATGCAAATTGGCTGATGTGTTCACCCTACACTTTCTAGTACATCCTATGAAGTGCTTTGAGAGGTCTTCCCCACATTGAACGGTGTCATAAAGAATGCAATTTTTTATTATTATGAGTGTTCATTCTCTAGGCAACAGGCTGAAAGGTACATATGGATCTTCCAATACATATGGATCTCTCATCCTGCCCAGCAGAACCCCTTGGCAACATCCTTCCAGTGTCTTTTGTGTCACCGTAGCTCAGTTGGGAGCACTCTTACCTGTGAGTCAGAAGATTGTGGGTTCAACATCCATTGTGGTTCCTTCCATTGAAGTGGCCATGAATTATCATTATTACCTTGTACTTCCTGCATTCTCAATTCAGTTATTCACCTTTCTTCAGCATCATTGGACAACAATGTGCTACCATTCGCACACTGAACTGCAGGCAAAGACATCCCACATAGCTTGTCAGGCTGACACGGACAGGAGTCGAGTTAGTCTTTTGATAAAATCAATCTTGCAAACCTACCTATACAACTCCCATCTCCAGCGGCTAATTGTTAGGTTCCCACAGCTGCGTCTATTATTGGCAGGACAATCACTACGCACAACATCCTTAAATATTACCTTCAAAGTGTAATTGTAAATGTAATGACGGGACTTTTCCACCGTGTTGCTAATGGATACCACTTACCGCACTTATCGTTTCCGGCAAACCATCGCTGTTCAGCCAGTTGCAAGGTTTATTCACATGGATCAGTATCGTTGAAATTCAGAACATTTATCCGCTCGGAGTAAAGATAGTGCTAATAGTCATCAATTGGAGGTCCTACTGAGGAAGGACACATAGTCATTAGGCTGAGAGACAGAAACTGATGGCACATTGCCTCGGCTGTCATTTACACGTTTGGTGCGACATCACTGACTGGAACAGGGCGTAGGCAATGTTCTGCACAGCGGCCAAAATCACAAGCAATGTTTAGATAATAATAACAATACTAACAATGCTTGCATTTTGATACAGCATCTTATCACATCATCAAGGCACTTCAAAGCACTGTATAGGATTTTAATGTGAAGTGGAGTGACTGTGTATTTGTAGACGAACAGGGCAGCCAGTTTACGCACACCAATATCCCACAAGCAGCCATGAAGTGAATGATTCATTTTATCTGGGGGATTGTTGGTCAGGACACCGGGAGAAAATTCCCTTCTCTTTTCGAATAGTGCCGCAGGATCTTTACCGTTCACTTGCAGAGGCAGACGGCAACCTTCAGTTAACGACTCATCCGAAGGACAGCTTTACCGACAATGAGGCACACCCCCAGCACTGCATTGGAGTGACAACACAGACTACATGAGTTCTAATAAAAGTGAATGTTGAACCTACAATCTTCTGACCCACAGGCAAGAGTGCTATCAACTGAGCCACAATGGCAGAAAAGGCACTTCTTTCATCTGATCACATGCCAACATTTTACAATATATATAATATTATGTATTTATTTCCAGGTGACCGACCCATTCTTTAGTTGTGCTATTAATTTAGGTTGTCTGCTTTGTGATTCAGGTAAAAGCAAAAGGACCGGTCTGCTATTGCTATTTCAAAGACATATGGAGTCTTTCTTCCATTTCTCCTGTCTTCTATTCCCCTCCTAATCCAAAATTTGCTTTCAATTACAAATTAATTGGCTGCTTATTTGCTTTTTATGGTAATCTTTACCTATATAACAAGATTCACTTTCAGTTCCAATCAATTATATATTGTAAACGCTGAGAAACATCTATGTACTATACACTAATGCAAGTTTTTATTATTATTAATATTATGATTAATAATAACAATAACCTTCCAAATTGACTTCATTGCACTACAGTATCAAACTGTTGCTTTAATGAGCCCAGAATCCTGGCCTCAGCTTTCCTTTGTACTAAACTGTTCAAAATTGTCCTCTGTGTAAAGAACTACTTATTCGTATTTATCTGAAATTGCAGTCCACAACCCTGCACCTGTCCCTCTTGACCTGGCTTCTTTGTTCCAGGTTTCCTTGCTGTAACCCATTTAGGATTATAAACACTTCTATGACGTATCCTTGGAGATGTCTCTTTTCAAGGCTGAAGAGACCAAGTTTATCTAGTTGTTCCTCATCACTCACCCTGGGGATCAACTTCATTGCTCTCCTCAGCACTGCCTCCAAGGTGGAGAGTTAGGAACATAGGACAACACAAACAGGAGGATCCATCAAACAATCCATCGTTCCAGTTCCACAACCTCATTAAAATTTTGGCAATCCCAATGTCCCAGCTTCGACAATACCTCTTCCTACCTCTACTACCCCAGGAGCTGCCAATGTCTCTTTGGACCACTCCTATTCATTCTGGTCTCTACAGCTTTCCCCGGCAGAGCAATCATGTATGTGAAGTATTAATGATAATAATATTAATAAAAATGCCAGCTGACCTCAGTTCTGACCATCTTGGCTCTGCCCCTGAAAGTTTGGGCCCTCATTCCACCACGAGAGCATCCAAGCAGCCATTTGTGCGGTGTTTTGTCATTGCACCAAGGTACGTTTCTCGACAGGAACCGACGGAATATTTGTCGGCAGTGCCAGTGCACAGACTCTGCTTGATTCCTCTCGAGAGGGAGCTTACAAGCAGGCTCTGTGACCTTTTATTACATTTCACAGTAAATCAGAACGCTGTGTCACTTTAATACCGTGTTACATCAAGTTGATCACTGGAAACGTTCCTGGATTTTCTATTATAAACCCCGATTTAGGCTTGTAATTAAGTTCAGAATCTTCCTCGTGGTTGTGAGGTGGTCGTGGCTTCAACAACATCTTGCCCTTGCTTGAATTCCTTTAAGCCCGAGGCTCTATGCTTCAATGAGCTGTCAAACTAGCTGCTAGGTTAATGATGGCACATTAAGACTAACCATGAGATGAAACTACCTCATTACTACATTGTTCCATAAAGTGTCCAGATTTAAGGTTTATCGTTACGAGCAATTTTACAGAAGCACATTTTGTTCTTCAGAGTACAGAGCCATGAAGCCAATTAGAGCCGAGGGTGTGATTGCACTGAGCCAAGGGGGGATGCCCTCTCAAAGACACCAGAAAAGGAAAGTGAAACCAATTCAGTTCAGCGTGAATTTATCTCTGCCACGAGGCATGTGCCTGACCACACCAGCTAAAGAAACCGCAGACACAGATTTGCATAGCGCATCATTCAGGCCATTGAGACCTCTCAAAGCATTTTACAGAATATATTGTAAAGTGGATTGACTGTGGATTTTGTGGGGGAAAACACGGCAGCCAATATGCGCATGGCAAAGTCCCACAAGCAGTTATGGATTGAGTGACCAATTTATTTTTATTTTGGAGGGATTATTACCCCAGGAAAGCAATTAGCCAATCGACTAATAATCGGGTTCTCACTTACTGTTAGGTAACCAGAGGTGTGTGGAGTAAGGAAACTTGCCCAAGGTTTCACCCCACCCAGGAATCAAACCCAGATCTTCTCGCTTGCGAGGCGAGAATGCTAACCACAATGCCACATGACTCCACAACAGCAGAACAGAGAGGACTGTGTTACAGTGAGGAGTGTGTTATAGTGAAGAGTGTGGAGTGTGTTACAGTGAGGGATGTGGAGTGTGTTACAGTGAGGGGTGAGGAGTGTGTTACAGTGATGGGTCGGGAAGAGTGAGTTACATTGCTAAAACATTGTTTTAACAAGTATGTATTGCAAAGAGGAAAAAGCAGGCAGGTATTAGATCATTATCACGATACCCGAACTAGATGGACAACTTGACAGAATGAAGAGAATGGAAACAACCTGTCTCATTTTTTGTTCACACGAATAGGAATATTAAACCGTAATTGCTTTGCTTAAATATTCATGGTGAGTCCGCTAATGATGGAGGGGCTATTAAAACATTTGCTGTAGAATTGTAGAAGATTGTCTATCAGTGTAATTATTCATAGTACAATTGGGATTTGGTTAGATTTGATGGCAGCTGAAATGAGAAGAACCAAAAGAAATAGAGAAGTGAATAGAGTCCTATCAGGGGTCAGTCTGGCTCAGTTGGGAGCATTCTAGGTCATTGAGGTCAAATGCATGTCTGTCCCGCAATAGGAGTTTGAGCTCACAATCTCAGCTGACACTCCAGTGCAGTGCTGGAGAAACCACTGCATAGTCAGACCATGTTATTTTCATGGTTAATAATAATAATATTCCTTGCATTTTATATAGGGCCTCATCACGTTGTCGAGAACGTCTCAAAGAGCTTCATAGAATATACCGTAAAATGATTTGGACTGTATATTTTGTGGGAGAAACCAAAGTTGCGTCTGACTCTTATTCAAGTGGACTTTAAAGCTCCCATGGCTCCCAAATTCCTCATATGTCTTGGTCAGCAGAACTGCATATTAATAGGTCATTCTGCTCATAGCTTTAATGTGGGATTTTGCTATCCACACAACATCCAGTCATGTTTGCCTATCAAAGTTAGTGCCTGCTCACAATGGTAATTGCTGTCGAGCGCTTCTTGACATATAGTTACAGGTGGCTATAAAAATGCTTTCTCTTTACTTTCAAGTCCTTTATCACTTTTCTTTCCCTTTCAAGAAAGAGCTGATTCCAGCGATAAAAACATTTGAAAAACATTGGCCTGAACAGCAATTGAACAGCCTGTCACTTCAGTAGACTTTTCATGGCTGAGCTGAGGTCCTATTTTCTTGCGCCAAAGTGACAAAGACCATGGAACTTCCTTCTTTATTGCCACAGGGTCTGCCAGCCTTAATCTCCAATCCCGACTAAAAGGGCACTTTACACACAAAATATACAGTCAATTCATTTTATAGTATACTCTGTGAAGCGCTTTGAGATGTCTCGAAGATGTGATAAGGCGCTAAATCAAATGCAAGGATTATTATTATTAATATTAAAGAGCAAAATGACTGTGATGCCCAGAGAAACAACACCTTCTAAATAGCACTCCAAACACACAGTCCTCTCCAAATTGGGCTCCTGTGGGCTTTGGCAGGGTATGCCCTGTTAGTAATAACAATAGTAATCCTTCTATTTGTTATAGCGTCTTGTCATGGCATTGAGACGTCTCAAAGCACTTCACTATCATAGCAATATGCGCTGATCCTCTATTGACTTGGTGACTGGTGCGCCAGTAGTTGAGCTTCTCCTTCTGCTCCTCTTCAGTGATTCTCTCCGGCTTTTCTGGTTCTCTGACTACATTAGAGGCTCCATCATACCAGGAGACGATCACATTGCCAAGCTGCTCCACTTTGTTTGAGATTGCTCTGAAAGGCAGAATGTCCTTTCGTCTCAGAGCCTCATCCAAGATATGATGTGATAGAGAACATAAGCCCAGAGCAGTACTGTCAGATATACCAAGCCAACAGGACAGGGGGTCACAAGTTCAGGGCTGTGAGGGTAACAGCTCTCCCCCCATCCCTCCTGCTTCACTCAGCCGGCTCCATCCTTCTACATGTCTCTCGCACCCCCTTCCCCCCCCCGCTGCATCATCGGCAGCCATGCTTTCAGCCGCTACGCTCTGAACATCTGGAATTCCCTGCCTCAGTCCCTCCACCACGTCCCTTCTTTGCCTATCTTCAGATCACAACTGAAGATTTTCCTCTTCGACCGTGCCAGCTCTGCTTCAAACTCCCCCATTGTTAACCGCCCGCATGAATGGCACCATATAAATCAAATTGTTGTTGTTATCGTATATCCTTGAAGTGCTTTGAAACGTCCTCTTGACTTAAAGTCGTTGTATCAAGTGTAATGATTAGTATTATTAGTACTGTGTCCTTTTAGTCCAACATTGTGTAACATTTAGTGCAACATTGCACAACATTGTTGAGCAATACCTTAAAAGAGTTGAGGGTCATTCCTGGTTTACACAAGCTAGGCCACTTAGAGAAAGGCAGGGAGTGGTTTCATTTGGCTTTGCAGGAAACCGCTTCGGTGAGCAGAAGGCGGCCATCTAGCAATTCTTTGATAGCTGTGGAAACAATATCAAAATAGGCTGCACATCCCACATCCTTTGACCACGGCAACCCCACTCTGTGTAACAATATATTTTCCATTTCTCAATAACATGACTACCGAGGGTGGAAAATACTGCCCAAAAGTATTCACGTTTCGTCCACAAACACACAGTCAATCCACTTTACAGTATATTCTGTGAAGCGCTTTGAGACATCTCAATGGCATGATAAGGTGCTATATCAAATGAAATAATTATTATTATTAAGGTTATTCTAATCCTTTGTAGATGACCTACCTCTTTGTCTGCACCATGGTCACCTGCACCTCCCCTTAATCCCTTGCTCGGCATCCAACTCCGCCAATGTGAGGCACTCTGAGACCTTATCCTGCGTAAAAGGAGTAAATAAATGCTAATTGCCATTTTTGTTGAAGGTGCTGACTCCGGTGCACATTCTATAAGCGTGTGAGTGCGTGTCTGTTTATAAAATACAATGGCTGCACCGGCTTATCGATAACTTTCAAATATTACATCAATAACATGGTTTTATTCACTCATTACAGTCATTAATGGCCCTAAGGTGTTCACTAGGGCTGGTAATGGGATCCAGAGGCTTGGTAATGATCACAATGTCAAATGGAGTGGAGTTATTAATAGTATTATTCCTCTCGGTGCTATATTTACGTTGCTTTGTGCTTTGTTATTTGGCTTGATGGATGTACAGTATTTGGGGAAAAATGTATAGCCAGCTTAGAACCAGCCACACTCAAGTGTAATTGGGTTCAATTAAGTATAAGTGAGTACAATTGGGTGCAACCGGTTATAATTGAATAGAATGTGAAATATTGGACTATAATTGCATAAAGTCAGTCATACATCAAGTATAATCAAGTGAGTGGAAGGATTCAGAGCAAAACTTATTACGGAAGTTAAATGACTTACAAACAAAAACTGGTGGGGAGGGAATGATTTTATCAGCAATGGTCTCAAGACATCATGAACAAGATCTCCAGGGCTGACATTCCATCTAAAATACAAGGGCCCCATGGCATAGAGCCATAAAAACAAGTGGGTGGCTGAGCCTTGTTTGAGAAGATGTATATTGAAAGATTATTCTCTCTATTTGGCAGTTCAGTTAACTAGGGGGCACAAGTTCATATTGTCAACTAGAAATGCTAAGCAGCGATCATGGAAAAGGTGGGGAGGTGCATTTGAAGATTTTATTTCATGGGGCTATTAGAACATAAAAAGCTCTGCCAAATACAAAGAGTAGAACAGGTTGTGATAATTGTGCTGGTTCATTGCCTATTATTAAGCCAAATGCTCTCTTTCTGTTTCAGCCTTCAGCCATGCTATCCGCTCGTTGGAAGGAGCCACTTTGAGGAGTGACTTCTCGTCAGTGCTGGAGGAGTTTGGCAATCATTACATTCAGGAGGCAATGTACGGGTTTGAGGAGTCTTGCACCATCTGGTTCCCAAATCGTTCAGTGCAGAGACAGCTGTGGATGGAATACCAAGACATCAGTAAAGGTAAGTCCGAGCAATCCGTGTTCAGATTTTAACTTTGTAGGAGAACTGCCAGTGTGTACCGAAACATTGCCAGCTGTACACCTGGTGTCTTGGGTCAGGAACACAACTGGCACACGAGCAATAGTTAGGTCTTTGTTTTTCCAATTATGGAATACAGGTGTCTTGCAGTGGTATAGAGATGGAGATGCCTTGCTTTGGAAAATCTAGAATTTATGAGTACCTGTGTACTGGAACCGAGACATTTCAACCACATATGGCAGAGTCATCTTGTACCTGACAAGAATGCTTGTGTAGTGCCGCCACCTTCCTCTGATGCCTGAGGGAACACTATGACCACGGTCATGAGACACACACAGTGTGACCAATGGGCTGAGGACACAAAAATCTCTTCTCGCATGACATGCACTTGTTGCACAACGGAGGCTATGTCACCCCTGGTGTGGGCTGGACGTGCTCTTGCTGAAAACAAATCTGCTGATATAACTGTAATCTCAGCTCCTCACCTTAAAACACCCTCCCTTCCCACCCCGAGCCCACAAACACTCAATGAGCTCCGTTGACTTTGAGTCCTCACACCCTGTATGACCAGCCCACGAGTCCACCATCCATTGCCACCATTCAGTCACGATGGAAAGCAATTTCAGAACCTTTCAGAAGTCCAGTGCCACAGCCCTCCTCTCCTTCATCCAATGTGTTTCAGCCTGTGAATGACAGCAGAACCAAGGATTGCAATTGAAATCGGCTTTTAGGAAAGCAAAGGATTGGAGGCTATGAAAATGTAATCTGAAATTGGAAGATGGGGGGAGGCGTGGAAAAGTTTTTTTAATATAAATGAGAAAGTAGAGGAAGGAAGTAAAGCTTATTATCAGTCACAGCAAAAGAGCCCAGATCACAACTTGCATTGACTTCACTTTCCGACAGCGCTGCATTAGGATGAGAGACATTTAGGATTACAAAGAAGGTAAACGTGCCTGGAATTGTCAGAGCAGAGGGATGGTGCTTGTCTGTCTCCCCGTAGTGATTGGTGACATGCGGGAGATGGCCTTCCATCACACAAACCACTCTCTCTCCTCGGTGATCTTTTTATCTGCTTTCCACTTTAAATAACAAAAGCCCCTGACAGCTTTGCAGTGAGATGAATCAGGCCAGTATTCCGAGAACTGACTCCAGCAGCTCTTTCCCTCTTGTAATCTATCACACGGCTCCACACTTATACAACTGTAATATACTGCCCAGAATATACAAGGCTCCAAGTTGGGTTTGGGGGAATGGGGACTTGCTCTTTAATGTCATTCATCTTGAGCTTGTAACACACTTATCATTGACAGACAACATACTTTCAGGGATGTAGTGCAGATAATAGATATTTAAGTAAAAATACAACTCTATATGTGTCAGGCAAAAACAAAGTTCTGATTTACTAGCTCTCAACCTCAACGTCTACTTGCTGAGGGATAAAACTTGTTTTCATTTCAAGGAATGTTTGCCGCATAGTTCAATGGGGAACAAAAAGACTCAGAGCTGAGCTCCCTGCTTGCAATACAGTGTCTCTGTTTACAAGGACAGCCTAGTGAGCTGCTTCTGTCTGTTCGTTGCTGTGTATGTAATAGTGAAGGCTTAAACTGAGCATGTTCACACTGGAAAAGTGAAAGGTTGAGAGGCAATATAATAGCAGTTTTTAAGATTCTAAAGGACTGGATAATGTAATCCACGATACACTATTTTATCTTGTCCAGAACAGTAGAACTATATGAGATGGCCTGCAAGTGATAGTGGGTTGGGGGGTAAATTCATAACAAATCAGTGTAAATATTATTTCAGTGGCCGAGTGGAATGTATGGAAGCAGAAACTGTCCATTATTTCAAAAGCAAATTAGATAGATTTATTTTCAGAAATAATATCGTAGGATACAGTATATAGTTTAGGACATGACATGTACATATGACTGCCAGGATGGTGGAAGGCAAACGGGATGGACTTTGGACTTCTTTCGTCCAGCAATTCTTATGTATGTTCTAAAGACTCCTTTCATAGTTACTCCAGTCTGAATATCATGGCGTCTATAATAGAAAGATCTGCAAGAGTCTTCATATAAAAGAAATTCTGTTTGGCCATGCAGCGCTGTGACTGTTTGGCCATCTTACTGATTATTATGCATTACTCTGTAGCAGTGTTTGTGTGTACCTGTGACTGTGTATAGCTGTGACCACGTGCAGCAACGGCCTGCTTTAAGTCCTACAATCGGCGATCGGGCCTTCAGAGTATTTACTCGCACTCTCTGGTACTTCAATTCCCAAGTCCCTTCACCTCGCCACTTCCTCACCTCACTCAAGGTACATCTCAAGACGTTGCTCTTTGATTGCATCTTCGTTCGTTCGGTCCCGTCCTCACCTTTTATCCGAGGTAGGATTGTATTGGAGTATTTCACTTGGAATGTTTTGTCACCATGAGGAGCCTGAGATTGGAAATAGCAGTGTGTGTGCTGCAGCGGAGAGCTAGCTAGGTTGATTGTTGTGGTGCCAGATCTGAAATGATGATGATGATGAAATTAAATTTCCGATCAGGCCGGTGCTGTTTCTGTGGTGACTTGGAGTGATAGCTCAGTGAGTTAGTTTCCTCTCTTATTGTGTAAGGGAAGTTTGAGACTGATCCAGTGTCTGAACTGTATTACATCGGGGCTTGAAACAGTAATTGGCTGTGGGCACAGGACAGATACCAGCCTGGTATTTAACATGTCACTTCTAAACCCAAACTCTTATCTGCTGCACTCCTGGGAATGAACATTTTATTTTCTCTAAGGCAAACCGTGTGTCAGGCCTGCTGTCCCCTCGCAGCGCGAGTCCAGAGGGAGAAAGGAGGCACTGCAGTTGCTTATTTCTTCCTCTTATAATCAGGTCACGCACACTCTTCACTCTCTTTGCAAACAACTATCTCCTTGCTGTGCATGTTGTAGGTGACATTTATCACCTGAACTAAAAATACAGTGGTACTTTCCACACCAATTTACCGCTGATCCATAATAATAATGATAATAATAATCCTTGCATTTGATATAGCGCTTTTCACGTCTTCTAGACGTCTCAAAGCACTTCACAGAATATGCTATAAAGTGAATTGACCGTATATTTGTGGGCGAAACATAAACTGCTATGTTCATGCATCAGAATTGTGAGTTCCCGAATCCTAGTGAAAACTAGATAACAGGATAACATAGAGGCTATCACTCTAACCCAACTCAATTCAGCAAACTAACAAGCTGCAATAACAGCAGGTGAAACACAAACCTTCTCTGTTATATGCTTAGTAGTTGTGTTTACTTCCCTTTTACTGTTACCACAGTGTTACCTTTATCTCCGTCCAGAAAGGGGGAGGGAAGGTCTAGACCTGCCAGTGTCTCAGGTACCTGCTGAAGAACCATGGTTGAGATGTGATTAGCGCTGGGTCCATTTGATCAGATGTTAAAGCACCAAGAACAACAAACAACAAATTGCATTTATGTAACTCCTTTCATATCGGGTGGATGTCCCAAGGCGCTGGACAGTCAAGGGTTCCCACCCAAGCTGCGGTCTGTGGTCAAGAGGGGTGGAGAGCAAGGGGTGGTAGTGTTGGACCGTCCACCAAAGAAACTCGCAACTCACCAATTCCTCACCAGCCACCGCTGTGTCTCTGAATCCATCCAGTGCTAACTAGGTAAGGTCAACACCTTCTATAGTACAAAATCAAGGGGTAAAGAGGATGGAGGTGTGGAACATGGAATGATAATCAATGACGTGGTCAAAGAAGAAGGTTCTTGAGACTGGCCTTGAAGGAGGCAAGGGAGGGAGAGAGGTGGAGGGGCTCCAGGATGGAGTTCCAGAAGGTGGGGGCAGATATTAACATAAAGAACCAAATAGATTGTGCATGTAGTGTTATCAATGTGACTATCCCACATGATTATGATGTAAGGAATAAGGAACTAGAGAAAATCCGGAATATATCGATCTACAAATTGAATCTTTTTTTTGCCTTGCATTTAATTTAGCATCTTGTTACATTGTTTTGAAACATTTCAAAGTGATTTTACTAGATTTACTATAAAGTGCAGAGACTGTGTATTTTGTTGCAGCCAATTTGCACACAGAAATGTCCCACAAACAGCCATGACTGTTCAGGTGGATATTAAAGTTCCCATGGCCCTATTTGAAAAGAGAAGGGAATTTCTACCAGTGTCCAACAATCCCCAAAAATAAAATTGGTCATTCTATGGTTGTTTATGGGACATTGATGTGTGCAATTGGCTGCTACTTTTTACAATCAATCCACTTTACAGTACATCCTGTGAAGTGCTTTGTGACGTCTTGACGATGTGATAAAGTGGTGCTGTATCAAATGCAAGTATTATTATTGTTATGAGCCAGAGGTGGTTTGCAGCCCCCTACACTGGAGACAGGACTTTAAGCGGCTGCGGAACGAGACTCGATGTGGCTTCCCATTATAAGCTCACACCGCCGAGGTCAGTAAATCGATCAAGAGACAGAGAATCCAGATGTGCTCGCCCACCAAGGTCGGTACATTTACCAATGAGCGGAGAATCCCCCACAGGGTTACTAATGACACACCTGGAGGTCATTTGCTGTTAGCAGGCAGATAATAGCCATTCCCTGCTGCTAAATGGTGATGCCATAGTCTCACCCCATCGTGTAACTGATAATGTCACAGTAGGTCATTGACTTACCGATGATGAGAGCCCTTGAACGTGGACATCACAGCCAATGAAGCGTGTCCTCTCAGGGGCGGCTGCAAATATCACCATTAACTTCAACTGTGATCCCAAGACGAGAGGACGCAATGAATGAACCAGCCTCGGGCTAGACTGAGGAGTGGGAAAATGTTCTCATCCCTCCAAAGAGTCAAGCACCAATGGAAGAAGCTGCCTTGGAGAGTTTGGGGCATCAATTCACGTTGTCATGTTGGAGTTGGACGGGTGTGGGGTTCGGAATGATGTTGAAGGTTACAAGGATAAGTATTGAGTTAAGCAATTAAACACTGTACCTGGAACCCTGCAGTCAGTACGCTGCTCCCACCACAGGAATGCCATCTGTAGTTTGGAAGCTGATCAAGGTTGAGCTTTAGATTAATATCTTTGGAGTTTTTGGTTGTTTGATTACTTTGTTGTGGGGGGTAGAGGGCAGGGCTGGAGGGAGACAGCAATTTCACAGAGGTTTATTTATTTTGATGGGAGTTCCACGTGTTGATTCACATCCATAGTCCAGGCTCATGCTCCAGTGCAATGCTGGGGGAGCACTGCATTGTCGGAGACATCGTCCATTGGATGAGCTGTTAAATGAGGCCCTGTTCAGATTGGACATTAAAGATCCGATGGCACTATTGAAAAAAGAGTTTCACCTGGTGTCCTGGAGATAAACTAGTCATTTCACTGCATGGCTGTTGTGGTACCTTGCTATGTACAATTTAGCCGCTGCTTTCATCCACAAAGTACACAGTTACTAGACTTTATAGTCAATCATGTAAAGTGCTTTGAAATGTTTCAACAATGTAACAAGGCATTCATTTAAATGCAATGCTTATTATTATTATTATTATTATTATTATGTTATTATAGTTTAAATCACTGTAGAGGTCATTTCTAAATAGTTTTCAGTGATGGACAGCCAGACCTATAACATTGCCATGAGTGGATGTATTTATGTTCTTTGTTTGAACTTCCTAAAATGGCTATAATTTGCAGGAGGTTGCTATTTTGTTCACCAGGTATTTGTCCAGCCATTTCTGAATAGTTTTATTAACAGTTGCAGTTGCACCGATGATTATAGGAACTATGTTTTCATTTCACCCACAAAATATACAGTCAATTCACTTCACAGTATTTTCTGTGAAGCTCTTTGAGACGACTCAACGATGCAATAAGGCGCGACATCACAAATCATTATTAATACTGCCGTATATGTTCATATTCAATTTGTAGATCGGTTATATTTCCTAATATTATTATTATTATTTACTCCAAAGGCTTACACTGCAGCTCTCAGATGGTTATACTGAGTGGCCTGATGAGGTGCATGCTGCACTGTAAGCTGTCTTCCCTCACCGATGCACTTAAACATGACAAAACGATGAAAATGGGGCAATTAATTTGCTGAATGGAGGAAGGCTTTGTTTTGTTGCAATAATAAATCGGAATTCCTTTTCAACTGATATTTGTGCTGCTCCATTTGATTCTGATCCATCTTGTTCAGCGATATGGAGCCCTGACAAGTGATTTTAGTTTTAGCAATGGCTCTAAATATATTCCGTGATTTGGGCTTATTGTGCCTCACCAAAGTGCTAGATACAAAGAGTGGAAAATTGAAGCAGTAAATTACTAAGTAGCACAGAAAACATAATCACAGGAACTTTACAGCAAAGTGATATTACATGGAGATCTACTGGGAAAAGCCTTTTCAATCATTTCAGTATGTTCTAAGCTGCAGAAGGGTTGAAGAATGTTGAGTGCATTCTTTGATATCTCTGGCAATTGTTCACATCACCACTATCCTAAACACTTAGATATTCAAAATAAATCACAAGTGCATATCAATTTGCTGAAATGTCCAGGTTCCGAGAGCATTTTTTTCCAATCTCTTCAAATAACATGCAACTTCTTTAAACTGTCTCCCCTTCACCCTCAACCTCCTCTCATGAAATCAATGACCAATTTTTTTTACCCAGGAGCCCTGTAGCTCAGTGGTTAGAGCACTCGCTTTGCAAGCGAGAGACCTGAGTTCAATTCCAGGCAGGGCGAAACCTTGGGCAAGTTTCCTTACTCCACACGCCTAATAATAATCTCTCCAAAACCAAAAACAATAATAAATTGGTCATTTTCAATCTACGACTGTTTGTGGGACATTGCTGTGCTCAATTAGCTGCTGCGTTCGCCCACAAATATACAGTCAATTCACTTTACAGTGTGTTCTGTGAAGCGCTTTGGGACGTCCTCCCGACATGAAAAGCGCTATATCAAATGGAAGGATTATTATTATTATTGGTGAGGACACTGGGAGAAACTCCCTTCTTTTGTTGAATAGTGCCATGGATCTTTAATTTCTACCGAACACACACAAACAGAAGCTCAATTTAACAAAAGACCTCCAGCAGTACAATACTCTCCCAAGTGTAGGGTCATCTTAGACCGGGAGCTCAAAGTTACAAAGTGGGGCTTGAACCCACAACGAGAGCGCTACCAACTGAGCCAGGCTAACCCCAAGTGGTGCCTTAGTTCCGTGTCTCCAATGATAACAATGCATTTCAAAATTAAGGGTCCAGTAGGCACATGCACAGACAGCTATTTAATCCCTTTGAGCATGCATGTGCCATTCTTTCTCTCTCTCTCTTCAACTGGTGCTGAATTGAATTCAATTGAGGTGTGAGCAAAAAAAAATAAAGTTCCAGGTCAACTGAAGCTCTCATTTGAGTTGGACGATTGAGACACCATCCTTAATTGGTTCACGAGGCTTCACATAATAATAATAATAATAATAATAATCCTTGCATTTGATAAAGCGCTTTTCACGTCGGGAGGACGTCCCAAAGCGCTTCACAGAACACACCGTAAAGTGAATTGACTGTATATTTGTGGGCGAACGCGGCAGCCAATTGCGCACAGCAATGTCCCACAAACAGTCGTAGATTGAAAATGACCAATTTTTATTATTGTTTTTGGTTTTTTTTGGAGGGATTATTATTAGGCTCTGTGGAGTAAGGAAACTTGCCCAAGGTTTCGCCCTCTGCCTGGAATTGAACTCAGGTCTCTCACTTGCACATCCCAACTCACTTCCTAAAGTTGTCCATCTGTCCGATCCCTCTGCCTGAGAGTTCAGCAAAAGCTAAATTTTGACCCCCAGATAAGGGGGAAAGCAGAGACACGCCAGCGAGGAGGAACTTAATGACTTTTTCTTGGATGATCGTTCGGGATCATAGGCACATAACCTTGAGGCAGGCATTTCTTATTTGCTGTTGAATGAATCCAATACAAATTTCAATAAATCGCGAATAGATCGAGTTTAAGATGGGTTAAAGTTGCATGATTTTTTTTTCTCAGTCCTTCGCTTAATATTATCATAGCCGGCAGCTCGAGAGGAGATTACGTTGCAGCTGTTTGCTTTACGCCTTATACTTTCAATTTGTTCCTCACCCAGAAAGTAGCCATTGACAACGATCATAATTATTTAAAGAAATAGTAATTAAACATTTCAGATATCTTTGCCCTTGCCTGCACTGGTTACAATTGCTTATTAATGAACCAAAAGATTAACCTCAATCTGTCTTTAATGAGCTTGATGTAGGTGGCATGCCACAGGAGGTAGTTCAGTTCAACACTTTCAGCCCATGGGGCTGGGATGTCTCTTCAAATATTACTACTGCTACTAATAATAATCCTCGCATAATAATAATCCTTGCACTACTAGCTGAGAAAGGGAAGAATTGATGGGTCAGATAATCGTATTAATAATCCTCGCATTGAATAGAGAATTATCAGGTTTTCAAGACGTCTCAAAGTGCTTAACAGAAATATGCTGCAAAGTGAATTGATTCTATATTTTGTGGGAGAAACACAACAGCCAATTGGACACAGCAGTGTCCCACAAACAGTCGAGGATTGAGTG
The DNA here is from genome assembly GCF_018977255.1 of Callorhinchus milii. Lineage (NCBI taxonomy): Eukaryota > Metazoa > Chordata > Chondrichthyes > Chimaeriformes > Callorhinchidae > Callorhinchus > Callorhinchus milii. Next base: position 7,133,617 of record NW_024704746.1, on the reverse strand, counting down.
ACCAAATTATTTTTATTTATTTTTTGAAGGAATTATTACCCCTGGAAAAGCGATCCGCCATTCGACTAACAACTGGGTTCCTACTTACTGCTAGATAAACAGAGGCGTGTGGAGCAAGGAAACTTGCCTAACGTTTCGCCCTGCCCGGGAATCGAAACCGGGTCATCTCGCTTGCGAGGCAGGTGCTCTAACCAATATCCTACAGGACTCCACAAGATTTTCAGAGGTGCCATCCTTCAAATGAGCCGTTAAACCGAGGACCAGGTTCAGGTGGACGTTAAGGATTCCTTAGCACTGTTCGAAATGTGAAGGGAGTTTCTCCTGGTGTCCTGGCCAACAATCCCAAATAAAATTGGTCAGTCACTTCATGGCTACTTGTGGCACATTGCTATGTGCAAATTGGCTGCCGCATTTGCTACAAAATACAATCGCTACAATTACAGTATGTTCTGTAAAACGCTTAGAGATGGCTTCCAGGCGTGAAAGACGTTGTATCAAATGGAAGAATTATTAACTTACCCGAGAAAAGTCTTTATTTGAAATAGGCTTCACATTGAAAGGTGTGAAAAATGTTCTCAAGTGTGAATGCCACTACAAGTTAGCAATAGTTGCAATCGTATTGTGAACAGAGACCACAGTGGTTAAGAAGAGAAACTAAGGTGCCTGTGAACGGAGCAGCTTTTACTTTGAGTGTGGAAGCAAAGCACTCATTTACGGTCAGCTTCTGGTAATTACCAGGAAGATGTCAAACAGCATTTCAGCTTTCAAGTGAAACAGCAAAATAACAAAGAAAAAGAAGTCCAATAAAATTGATCCCACTGATAAAAGGCAGAGCGAAAACCAGGCATCAATCTCTCACACTCTTCAAAGATCTGATATGCTTATTTAATGAGGCAAACTGAACTCCTGGTTCTCTAATAGATAGTACCCGTGTAAATAGATTTATAAATACACTGTGGGAGGGAACATAACCTTGCAATATAGCTTCTGTGTACCTGGCCCAAAATGTGCTTGCTGGAACAGTGACTTAACAGTGACCATATTTTGTAAACCAAATCCGGGGACACATATATATTATATAAAAATATTGTATAATATAGAACTCACCACGATTGTTGATGCTGGCAGTACTGGAGAAGCATGTTGGATTAATGGCTGTGTTTCTCTATCTGATGAGTGTGTCAGTTTGTTGTTGAACTCAAGACAAGGCAAATTCGGCCCTAGGGACTCAATACCTCATCCAAGGACTGTCCCCAGAAATCAGGGACATATGGTGCCTAATGTAGGGGGAACTTCATTCTCCATCCCATTCCTGTGCTGTACGTAAGTGGGAGTGAGTCCTTGTCATTGATGGGACCTGACAATCAGTAAAATGTTTGATTCCCAACAATAACAACAACAAAATTACATTTGTATAGTGTCTTTCACGTCGGGAGGATGTCCCAAGACACTGACACCACCTTTCAAAATCTTGTTGATCTCAGAGAGAGAAGAGAAAAATAAAACACCTGAAGATAAGAAAGGAACGGGAAGCCTTTTCGTTAGAAGGTGAATAATAATAATATTAATAATAATCCTTGCATTTGATATAGAGCCTTACCATGTCGTTGAGCTATCTCAAAGCACTTCACAGTTTACATTACAAAGTGAATTGACCGTATACTTTGTGGGCGAAACGCAGCAGCCAATTACGCACAGCAGTGTCCCACAAACAGTCATGGAATGTTTGGTGTTTTTGAGGGAGTATTACCCCTGGAAAATGATCCACCAATCGACTAACAACCAGGTTCCTACTTGCAGCTAGGTAAACAGAGGTTTAAGGAGTAAGAAAACTTGCCTTAGGTTTCGCCCCGCCCGGGAATCGAACCCGTGTCCTCTCACTTGCGAGGCGAGCGCGCTAACCACTACACTGCAGGACACCACAGGAATGGTTTAATGAAACTCCAGTTGAAATATGAAAGTGTAGATCAGCAAGAGCAGGATTAGAGCCTGTGAATTTCAGCCAGATTCCAGCATATGTCCCCATCACGCTGGAGAGAGTCCATCTGCCAGAGATAAGAGAGCGCAGCTCCAGAGCCTAAGTGTCACATCTCAATCTATTCATTTGCTCCTTGACAGGCTTATTAGGAGTTTAATTACCTCTTGATTACAATCACACTTTTTTTTCTCTGCTGAATTCGTATTCAGAGAGACCTTTTACTTTGCTACATTCAATCACGAGGTGCCAGATGAGGCAGGGATTTATTTGGCTCATAGTGGCAGTATTTTGTAATTAGCTACAACTCTTCCACCAATGACATTTTAATTAATGTAAATTCTGAAGCCTAATTCCCTGAGTGTTTTGTCTTCTCTCCCCCCACCTCCTTCTCGTTTGTGTGGTGCAACATTTATTGAGCATTAACTGTTGTGCGTTAATGCATTTGTGCGTTATGAAAGGCCTACGCAGTTATAGAAGTGAGTCGATGAAACATCTTAATATATCTATTAAACTGTGGCACAGTTTATCTAGTTATTTCGACTTGAAGACCTTTTCCTTTAAACTGTTAAGAGTGTTCCTTTTCTATTGCAATGTCTTTTTGCTAATCCACAACTTACCTTTAACATGTCACTCAGCACCTCCCAGTTGATTATTCAAGCCCTCCTAGGTGGAGGAGTATCAGTCAGTGCCCTTTTCCTGGGGTAATATTCAGCGGAGAATCTTGAAAGTATCAGCACAGACATCTGGCCCCTAATATAATACCCGTGCTATGCTCTCTTACCATCCCATTCTCCTTCCTTGGAGCTTACACTTTGTGTGTCAGCCTGGCTCAGTTGGTAAAATACACAGTTGGTCAACTTTACAATAAATCCTGTGAAGCGCTTTGACACATCTCGACCACGCGACCACGTGATAAGGCTTTATACCAAATGCAAGGATTATTATTATTATTAGCACTCTTCCTTTTGAGTCAGAAGGTTATGGGTTCAAGCCCCACATTGGGACTTTGAATTCATATAGTCTAAGATGGACACTCCAGTGCATTGCTGGGGGTACGCTGCATTGTTGGAGGTGAGACATCGGATGAGACATTAAACCGAGGTCCCGTTTGCTTGTTCAGGTGAATGTTAAAGATCCCTACTCAACAAGGACGTTTCTCTCTCCCACTGTCCTGGCCAACAAACCACCAGATAAATATTGGTCATTCACTTCTTAGCTGTTTGTGGGGCATTGCTGTGTGGAAATTGGCTGCCTCATTCGCCTACAGATATACAGCCATTATTCTTGACAGCAATTAATTGTGAAGCGTTTGAAAGCTTTTGCGTTGAATAGGAACTCTATCAAATGAAAGGATTGTTATTATTCTGTAATATATTATTGTTCTAATGTACTGGCCTGTTCACCCCCAGCGACAAGACGGCTTCTCAGTCATTTCCTTGTCAGTGGTGTTTTTTTCGCCTAAGTGAGTGTTCACCTGTGGCAGGTTTGGGTTTGGTATTATTAAAGGAATATTAATCCTTATATTTGATATACAACTTATAGCAACATCCAGATGTCTCAGAGTGCTCGCAGGACAATCAGTAAAGTCGTGGCAGCACCTTGGGACATCTCCCCTGCATGAAAGGAGCGATACAAGTGTAATTTGTTGTCGTTGTCGTGACTGTATCTATTTTGTGGGCAAACAAAGCAGCCAATTTGTGAGCAGCAATGACTCACAAACAGCCATTGAGTTAGTAACCAATTTTAATGGCAGGATTGTTGGCCAGGAGATACTCCCTTCTGTTTTTGAGTAGTACCGTGGGATTTTTAGCGTCCACCTGGGCAAGCTCCATTTAAGGTCTCATCTGAAGGAAATGCACCTCCAAACAATGCAACAACAACAACAACAAGATTCCATTTATAAAGCGCCTTTCACGTCAGGAGGACGTCCCAAGCACTGCAACGCACTCCAAGCACTGCAGTGTAGTGTCATCTTAGACTACTTGAGTTCTAAGTTCCGATGTGAGACTGGAACCTCCTGTCGTGGAGGCGAGATTGCCACCAGCCGAGCCAGGCTGACACATTATTCTGTTAACACGGAGCCTATTTTGAATACCTTTTTTCCTCAGCCCACGAGTTAACAACTCTCGGAGTCCACCTGTATCTGATAATTAAAGCTGTTAATCTCTTTGTAATTACCAACAGGATTGAGTAACATTCTGAGGAAATAATTACTGTTAAATCAATATTGTGGCAACCTGAGGGGCTGTTAATGTGTGAGGCCACGTCATGATTTTACAGCAGGCTGGGTGCTGTGGCGATTCACACGCATGTCGGGAGAGTTCAATCCAATGAGTCAAGCCTGTGCGCAGGGCTCTGGGGTCCAGTTCGTGCATGTGAACAGTTACTACACATGTGCTCAATGATTTATCAAGTATTGTGTGTTCAGTATAATAGTTCTACATGTGTGCATGATTGTGTAGCATAGTAGCTTTCATTGGCCCCACCCAATGTTACTTTCTCCCAGTGGGGAGTACTATCACCTCCATCCTCGCTCAGCTTCACTGGCTCCCTATCCCACAGACGACCGAGTCCAAGATCCTCATCCTCACTTTTAAAGTCCTCCACGGTCTGGCCCCACCCTACCTCTGTGACATTCCCTACCAACCCAGCTGCTCCCTTGGTTCAGTGGGCATTGGCCAGCTTCACGTCCCCTTCCCCATCTTGATTGGCGGCCAGGCTTCAGACTTTCTGCCCCCACTCTTTGGAATTCCCTCCAGAGCCCCTCCATTTCACCTCCTTCAAGGTCCATCTCAAGACCTTCTTTTGACTGGAGTTTATAGACATTGTAGTCTTTGTAGACAGGAGAGATCCATTCAAGAGAAAGCTAGATCTTCACATGAGGGAGAGAGGAATAGAAGGGTTTGGGAGGCAGCAAAGGAATGGGTGAAGACTCAAATAGAAAATGAACACTGGCACGGACTGGTTGGGCCGAATGGCCTGTTTCCATACTGTACAGTCTTTGTATAGTAAATTACTGTATAGTGTGTGTGCAATGTGAATTGTTACGCTGGGTAACGATTCACAAGACTCTAATGCCGCTCAGTGTTACAATTCCTCTGTGGGTGCAGTACTAGGTGTGCAATGCTTTGTGGTTTAAAGATTGACACATATAGTCTAGTCTGAACCAGTACATATCCAAAGGGTTGTACTATTCTATGTACAAGAGGGCCTTTCGTAGCTGGAGAGCAGACCCAGCATTAGTCAGTGCCACGAGAATTGGAGACAGTTGGTGGGGGAAAAATAGTTCATGTTAAAAATTAGCTTACAAATAGCTGGCAGACGGGACTTTGGTTTAACGTCTCATCCAAAGGACTGAACCTCTGACAATGCAACAAACACCCCAGCACAGCATTGGAGTGTCAGCTTAGACGATGTGATTCCAAGTCCTGACATGGGGCTTGAATCCACATCCTTCTGATTCAGAGGCGAGAGAGCTCGCTGTGCCAGGCTGACAGACAAATAATTGTAGAATTAACAAAACAGCTTAGGTTTATGCCATAAATCAAGAAATATTCAATCAAGAAACATTTATTTTGGCGTCCAACCAACAGAGGTTGGTCACCAAAATTAATAATAATAGAAATAATCCTTGCATTTGATATAGAGCCTTATCACGTTGTGAAGATGACTCCAAGCGCTTCACAGGAAATTCACTGTAAAGTCAATTGATTGCATTTTGTGGATGAAACAAGGCAGCCAATGGCGCTCAGCAGTGTCCTAACAAAGAGGGTGTCCAGCACTAGTTTAAAGTGACAGTTTCACGTTGCAGCCTGAATGAAAACCCATCTCTCTTTCAAGCTTTCCTGCTGCCAGAGTGAGTGTGCAACTAGAGGGGTTGGATCCTACAGTGTGCCTAGCCAAGTGCTAATGACAAACGACTCGATAGATTTTGAAATTCTGGCCAGTTTTTTTTTATTTTCTCCCCCAATTACGTCTGAAGAACGTTTCTGACAAATGGCTGAGACTGGAAGTTCATGGAGCATTTTAATTTTTTTTCATGGGCCTCTGGGAGCTACAGAGACTGTCATAGGTGGGCGACAGAGCAGTCACTGACTGAGCAGCCCTCCAGACAAGGTCACTTAGCGCGCAGTATTTCACCACACCCCAGTCTGCAAGATAATGGATTTATTGGTTTGTCAGCAGCTGGCTGACTGCAGGTGATGTGTGTGAAGTGCTGGGCAAGTGGAATCTTAAGCCTGCGGCCAATAATAATAATAATAATAATAATAATTCTTGCATTTGATATAGCGTTTTATCACATCTCAAAGATGTCTCAAAGTGCTTTGCAGCTTTGTAAATTGAATTGACAATTTTCTTTTTGGAGGATTTATTACCCCCAGAAAGCAATCCGCCAATCGACTAACAACCGGGTTCCTACTTATTGCTAGGTAAACAGATGTGTATGGAGTAAGGAAACTTGCCTAAGGTTTCGCCCTGCCTGGGAATTGAACCCGGGTTCTCTCGCTTGCAAGGTGAGCGCGCTAACCACTACGCTACGGGACTCCACTTACGTGAGTTAACCACTTGGAAATAACATTTTCTGAAGAGTATATTTTGGGTTCAGTAGTGATATATTTATGCTTTACACTGTTCAGCATGGTTGGTTCCCTGCTGTGACATATATGGAATCATAATATCCACATTTGGAGGGACTTAAAATGTTTCTCGCGAGATGCCAAGTGAAACGAAAAAGTCTAAAGTATCATCACTCAAAGGAATACAATTATTTCCAAGTCAGATCACATCATCGATTTTGCAATAAATTATCTGGGTTATTCAAGGATTCCGAAAATCATTCCGCTCGATACATTACTCAAATCACTGATTCAATCTTCATCAAAGAGAAAATCTCTATTGGGTCAACCCCCCCCACTCCAATTCTATCTGACACGCTGAGCTGAATGGTGAGATTATTATTCTTCAGAAAATGCTTGGGCATCCTCTTCCACTCTCTTCCTCCCATCTCTTCCTCTCTCCTCTTCAACCTTCCTCTTCCACCATCCTCTTCCACCTTCTTCATTCCTCTTCCTCCCTCCTCTTCCATCTTTCTCCATCCTGGAGATGTGGACTCCATGTGGAGTCCTGTAGCTCAGTGGTTAGAGCACTCGCTTTGCAAGCGAGAGACCTGAGTTCAATTCCAGGCAGAGGGCGAAACCTTGGGCAAGTTTCCTTACTCCACACGCCTAATAATAATCCCTCCAAAACCAAAAACAATAATAAATTGGTCATTTTCAATCTACGACTGTTTGTGGGACATTGCTGTGCGCAATTGGCTGCCGCGTTCGCCCACAAATATACAGTCAATTCACTTTACAGTGTGTTCTGTGAAGCGCTTTGGGACGTCCTCCCGACGTGAAAAACGCTATATCAAATGCAAGGATTATTATTATTATTATTATTATTATCCTCTTTCATCTTCCTCCTTCCTCTTCCTCAATCCTCTTCTACTTTCCTTTTGCACCTTCCTCTTCCACCTTCCTCTTCCTCCCTCCTCTTCCTGTTCCTCCTTCCTCTTCCTACCTCCTTTTCTTCCCACCTTCCTCACCCCTCTTCCTCCTTTCCCTTCCTCCTTCCTATTCCTTCCTCCTTTTCCACCCCCCTCTTACCTCCATGCCTTCTTTCATCAATCTCATTCTGGGTGGAGATTTCTGGTTCAAGAAAAATGCAAGTTAGAGGAGGCTGGTCCTCTCTGTCTTGTCCTCATCATTTTCCATGACATAACATGATGGAGCACCAGCTGTGGCCATGCTTAGGCAACTGTAGAAGAATTCATACACACCCTTAGCTCTCAGCTGATTGACCACTCATATGGCAACTGTTAGAAAAAATCCAGCTTTCCGAGAAATTTTTCTCGATCAAACCTTCGGTTACTTTTTGTAGAACAGGGATTCTCAAAAGCGGCGATTCCCAAATTTTTATTTTTGGTCAGCCTGGGGTCTGACACAAGCGGAAACCTGTCACCTTAGTTAAAATGGTGGAGTCCCATAGTGCAGTGGTTAGCGCACTCGCCTCGCAAGAGAGAGGGTTTGATTCCGGACAGAGCGAAACCATAGGCAAGTTTCCTAACTCCTCACGTCTCTGTTTACCCAGCAGCAAGTCGGAACCCGGTTATTTGTCGATTAGCAGATCGCTTTCCGGAGGTAATAATCCCTGCTCCCGAAAAATTTGATCATTGAATCCTACTGTTTAAGGGACGCAATTGACCCACAAAGTACACAGTCAATCCACTTTAGAATGTTAAAATGTTAAAAGATCCCAAAAGTAAGAAGCTTCTCCCTGTGTCCTGGCTAACAATGCTCCAATAATGGATGAATCACCTCCCAAGTTTATACAACTTGGGAAGTCTTTCCGACGCGAAAGGCGCTATAAATATGTAGTTTTGTAGTTGTTGACTTGGCTGTGCACAAAATGCCTGCCATATTCCATAAACCAGTCACTACACATAACAGTATTTACTGTAAACCATTTCAGACTTCACTGTATGATACACTGGGTATAATATACCACTTTACGGTATGTCCTGTGAAGCACTTTGAGCCATCCTTCTGATTTGAAAGGCTGTTGTTATTAATATTAATTATTATTATTGTTGCCATTGTTATTATCTGGTCACTTGCTGTCCTCATTAGATTGTTGGCACTTTCAATCATTTTTACAATGGCTTCTGTTTGTGTTACTGCCTTTCAGCTCTACCTTGCGGATAATATTTCACAATGATTGCCATGTTTTGCCCTGCATTCTGCTGACATTTATTAGGAATCAGGCCTGTGATTTCACCATTGTAAACTCGTTGCCATTGTCTGAGTGAAATTGATATCTCCTGCAGGGAAATGTTCAGTAAATAAACCTTTATTTTCACTCTCTATTTCTTGGCCAACAGCATTGTGGATCCTGGGGCTCGGCAAACACTGTGAATAGGCGGAAGGCATATCAATCAGTGACTCTACAATACTAGCAATACAACAACAAAATTACCTGTAATAGCCTGTAACTCTCAAGCCAGTGCCTGACCCCCAGTGTTACACTACGTTAAGAGATAAGAACTGTTGTGCGCGTGTGGGTAGTGTGTGTGTGTGTGCGGTGTGCACGCATGCGTGTGCAGTGTGTTTGCACGCATGTATGTGCAGTGTGTTTGTGCACATGTATGTGTGTGCTGTGTATGTGCTTGTGTGTGTGTGTGTGTCCTCGTTTGGGACAAATAATCCTTGCATTTGATAAATCGCCTCCAACCATAAGTGTTCCATCATCTGAAGCACTCTAGCACAACTCCAGATAGTGTAGTACAGCTGCTAACACTCAAGTTCCCGATACTCGCACAGTTTTAGCAATAATAATAATCCTTGCATTTGATATAGCGCCTAATCACTCGTTGAGACATCTCAAAGCGCTTCGCAGAATAAATTATAAAGTGAATTGACTGTATTTTGTGGGTGAAACGCGGCAGCCAGTTACATTGTCTCACAAGCAGCCGTGGATTGAATGACCAAACATTTTAATCTTGGGACGGTTTATTACCCCTGGAACAAGATCCGCTACTTAACTGACAACCGGGTTCCTACTTACTGCTAGGTAAGCAGGCGTGTGGAGTAAGCAAATTTGCCTAATGTTTCACCCTGCCCTGGAATCGAACCCGGGTCCTCTCGCTTGTGAGGTGAGCGTGCTAACCAATACACTAAGGGTCTCCTGAAGTTTATACCACTGTTAATTAGCATGTTTGACCATCAGTGCCGGGAGGGCATACAGAATGGCTCTCGGTGTCTAATAGATCACGTAGGTTAAACCGTACATTAGCATCTCACTGTCTGAGCACATTTGATATGGAAACTAGCCTTTGGCTCTGATGACAGAGATCCATACAGGAGACCCGAGCTACAAAATCGTCACCTGCTGACAATTAAGTGTGTAATTCTTTCTCCATGGGGTTACAATAGTTGTAATTTGCATGGCTAATAAGACTTCAGATTTTCACTTGATTAGGTGAATTACATAGAAACAATTGAGCCGCTGCTTGAGCTATTTATCTATCTTTGCCTGACAACATATTGATGCAGTGTGCAGTTGCCAAAGTGCATATCTAGCATGCCTTGAGATAGCAATAAACAAAGAACCTACAAGAGAGATGTTGGTACAAAATCATTTTACATCATTAACCATCACATCAATTCAGGCTTCAAAGTCATCGTCCCTGTTACTCTAAAACAGCGGTGGCCAACCTTCAATAGTAGCAATGGGTCAGCTTCCTGTTTGAATATTTATTGATTTATGTCATAAATTGTTAATGCAGAATTGTGAGAACATTCTTAAAATCCCTCTCAATTGGGAAGTTGAAATTTCACAGCTCTAAAAATAAAAGTTCTTAAATTGAACCAGCAAAATAATAATAATAATAATAATCCTTGCATTTGATATAGCGCTTTTCACGTCGGGAGGACGTCCCAAAGCGCTTCACAGAACACACTGTAAAGTGAATTGACTGTATATTTGTGGGCGAACGCGGCAGCCAATTGCGCACAGCAATGTCCCACAAACAGTTATAGATTGAAAATGACCAATTTTTTATTATTATTTTTGGTTTTGGAGGGATTATTATTAGGCTCTGTGTGGAGTAAGGAAACTTGCCCAAGGTTTCGCCCTCTGCCTGGAATTGAACTCAGGTCTCTCGCTTGCAAAGCGAATGCTCTAACCACTGAGCTACAGGACTCCAAAATGCTACATTTAAGACAGAATTTAAGAATGTTCCACACAGGTCCTACAACAACAACAAATTACATTTGTAGATCACCTTTCACACTGGGAGGATATCCCAAGGTGTTGGACAGCCAAAGAGTTAGACTCGATCAGGAGGTTGGAATCAGAAGGGATGGAGGCAGGGAGGGAAGGGGTAGGAGGGTGATCGAAGGTGCAATTATTACAATTACAAGCTATGATTATTCATTATCAGCAATTATTACAATTACAGACTAAGATTACGTGTAATTTGGGGCTGACTGCACCATAGTTGTCCCACTCAGCCCCACATTGGCCTTGGTCTGCCATTCTGGAGGTCATCAATAGGTACGATAGGCAGAGGGCGAAGAGCTGATCACTGGAGGAGTCCTTCAGTCACAGCTGCCCAATTGGAACTATCACCATTGACAAACACTTGCAATCGCCCATTATCTTGCAATTAATAAACCTATTTGCAGTAAGATCTCGAAACCAATGAGACTCCACTTTAGCTGGAAGTCCCCACTGAGAGCTCTTTCCTGATTGTTCACTTATATATTTGCCTTCCTGCCCAAGTCTCCCTGCTCATGTCACAGAAGCATTCAGTAGGACTCTGGACCGACAGGACCCTGCCTTTTTTTAAAAGCCATTTAGACTTGAAATTACTGATTCAGAGCAATGCTGTCTTCCCAGATCTTTAGCAAACTCAATCAACAGCCGATGTTGTATTCCCTCTATGTATTTTTCTTTTTTTTTTTCGTTTCACACACACACCACTGCCTGCTCACAGAATAAAAAAACAAAAGATTCCAGTAAGTGACAGGAACTGCAATTATAAATAATACTGTTTGTATTTGATAAAACTCCCATCATCAGACATTGCAAAGCGTCTCACATGAATTACTCCAAAGTGAATTTTGCACACGAACATAGCAGTCAATTTGCACACAGCAATGTCCCCCAAAAGTAGCCATGAAGTAAATGACTAATTTTATGGAATAAGAACATAAGAATTACAAGATGAAAGAAGGCCAAGGTCCATCTAGTTCACCTTACATCATCCTGGCACATGTTTTGCCCTAAATTATATATTGTGTCCCAAGATATTATTTCCTAAAAGAAATCTGTATTTGAAAGAATCAACACTTCCTGCTTCCACCATCTCCTTAGGGAGCTGTTCCATACATTTACTACTCGCTCACCACAGATTTGTTTTGAATTTACCCCTTTTCAATCACAGGCCATGTCCGCCAGTTCTTATTTCTGAGATCGTTGTCCAGGACAGCGGACAAAACTCCCTACTATTTTCCAATAGCGCCTCGGGATCTTTAAACACAACAGGCACACAGGACATTGTTTTAACATCTCATCCAAAGGATTGCATCTCCACAAATACCGCTCTCCCTTCAACACTGCATTGGAGTGTCAGCCTGGACCCTGAGCTCAAAGTCCCAATGTGGGGCTTGAACCCACAACCTTCTGACTCAGAGGCGAAAGTGCTACCAACTGAGCCAGGCTGAAATGCTATCGGATACAATAAAATACCACATAGTTGGTTGCTGCATGGATGAGCGTGAGGGGTCTTGGCCAACAAAGGTTTTTCCCTTTGCTCTGCGTTGCACAGTAAGGTTTGAAACCTGGCCCATTATAAACAAGAGGGTAAGTCGGAGGAGAGGGTGGGAGAGGAGTGTCAGTTTGCTGCCAGCAGCGACGCGTGTGAGCAGGCTCCAGGCACAGTGTTCAGTAGCAATGCACAAAACTGCTTTTGCAGCTTCAAATCAGTGGAGCTCACCTCTTGCAGGAGTAGTGATTCCTGTCCTTCCACAAGGCTGCAGAGCATCACAGCAGAAGGAAAGGCACCTTCCACAACCTGTCTCCACATGTAGGAAATTTCCCCTTGAAGTGAAATTTTGTAAGTGGCGTTAGGCGTACATTATAAATGCAATCACTGTCATTTGCTGCACCACTGCCCTCACCTGCTTATGCAGCACTGAATAACCAGCTAAGTCCTTTTGCTCCCCCCCCATCCCCTTCCACACCGCTCCATGAATGCTACACATTCAAGTGCGATGCTTCATCCGATGGGTTTTTTGGATGAGACTTTAAAATGAGGTCCCTTTAGCCTGTTCAAGTAGATGTTAAAGATCCAGTGGGAACCATTCAAAAAGAGAAGGGATTTTCTCTTTTCTGGTGTGCTGGCCAACCGTCCCCTAAATAAAATTGGTCTCGCATTCCGTGGCTGGTTGTGGGACATGATTGTGCGCAATTGTGCTTCTGAATTTGCGCTCAAATACACAGACACAGTAAATCCTGTGAAGCGCTTTGAGAAGTGCTTCCGACATGATAAGTTGCTAAACTAAATGCAAGTATTGTTATTGTTATTATTATTGTTGTTATGGAAAAGTAAATTCAGGATGGGTTGTTCAGCGTGGTCACACACACACAGATGGGATTTTAATGCGCCCCGAGTCCCTGGTGCCTTTGTATTAATGACATGCAGTCCTGATTTTATTTCAAACTAATTGGGATACTTTGCTGCTTCTGTGTAATTATTGTGCTTAAAATTTTCCACACAAAAAATGTACATTTCAGAGCCCCCGGTAGGTAGAGGTTAATGAGGATTAGCTCTGGAATGACTCACACACATTAAATAGATAGACAATTATAACCAGAAAATGGTTCAATCTGCTCAGTACAATAAAGTAGACTAACCTCACCATACCCTTCAGACATACAAATCTCATCACACAGGCAGCCTAGAGAAACACACGCTCCTCTCAAACACACAGCCTAACCACACAGATAGGCTGAGTTAAGACCCTTAATCCCTTTTTACATGTCCTACCTGAGTGTCAATCTAGCACTGTGGTAGCACTCTCGCCTCTGAGTCAGAAGGTTGTGGTTTCAAGCCCCACGTCAAGACTTGGAATCATATCGTCTAACTTGACACTCCATTGCAGTGCTGGTGGTGTGCTGCGATATCAGAAGCATTGAACCGAGGTCTTATCTGCCTGTTCAGGTGGATGTTAAAGATTCCATGGCACTATTTGAAAAGAAAAGGGAGTTTCTCTCTCCTGGTGTCCTGGCCAACCATCCGGCGCTAACCCTGGTGTATATCCACACTCTAGGTCTTATTGTTTCTCCGTGTGCCTCTTAGGCCAGCTCTGCCCTCATCCACTCCCAAGCTCACACACTGTGCCAAGCCTTTGCATTCGTTCCCGTTGGATTAAGTCTAACTTTTATGAGTGTGAAGTTAATTAAGGAAAACCCTAATTAAATGCAACTCATCAAACATTGAGTGATGTTTAAAACGCGCCCTAAACTCCTGCCTAAAACATACTTATCGAAATCATTCCTGGATTATTTTTCCTCCAAAATGTGATTAAGCCGAGATCTTGCTAACTAACGCTCAGGAGGCTGTCTAAACAAGGCACTTTTAGATACATCCCTCGATCAAAGAGTATCTCCCAGAGTTCTTGTCTCATTTGTCTCATTTTTATTCCTTCACACCCATTGAGATGAAACAGCCTGGGTCATGGTGTGTTTGATATAATTGGGGTCTTGTGGTTTGATGACTGTGATTGGAAAAAGTTGCACAAGGCAGTGGGTGAAAGCAATTAGTACTTCTAGAGAAATCATGAAATGAAAAGACTTCACAGGGGGCATGTTTACAAATAATAACCCTTGCTTTTGATACAGCGTTTACAAAGTTGAGAACATTTAAAAGTGTTTCACAGAGTTTCACTGTAAAACTGAGGTGCAGTGATTAAATTTGCGGGGGCACGCAGCAGCCAATTTGCACACAGCAACTTCCCATTAAGAGCCATGAAGTGAATGATCAATGAGAGATTTTGCCCCGCACATTATTCAAAAGGAAAAGGGAATTTGTCCCAGCCAGCTGGCCAACAACCTTCTGGGTGAATTGGTCATTTACCCCATTGCTTGTTTGTGGGATGTTGTGTGCACAGAATGACTGACCACTTTTGTCCACAACAACAACTTGCATTTATACAGCGGCTTTCATGTTGGGTAACGTCTCAGAGCATTTCACAGGGACGGGTTTGGCCACCGAGCCCGGGGGAGGGGAGTTGGGGGTGGTGGCCATAGAAGCATTCGAAGAGGTAGGGTTTGAGATGAGACAAAGACAGAAAGAGAAGGATTGAGATGGAGGAGTAGACGGAGGTCTACTGAATAAAAGTCACTGCACTTAAAAATAATCACGGTAAAGTATTTTACTATCTGTATTTTGTAACTGCGGGTTACATTAAATATTTTGACATTTTAAGGCACTATAAAAATTGAAGAACAGAATTTTTAAATGCAGATGGAGATAAAAATGCATTGCAGTCATCTGTTGACACACCTCAATGAGTTCACGGTCAATGAATGTTTCTGCGAAGTGAGTGGCAATTGGGAGTCTGAAACTGATTTGTGCTAACACCCATTGTGTTCACCAATACAACCTTATTTTTTTGGTCAGACGGTTTCTGACACACGTGGAAAGCAATCATCATGTTTAAGAATATCCAAACCAAATGAAGAATTCCACACAAGCCACTGTCACATGGAAATTTCAGAGATAAATTGTTGGAATGGAATGCGCACTTTCTCTGAACACCGTCAAGAGTACCAACTACTCTCTACCAAACCAACTACCAACATCATGTTTCAACTTACTGAGCTATCCAGTTCCCCATTGTTGAGTTTTGTCTAGACATTATTCCTCTGCATTAGAAAGCAAGAGCCCTGCTTAATCACATCTCAGACAGTTTCCAGCAGCAGCGTGGAGCGTAGTGATGAGCTAAACAGACAGTGCCTGAGCTTTTGAATGAAAAGCGGAAAGAAGCTCAGCCCCTCATCAGAGACTGAGCTCAGTCCTCAACAGACCCTGGCTGGTCTGGTGTGGAGCGTGGCTGGTCTGGTGTAGAGCGTGACTGGTCTGGTGTAGAGTGTGGCACGGTGCAGTCTGCTCACAAAAAAACAATTAATTTCCAAACCCCACACACTGCCTGGGATCATTGTAAAGTGACACCATTAACCTTTGCATTCCAGAGTAATGACTTCCCCAGCACACTGCCTGCGATGGGCGACTTAATTGTCACCTTTGTGCCTGGACAGTGGTAGTGAATAGGACCAACACAGGGATACATTAATAACTGTCTTCCCTGATACCATCATGTTGGAATTGGCTTAGGGTTAATTGAAAGAAGAAAAACAGTGCTCTCCTTATTAAAAAAACATTAGCGTTTAATTATCGGTGCCTTCATTTTCCTCACCCTGCAGGTTGGAAATGTCACATTACCTCACAAACTTTTTAATTGAAAGCTATTGATTGGTTTGGAGTATATATGTAGCTAATCTCCAGAGTAAGTGGAGTGGGGCATACTTTTTCTGCAATGATATTGCGAGGGTTTGGAAGGTTTAGAACCACTGAAATTTACAGCACAGAAGATGGCCATTTGGCCCATCGTGTTTGTGCAGGCGGTTTTAAAGAGCAATCATCAGTCAAGCTCTTCTGTCTTGAAACCCAATCTTGCTGACTGAGCATCACCTTCCCAGCCCAGACTGACCAGCAATCCAAAGCAGAGAGGACTTGCAGCAAGCAAGCTATTGTGCAGTGCAGAGAAAGCATTAAATAAAATAGCAAATGGCCTTTTAAACTGTACAGAGTTCCTATTGATTCAGTACAGTGAGAGTTACTTTGTGTGTGACTGTGCAGAATCACTGTTTATTACAGGGTCAGGATTTCCCATTGACCTGCTAAAAGCTGTGCTAGTTCGTGCTAATTAAATATTGTGCAGCGTTTATTGCTATTTGCTTGTGAAGTGGCATAATTTCCCCTAATGGAGCACGAGTCCTGGTTTACCCTTCCCCGCACACTCCAGTTGGTCCAATATACTCCACATCACATTGCACTGAGTCTATGGGATAATGGCTGATCCAAGGGAGAAGGTGAGGTGACAGATTATTTCTGATGCAAGTTACTAACAGTCTCTCGTACCATCCCTGAATATTTGAAATCAGACGCCTGAAATTGTACTTCATCCTAGCAATAAGACATTTGTCTTCCAGACTAAGAGCAGTCAGAATTTCAAGTCTCAGAAGTCCTAATGGGTCCAGAAGCCCCTCCTGGACAAGTGTAAATCTCACCAGCGCAATGTAAACTGTACAGTTGCCATTGCCTTCTGGTTTCTGAGCCAGGTAAGTCTGCAGTGCTGCAGAGCACTGCAAATAACTAAACAACCTGCCTGGCTCAGCCTGCCCCAGACCGCTCCCAGGGGGCAAGAATTCTTCCCACTCAACTCCTGTTAAGTCTACAAGCCTAGGCCCTAACGGGTAAGGTGGTGCTAGCTGGACAAGCAGCATGAAGCTTGCCAGACAGTGCCACAAATAGCAAGCTATGTGTTTTTATATGGATGAACTCCAGCAGTTACCCCAACACACACTTTGAGGGATCTGCAAGCCTTGGCTCTCATCAACCTGTGTCTAATATCTCTTGAATTAGGTAAGCAGAGTGCATCCATTTAGGAAGAGAGTGCACATTCCATATACAGGGAATTTTGTAATGTGTGTGTGGCATACACATGTTGAACTCTTGGATACACTGAAGCATGGTGGTGGGTTTCCACATGTGGCAGACACCCATCTGACCCCCCCAAAAATTAACCTGTTTCATTAAAAACAATAGCGCTACGAAAAGATCACAGCTGGTTCAAACACTCCACTACTTGCCGCGTTTCGCCCACAAAATATACAGTCAATTCACTTTACAGTATATTCTGTGAAGCACTTTGAGACTTCTCTACGATGTGATTAGGTGCTATATCAAATGGAAGCATTATAATTACCATTACATTCAGTCTAGTCTAACGGAGTTAACTTTCTATCTAGCCTCAGGTAGTATCCTTGAACTACCTGTTCTAATCCCAGAATTGCCCTAAACCGTTCACTCTGAACTGAAACCATGCTATTTTCTTATTAAACATTGCTTATCTGACTCTGAGACAACTTCAGACATTTTACTTCAGCTTGCCTGCTCTCCATGATAAATAGCTGCACAACCATTTCTGCTTGAACTCCAGTTAAACCCTCCCTTCCTCCCTCATCCTTTCGAGCGAGCTCTCAAAACTTTTCCATAGAAGTGCACAAACAACCTCGGAGTTGTGCCTTAGACAGTATCCTCCATTGTTTAGGTCCCTTGTTTAATGAAGAGTCAGGCTCCTCTAGGACTCAGACACTTTGAGGAAGATCCTCAGGCTTTCTTCCCCTCAGGTCAAAATCATTCACAGCTGAAGATGAGTCGCAGACCTAATCTACTCCTGTCTGGCTGTATGCTTCAGTGAATATAAAACCACTGTTGCTGTCACTTTGTAGTCTTGTTACATTTTTTCTTTAAAAAAAGCCTCTGTAAATATATAACTAATCCTTACATTTGATATAGTGCCTTAACACATCAAGAACATCTCAAAGTGCTTTCAAAGAGTTTACTATAAAGGTTAGTGACTGTAGAATTGTAGATGAACCTGGCAACCAATTTGCACACAGCAATGTCTCGTTAATAGTCATGAAGTGAGTAATCATTTTTTTGTCTGGAGGCCAGGACACGCTTAGTGACTGAATAGATATTCACCATTCACCGTGTATAGGTAGTCTTACTCTTAAGATTAATCCAAAAGATGGCATCTCAGACAATGCAGCATTCCTTTCGCCCTTCCTACTACTACAATAGGGTGTCAGCCTAGGTTGTAAGGTTAATTCTGAAATGTCTACTTCCCCCTTCAGCCACTACACCCCAAAGCTATGGAACTCTCTTCCTTAATCGCTCCACTTTCGTACCTCCTTCCCCTCTTTTAGATCACGGAAGACTTTCCTCTTCAACTGTTCTTATGGTCACTTCCTCCCTCCCCCTGGCTTGGAATCAGGCTCCACCACTGTTAAGCGCTCCGAGACGCTGCCCCATATGAAAAGCACTATATACAAGTTGTTGGCCGAAACCCTCGTGCATGCGTTTGTCACCTCCCACTTGGATGACTCCAACACACTTCTCTCCAGCCTCCCCAGCTCCACCATTCACAAGATCCAGCTCATTCAAAACTCTGCTGCCCGCATACTGAACCAGACCAAATTCCGTACTCACATCTCACCAGTTCTGACCAGGCTCAACTGGCTCTCCATCACCGAACTTATCGACTTCAGGATCCTCACACTCGTGTTCAAATCCTTCACTCCCTGACACCTCCCAACCTCTCCGACCTCCTCACTCCCCAATCCACCACCCGGCACCTCCGCTCAACTGGCACCGGCCTCCTGCTCGTCCCTCGCACCCTCCGCCCCACCATCGGAGATTGTGGTTTCAGCCACTGCGCCCCAAAACTCTGAAACACTCCCTCAATCCCTCTACCTTGCCCCCCGCTCTCCCTTCTTTCAAGTCTTGCCTAAAGACTTTCCTGTTCGACCGTGCTTACGGCCACCTCCCCCAGCTGGGAGTCAGGCTCGGCCACCGTTAAGCGCTCTGAGATGCTGCCCTGAGTGGCGGGCGCTATATAAGTGCAAATTGTTGTTGTTGTTCATGGGTGTTTCTGGAACATTGCTGATTGCAAATTGGCTGCGTCGTTCACCCACAAATACACAGTCACTGCACTCTACAGCAAATTCTGAGGATGTGATAAGGAGCTGTACTATGGAATAGCCATGGGCTGACTTGCACCATTCCAGCAACTAATGGCCTCTATCACAGGTACCACACACTAATACCGGGAAAGAGGCTCTCCAGAACTGTGCTCGACTACTCTCACTCCTGAGTAAAATAGTAAGGACACTAAACTTGCATTTTTATAGCAACTTTATCACATTGAAACATCTCAAAGCACTTCACAAGGTTGTTGCTGTCAAGGGCAATGACCGTTCATCATACGTAAAGAAGGCAGCTGTTTGTGCAATCAACAACTCACAAACAGTTGGGAAGTGAGTGACCAATTTATGTGGAGATGGTTGACCAGGAAACACCTAGAGAAACTCTCTCTACTTGTGAATAACCCAGGCAGACCGGATTAACCCAGGCAGATTTGAATTAAAGTCTCAAATTAAAGTCTCAAAGCAGAGCACGTCATGTGATACTTCCCAAGCACTGAACTGGAGTGTCAGTCTATACTCCATCCTGGAGTGTTTGTCTACCAGGTTGGTCCAACCAGCAGCCCATGGACCGCTTTCATCCAGCCCTCCCTCCATTTAATCTGACCCACCCATTCCCTGCATAGCCAATAAGTGTTATGTTTCTGGAAGGGAGCCAAAAGATTGTACCACCTTGGTCTACACTGTATGCTGAATGCCCAACCCAGGACTTCAACCTACAACCTTCTGACCCAGGGTAAGAGAGGTATCATGGATGTGTTAAAGAGAAGGAAGATTGATGTGTTCTGTTTAGGAACGTTGGGCTCTATCAGTCAGCTGATAGTCGGTATTGGTTTGTGCCAGCTTTCACCATCCCACTACAATGCAGATAATTGAAGCGCAGGCTTTGATTTTTGAATAACATTCAGGATGCTTGTTGATACGGGCTGAGCTGGAACTCGGAATTAAATGAAACGGAGATTGGTTGTGCTCTTAAGCAGCTGCTCGCTGGAGGTTTGGAACTCGAGCCTTCTGGACGGTCTGGCGCCGCTTGCCAAGAGCCTTGTCTCATGACACAACTACCCCGCAGTGGGCAAGGCGATAATTGCAACTGATGAGAAGTATTCGTGCCCTGTGTGCGTGACAGCTGCCGCCTATTAGTGTGTTTAGGAGAGTAGCAAGTAACTGAATATCATTGGGCTGATATTCCTGACTGTTGGTTACTTTCATGCCAACTCATCGTATGCAGCATTTGAGGTTCTGGGCTCGGGGTCTCCTACGGATGCTCTAGGAGATGTTTCCCATTCCTCCAGCAGAGGCAATAATAATTATCCTTGCATTTGGTATAGCACCTTATCACATCATTGAGACGCCTCAGAGCGTTTTACAGGGTTTACTTTAAGGTGAAGTGACTGTATATTTTGCAGGGATGAAACGCGGCAGCACAATTACTCACAGTAATGTCCAACAAAATGCCATGAAGCAAATGACTCATTTTATTTGGGGTATTTGAGGCAGAATCTCCCTTCTCTTCAAATAGTGCCATGGGATCTTTAACATCCACCTGAACAGGCAGATGGGATATCAGTTTAATGTTTCATCTGAAGGACAACACTTCTGACAATGCAGCACCACCCCCAGCGCTGCATTGGAGCATCATCTTAGACAATGTGATTCCAAATCCTGACGTGAGGTTTGAACCCACAACCTTTTGATTCAGAGGTGAGAGCACTAGCACTGAGCCAGACTGACCTGATAGACAGGCATCTCTACCAACAGGTCAAAACCAAGAATTAAGAACACTATTGGTGATACACTACAACTCCTGGAATACAGAGCGAAGGAAATGATGCTTCAGCTGTATAGAGCCTTGGTCAGACCCCATCTGGAGTACGGCATTTAGTTTTTCGGCACCGCACATCAGGAAAGGTATATTGGCAGCGCAGATTCACCAAAATGACACCAAGGTTAATTTAAAGGGTTAAATTATTAGGGCAGGTTGCACAAAAACGTGGTCTGTATTCCTTTGAGATTAGAAGGTTGATCTGATTGAGTGTTTAAAATTATAAAGGGATTTGCTAGCATAGCTACCTCACTATTTCCTTTGGTGAGGGAATCCAGAACAACGGGGCTTAATCTTAAAATTAGAGCTAGGCCATTTAGGAGTGAAATCAGGGACCATTTTTTCACACAGGGTAGCGGAAAGCAGGAACTCTCTCCCCCAAAAGGTTGTGGATACTGGATCCATTCAAATTTTCAATTCTGAGGTGGATAGATTTTTGTTAGGTAAGGATAGCAAGGGATATGGAGCAAATTGTAATGTATGAATAATATATGACTGTTTGTAGACCACTGCTGTGCATAACTGGCTGCTGTGTTTCACTCACAAAACACACAGTCACTATACTTCACAGTATATTCTGTGAAGTGTTTTGAGACGTCTCAACGACGTGATAAGGCGCTATATTAAATGTAAGGATATTATTATAAGGCGGGTAATTGGAGTTGAGGTACAGATCAGTCATGATCTAATAGAATGGCGATGGCGGAACAGGCTCGAGGGGCTGAATGGCCTACTCCTGTTCCTATGTTCCTAATTATATTTACACAGTGCCTTTCACGCTAGGGGGAAAATCGCAAAGTGCATTCACGGTGAGCAAATGAGATGGGGGTGCGGAGCTGGTTGGCGGGGGGGGGGGAGTGTAGAGAGGGGACAGATGACCAAAAGTATGGTCAAATAGGTCCAGAAAGACGGGTGATGATAATCATAATGATTAAAAATGGGTTGACTAAATACTAACCAATGGTGAATAAAATATTGACTACCTGCAAAAAGTAGTTAGTTTAGGAAGCTCAAATATACTAAGAAAAATTACATCCATTCATAAGTTACATGGCAGTGTTATTGGTCTGGCTGACCAACACAGAAAACCATTTAGAAATTACCTCTACAGAGTGATTTAAACTGTAATAACATAATAATAATAATTCTTGCATTTAATATAGCGTTTTATCACGCCATTGAAAAGTCTCAAAGTGCTTCACTGCGAAATGCAGTGACTGTGTAGTTTTCAGTGGCAGCTAATTTATGCACAGCCATGGATTAATACTAATCTTTCCACTTGATGTATTTGGTTTACCTCACTCTCTCCCTCCCTCTCTGCTTCAAATACCTCAGCTACCTCCCCACCTTCACTCCTCTGACACCCATCCACCTCATGCTCCAACCCTGCCTCTGTGAGGTGCTTTTAGTCATTCTGCCACGTGAAAGGCCCTGGCTGAGTGCCTGAGTGTTGCTATTTGTGGTTTATACAGCCCATTCCACGGTGGGAGATCTGAAACCCCTTCACAGTAAATTCTGTACTGTATTTTGTAGACAAATAGTGGAATGAATCTGAGTCATGAAGCATTTATCCCCCAAGTTTGCCAGGCAATAGTTTGGCAGCAGTGCATGGGTGACAGTGAAGGAGAGGTTTTGGGCAGTGAGACTGCATGCTTGCCCCCCCCCTACTTCACGCTCTTAACATAGATGTTCTCATCAGCCATGCAATCTAAACACAGCTGTGTCCAGTCAAACTGAGCTCCACTTCCCGAGGCCCAGGGGCTTTGAAAGTGACCATTTATCAGGTTATTGATGAGTGGTATTGTGATGGGGTGAAGAAACAAGCCAATTACACAATTACTGCCATCTCCAGCATTTACCCACACCCTGGAAGCCCACCTGAATGTTTGCAATTTGAATGGCTGTAAATTTGCATTTTATATGCTCTTTGTTGTCCTCCATTGGGGGAGGGTGGAGGGGGCCTGTATGGATGGAAAAAGCATCGGAATGAGAGAGCGTCGAACTGTGTCCTTGAAACTGAAGTAAAATCTTTGGGTCCTCGTGAGACAGTCATCAGGACAAATAGGAAAGTGACGGAATAGGAGTGATTTATTGGGAAAGGAGAATGTCGTTTTTTTTATGACTTAAGTGTAATCGTTCAGAAAGTTCTGGGTAAAGCAGCACTGGGTCAGCTCAAGGTCTTTCATTCACTCTTCAAAATAATTTGGTCACTCAATCCATGCCTGTGTGTGGGAGGGACACTGCTGCGCGGAATAGGCTGTGGCATTTTGCCCACAAAATACACAGTTAATCCACTTTACAGTTTGTTCCGTGAAGCGCTTTAGATGTCTCAACGACGTGATGAGGTGCTATATCAAATGCAAGGATTATTATTATTGTACAGATTCATCATCACTTGTTTAATTCAGTGCCTCTCAATACAAAACCCAGAATTCTGTTTGCCCTTTTAACTGCCTTTTCTAACCGCAGTCTTGCTTTTACCAAACTGTGTCTCCCAAAATAACCTCTGTTCCGCCACTCCATTGAGAATTCTACCATGTGGGTGTAATTCCCCTCCCTATTCTTTCACCGTTTCGCATTTTCCTACATTGAATTCCATGTTCCACAAATCTGCCCACTCTTCCATCCTACCAACAGCTGCCTGCAGCCTCCTGCAGTCTTTGTCACTGTTAACAAGTAGTTTAGTATCAGATTTGCATATAAATTCCCCGAACTCCGGCAATTAGAAATTTTTTTTGGGTTGGGACCTTTGGACAATGAATGGATTGCCCCCTCTGACCAACTTTCAGTCGTCTTTCTCCTTCCCGATCCCCTTCGGCTCCCACTCCCCAGTTCAGGTGCAAAGTCAATATTGCGAAGAACCAGGGGATGTGAAAGGGGCTGTGTAAATGCAGATTTGTATTGTGTTGTACCCTAAAAAAAAGTAATTTGGTCACTCAATCCACGGCTGATTGTGGGATACTGTTGTGTGCAATCGGTTGCCACGTTTCGCCCACTAAGTATACAGTCAAAACGATTTGCAGCATATTCTGTGAAGCACTTTCAGACGTCTCGAAGACGTGATAAAGCGCAATATCAAATGCAAGGATTATTATCATTAGTTTTCCGAGAAGTTGTGGCAATGATGTGGGTTGCCTTTCTAGCCCAGAACACAGAGAGGATCGAGAATGCAGTCGGTTTTCCTAGGAAAGGGATTTTGATGTCTTGAGAATTTTATGTGACGGCTTTGCAGGGGGCGATGGCTATTATTGGGAATGCTCAATGGACTGTATGCACCCAGGCAGGACACACAGTATCACTAGCATCGCGTGACAGTGCAGCTCTGTCATTGCTTTGCCCCTCTGGGCTTGCTGTCAGGGCTGAATGTGGTTACACGCCTGTCCCCTTGTGTGTGAACGAATACATGTGGTACTTGGTGACCGTGGGCTGTGATTGTGACAAGGGCACTTGGTCCTACTCCCCCCCAATAGCTGCACAGCTGAACAATGGACCCGTGTAAATGTTTATTTCGTGTGTCAAGTCTTGTGGAATCCTGTAGCGTATTGGTTGGAGCACTTGCCTCGCAAACGAGAAGGATCCGGGTTTGATTCCCGGCCAAGGCAAAACCTTAGGCAAGTTTCTTTACTCCGCACGCTGCTGTGTTTCACCCACAAAATATTCACTGTATAAAGTGGATTGACTGTATTTTGTAGGAGAAATGTACAGAACAGAAGAGAGTCATTCGGTCCATTGTGTCCATGCTGGCTCTTTTAAGAGCAATCCTTTCAGTCCCATTTACCAGCCGTTTTCTCCTTTTCAGGTATTTACCTAGTTTCCTTTTGAAGGGCCATGTGGATTCTGCCTCAACCCCTGCTCCTGGCATAGCCTAACCAGTCTGAGCATCCAAAAATTCTCCTAACCACCTCACTTGCCCATTTACTAGCTCTCTGAAATTGATGCCCTCTAGTCACTGACTAACCAAGCAGTGGAAATAATTTCTCCCTATTGATTCTATCTAAACCCCTCATAGTTTAAAGACCAATATTAGGTCACCTCCTGACCTTTGAGACATTAACGCATAAGACAATATAAAATGCTAGCTCTCTGGTTACATTACAATCATCACCTTGTGCACCTAAGTCTGGTCAGTAGTCGTGTAGTCTCTCTTCACATCCCACCTCCAACTACTGTAATCTGCGTGCGCGTGAAGCACAAAAGTTGAGCGTTTGCGTGAGGGAAAGGTTTACACAGCGGGTGGGTAACAGAGAGAGCTGAACGGGTTGGGTTCAAAGGTGTTCGTTCATAGCAGTCATTCTGTGCAAATGTGGAAATCATCAGTCGAAAAAAAAAGATACAGTGTGCGGATCCTGACTTGTTAGGAATGTCATTTGTGGAAGGAAAAGAGAAAGATCAAGGTTTTGAGTTGCAGAGATTAATAAGCATCAGACCTGTAGCCATGTGTTAGCTTGATGTCCTGTGGGGTTTGCCTGATTGCCTTCAGGGAATTCAGAGAGGAATTTCAGAGTCTTCATCTCTGTAAGTTCTACTCTGTGGCAGCTCAGTGACGGACAGGACAGCACACGACAGGAACAGAACACATGGCACAACATGATAGAACTTCCATAGTCACTTTTCCCTTTGCTCTGCTGCATGTTGAACGAAGAATGTGCAGTGATTTTCTGTGTGCGCAGCAGGAAACGGACACTGTATGAGATCATAACTCAACAACAAGTGTATGTGTGTGTGTGTGCTTTGTATGATGTGTGTACGCATGTGTATATTTTCTGTGGTACGTGTACATTAGTGTGCGCTTTGTGTCGCGTGTGCACGTGTCTGAGTTTTGTGTTGTGTGTGTGTATGCTTTGCTTGGGGTATGTACATGAGTGTGTACCTGTGCCTGTGCTTGATACTGTGTATGTACCTGTGTTTGTGTGGTGTGTATACTGTTAGAGTGTCTGGGTGTGAGCATGTTTGAATAAGTGTCTTTGTGTTTTGATCATTCCCTCTTCTCTGCTTCACTCTGTGTGTGTGTGTGTGTGTGTCTTTGTGTGTCTTTCTTTCGTTCTCTGTCACTGCCTATGTGTGTGTCTCTTCTCAGTCTATCTATCTCTCTTCCTCTCTGACTCTGTATGTGTATGTCTTCTCAAGTGTCACAAATTGTTAAGTGATGGGCTAAATATGGCAATGTTCAGATAACCCTGTAATTCCCGAGATGTATATTATGCAGCCTCAAGCTATGAATTGGGGTGATTGTAGTTAGCTTACATTGCCTCAAAGCCCAGGGCGTAAATAATGGATTGGTAGTAAACAGAAGGACCAAGCTCATTGAAGGTTAGGGAAGAATGTCTTCATGCCCTTGTATTTGCTTGCAGTTCAGCTGCTTGCGATGGTTACATGACTGTTTGTGCGACCCTGCTAAGCGCAATTGGCTGCTGCATTACTTCCACAAAATATGTACTCAATTTGTTTTATAGTAGATTCCAAATATGTACTCAATTTATTTTACAGTATACAGTATATGCAGTATATTTTACGAACCATCTCAAAGCGTTCCATTATATTGAGACGTCTCAAAGATGTGATAATCAAATGCAAGGATTATTATTATTAACACCTCTAACAACAATCACCTGTTTTACATCTTAACTTAACATTGGCAAACACACACATGAAATCTCATCTCAACGCGTCAGTGTTCACTAAAACCATTGAACATTCACAAGCCCAGCCTCACCCAGTTTCAAAGCACGCATTTGATAAGAACACGTGAAGCACAATGTACCAACAGCCCTCGCCCCCCCCCCATCCCATTAACAAAATAAAATGTCTTTTAAGCGAATTATCAATTTCCACAAGCCGCTGTACAATATAACAGCATTTTTACTTAACAAATGGGACCACAGGAGGCTGTTCCGCAATAGATTCCTCACGGCTAAAATAACAATGTGATTAAACCTGAAATAATTAACATGCAAATGAGAATTAAGACGGTTAATTTAAGAAGAAATGAGCACCATTTGTTTTTTCCCAGTCAAACTAAGGAAATGAGTCAGATTGAGATAAGAATGAGTGGTGTTCCCAAATGGCAGAGAGAAGCGAATGGGAGAAAAACATCCTAATATCTTGGCAGATAATCCCGCAGTTAAAATCCCTCATGCCTGTTTGGGGGATGCTGCAGTGCACACATTCGTCTACAAAATACAGTCATACTACACTTTGCTATAAATCCTGTGAGTTTCTTTGAGACATACACCCAATGTGAAAGATGCTGCATCAACTGTAAGGATTCTAGTTATTATTATAACGATGTTCACTGAAGATTCGCCATCTTGTTCATTTAATTGCTAAACCGTTAATTAGTGCACGTAATAGCGACTTCTATGATACCATCCATTGTTTTGTGTTTGCAGTGAGATTCCCCCTTTGTAACCACACACACAAAGATCATACTGTCAGGGCAGGATGGACCCTAATGTCTATCATGAATGTAGGTTCTCCCCTCCTCCCGGCACTGCAAGAGGCTCAGAAATGTGAAGCCTGCAACATAAATGCAAGTTGTTGTTGTCTTGTCTGACTCATTGGCTCTCCCTGAGTCATATTACACCCTTGTTCTCATGCTGGCCAAATAAATACTTCTTGCTTAGCTCAGTCACCACTGCACTCCTTCTAGACTCAGCAGTCATTGGTTCAAGCTTCATGTCATAGCTTGAGCTCAAAGCCAAGGGTTTAGGCTGACACTTTCGTATAGTACTGTCTGAACTTTGCTTTATCGGAGGTGCCATCCTTCAGATTTGATGCCTTGAGACATCCTCCCAACGTGAAAGGCGCTAATCAAATGTAATTTGTTGTTGTTTGCTGTTGAGTTGAGGTCCTATCTGGCTGTTTTTGGGTGGATGTAAACTGTTTTAATGCCTCATCCAAATGACAGCACTTCTGACAATGCAGTATTAATGAACCATTGAATTGAGTGTCAGCTTGGACCACATATGAGTTGCAAGTCCTGATGTTGGGCTTCAAACCTCAGTCTTCTAACTCGGAACTTTAGACTATGGAACTCTGTGCCTCAATCCCTCATCTTACCACCTTCTTTCCCATCTTCAGATCACACCAGATGACCTTTCACTTCCACCATACCTACAGTCACCTCCCCTTTCTCTGTGGTGTGATTTACATTTATACAGCGCCCTTCATCTTGGATCACTTAAGAGTGGCAGAGCTTGATGTTGAACCAGAGAGAGAGAGGGGGTACATGATTGTAGACATGGTTGAAGAGGAATGTCTTCAAGTGCGATCTGAAAATGACAAGGAGGGGTCATAAGGGAGGGTTTGAGACAGAGAGTTCCAGAGACTTGAGTGAGTCCCATCCTTCGGATGAGACGTCAAACCAATGTAAAGATCGCATGGCACTTTTCGAAAAGAGAAGGGAGTTTCTCTCTCCCGGTTCCTGGCCAAGAATCCCTGAAATAAAATTGGTCACTCACTCCATGGCTGTCTGTGAGACACTGATAGCCAAACTGGCTGTCACATTTCGCTCACAAAATACACGATCGGTCCATTTTAGAGTACATCCCATGAAGCACTTTGAGACCTCTCAATTATGTGGCAAGGTGCTATATATCAAATGCAAGGATTATTATTATTATAGAGGCTGAAAGCATGGCCACCGATGGTGGGGATGAGAGGCATGCAGAAGGACGGAGTCAGCTGAGAGATAATCACATGCAAGCTTCATAAATCTGCCTCGGTTTTCTTGTCTAGACTGTCTCTTTAAATCAAAGTCTTCATCAGAGACATTAGCAACTCATTTATTTTTGACAAATTTTATATGAGGGTTGGAAATGCAAATTCTACCCTTTTTAAGACAGATATACGCCTCATTCATTTCCAGCACGAAATTCATCATTTATTAATCAATTTAATTTTATTACATAACATTTAGCATTAAAATTTACACCACCCTATTAGCAAAATCATCTGTGAATGAGCACATTGATTTCCTCATTGCCTGCCTCTGGCAAACCCCACACTGAAGGCACAAATGTTTATTAAATAGTAAACCAAGCAGCCCGGTTACTTGGTGGAATGATACAATGGAAGAGCTGTAAACTGAGAAAAGTAGACATGAAGCAGGCTGGCACTCCATCCCACAGTCCATTCATCTCGTCCCCTCTCTTGCCTCCTTGAACGCCCAACTCAAGACCCTCCTCTTCGACCTCGCTTTCGGTCACCCTCCTCGGTTAGGAATCAGAGAACAGTGACGGGGCTGGGAGTGAGACAGTAAGGATGTGACTGGGAGTCAGAGAGTAGGGATGGGGCAGAGATTGAGAGTATTGATGGAATTAGGAGCGAGAACACAGGGACATGACTGGGTGTGAGAGAGCAGAGATATAATTGAGAATGAGGGAAAACGGTTAGGCCTGGGAGTGAGAACATTGATGGGGCTAAGAGGGAGAGTCCCTGTTACAAAATGACCATTCAGCCTCTGTGACATTGCTGTTCCACCTGACTGTTGGACATGCCAGCTTGACAAACAAACCAGGCTCTGAGTGGATTAGCAGTCAATCAAACCTCTACTTCCTACACTCCAAACTAGTAATTATATCACATGATGTATTTATTTCACCAGACGTGATGTGAGGAAATGCCTAGATGAATATTTAGTTGAATTATTTTAACTACCGTGTCTATGAGATGTTAAAAATTGTCTATAAAAGTTATCTACTCAGCAAGGCTTCTGTTAGTCAATTTATAGCAAAGGATGTTAATG